>NC_061113.1:37434123-37564685 GCF_002878395.1 Capsicum annuum | reverse complement strand
AGCAAAGGGAAAAATTAAAACTTTTTGGTCTTATACTTCATAAAGCATAACATCCTAACCCTGTCAGCCCTTGTAAGACCACACATCCAACGCAACATTCTCATTTACGCCATCTTCAACTTTTGGATATGGGAAGTCTTAACTAATACTCCGCTCCATACAACATAGCCGGCCGGACTGCAACTCTATAGAATTTGTCTTTAAGATTGGGAGGCACCTTCTTATCGCATAAAATCCCCGAAGCAAGCCTCCATTTCATCCAACCTGCCCCAATACGGTGCGACACATCCTCATCAATCTATCCATTTTCCTAGATCATAGCCCCAAGATACTTAAAACTATCCCTCTTGCAAACTGCCTGAGAGTCCAACTTCACCACCACCTCGTCCTCTTGTCTCAGTTACTAAACTTGCACTCCAAATAATCCGTCTTGGTCCTACTCAATCTGAAACCTTTAGACTCCAGAGTTTGTCTCCAAACCTTCAGTTTATCATTAACACCTTGCCGCGACTCATTAATCAAAATACATCATCCGCAAAAATCATACACCAAGGCACCTGGCCTTGTATACTCCGCGTCAACACATCCATCACCACGGCAAATAAGAACGGACTAAGAGCTGATCTCTGATGCAAATAATTTAATAATTTAATAAGTAAAATAATGAGAAAATACATAACAACCCCCCTGATCTTGTCCGAGGTTTTCAAAAAGATACTTAAACTTTAGATATGACCTATTACCCCACGATTGATTTTTAATTCATTGTAAATACACCATTTTGATCATATTGTTCAGCAACCCATAGGTTTGTGGTTGACATCTCTTTAAAAAATAATTTATTTTTTTCTCTTCCCTCTTCTTCCATCTTCACCTTGTTCATACCTCAAGAAGAAGATTACTTCAGAAATCAGAATTAGTAAAGGTTTTTTCTTTTGTTGATAATGCGGACTAATAAGGAAAAATTACTTCCCCAAAAACCTGAAAAGAAATTAATTAATCTTTCTAATATCCAACTCAAATCCATATGATTATTCAAGAAAGTGATGCATTTGTTCATATTATTGCTTTAATCATTGGTATCTTGATTAGCTGCTACAGTATAATATAATTTCTTCAAGTTTTACAGAGAAATCAAATGTCATAAAGAAGTTGGGAGCATGGAGAGGGATACACAGGTTAATCTTCATACTTTGTGTTCTTGCTCTTCTAATATATATGGCTATTTTTTCCAAAATTTATTCTTTCAAATCTTTTCTAGCTTCGAATTCCATCTGCAATAGCAACAGTGTCATCAACTCTTGTACCAATAATCACCACGCCGATTTTAAATCAAATCAAAGCAAATTAAAATTGAAATTAAATTAAAATCGGAAATTAAAACCGCTATCGGATTAAAAATTGAAAATTCTATCAAGAAGAAGATTTGAAGATACCACACTCATCATATTTATCACTAAGTCATCACTAAATCAAATCAAAATACTCCAATTTTATACAGAATCAATGGTTACTAACATACTAATATTCTAATTAACAGTACATAAAAGAGTGAAATCTCATTACTCATTAGGACTGAGTAATTTCCTGAAATCCGCAACTCTCTATATCCATGGGGAATAAGAGAAAGAGGAAAAACAAAGATACCATTAATGGAGATTAATGGAGAAGAAGAAGAAGAAGAAGAAGGAAGAAGAAGAAGAAACAAAAGAAAAAGATGAAAAATACTTAAATACAAAATTAAAAAATGGGTCCTTTTTATTACACATGACACATTTTAATTTGTTGGCTCAATATTTTTTTTCATTCACGCGCTTTATGTCCATGTCTACACGCAGAGTCAAGAATTTGGTCAAAATGGTGTATTTACAATGGTTTAGGCAAGATTCGAGGGTAATAGGTCGGAAGTATAGTTTAGGTGTATTTTTGAAAAAATCGGACAAGTTCAGGGTGCATTTTATGTATTTTCTCTAAAATAATTAAACTATATTTGACGTTTATATTTTGCATTAGACTTGATTAAATAATATATAAGTATGAAAAATAAAACATTATAATGGATGATTCTAAAAATGATTTATCGATTAGTCAAACAATATGAGAATTTGAATGATTCAATTGATTAACCACCTATACTCCACTTTATTGGTAAATATTTATTTTTTTGCTTACTTATCTCCTCTCTAATTTTCCTTGTCCTACTCCCAATTATTATTTTTTAAATAGTTAATTTATTAATTGAAATTACAAAAAAAAAAATCCTTAATAATAGCTTCTCATGCTATGACACATGCACCAAGTGCAAAGGTCCATATAGCAAAAAAAAAAAAGACAAAGTAACTTCATCTATATCAACCAAATTAATTAAATTACTATAAAAGATAAAATCATGACATAAAAGTAATTAATTGAAAATATTAAAATTAAGTTGAAAACTTTTGTGAGGACTACCAAAGTCCTTGGATTGACTCTTATATATTGTAGTAATTGGCTGTTTTATTTTTAGCAATTTATTCTAAATGTCATATAATGTCATAGACTATATAAGCAAGTAATAGTACAATAGAGAAAACAGAGGTAGGAGGTTGTCCAGTGGTGTTTTCAAAGTTTATTGAATACATCCCCATTTAAAGTAATAGTACTGTTAGAGTTGTGACCCAAATTTTGGTTGATGGACCTTTATGTTTTTGGGCCTAGGACCTATTTGTACTCATGTAATATATAAGTGTGATTTAGTGAGTTATTTTATTATTCAGAAAATTCAGCCTTCTCCACATTGTACTCTCTTTCCATTATAGTGAAACCTCCTCTGTCTCTGCCCGTGGTTTTTCCCGTAAGGGTTTCCATGTAAATCTGTGTGTTGTTCTTGTTTTTCTTTACTTGTGGTTTGCTTATTCTGTCCCAATCCTAAAAAACTGGTATCAAAGCTTGGTTAATTATTTTCTTGGGGATGGCAACCATAAAGTATGATATTCCGTTGTTGGATCGCAATACTAGATTTTCGTTATGGTAGGTTAAGATACAGGTTGTGCTCACATAGATGTATTTGGACGGTGCTTTATTAGGGTTTAATAAGATGCCATCGTGTACGGACGAGGATAGATGACATAAGGATCGGAAAGCTCTATCTCAGATCCACAGTCATTTATCCAATCAGATTCTACAGGATATTTTGAAGGAGACCACTGCTGCGTTGTGGTTGAAACTGGAATCTTTATGCATGACGAAAAGCCTAACAAGTAAGTTGCATATCAAATAGTGACTTTATTCCCATCGTATGTCTGAGTGTGCATCTTTGAAAGATCACCTATCTATCTTTAAAGAAATCATCTCTGATTTAGAGACTCTGGAGGTTAAGTACAATGAGAAAGATTTAGGGTTGATTTTGTTGTGTTCACCGCCTGCATCATACATAACCTTTAGGGATATGATTTGATATAGTCTTGATACCCTAAAGATTGATGAAGTCTATGATGCATTATTCTCGAAGGAGAGGATGAAGCATCTTGTGAATGGGTCGGAGACTCAAGGAGATGGTCTTATTATTCGAGGAGAAAGGACCTGTGAGGGGAATTCTAGAGATGATAATAGGAATAGGTCAAAATCCTGAAATAGAAACAAAACCTGTAATTACTGCAAGAAGAAGGTCCATATCAAATCCGAGTGTTGGAAGTTACAAAATAGAGAGAAAAGAGAAGATCCAAAACCGAAGGGAAACCAACTAGAGAAGTCCGGTGAAGCCAGTTTTGTGGAAGATGGTGGTAGTGATGGAGAACTCTTGGTAGTTTCTGATGGTAACTTCAAACCCTTTGAGGATTGGATTCTTGATTCAGCTTGCATGTTTCATATGTGTCGTAATCAGGATTGGTTTATAACATATGAAACGGTCTCTAAAGGTGCTGTGTTGATGGGAAATAACACACCTTGTAAGATAGCTGGTATTGGAACAATCAGGATCAAGATATTTGATGGGGTTGTGAGGACACTTGGCAATGTGCGGTATATCCCAGACCTGAAGAGAAATCTTATTTCCTTGAGTACCCTTGATTCAAACAGTTGTAGGTACACTGGTGAAGGTGGAGTCCTAAAGGTTACTAAAGGTGTTCTTGTTGTGATGAAAGGACAAAGAAAGTCTGCAAATTTATATGTCCTGTAAGGCTCTACTGTTATAGGTGATGCAGATATTTCTACCTCCTCTCTATCAGAAAGTGACGTTGCTAAACTTTAGCATATGCGCCTGGGGCATATGAGTGAAAATGGGATAGCTGAACTAAGCAGGAGAGGACTTCTTGAAGGGCAGAGTATTACCAAATTAGAGTTCTATGAGCAGTGCATATTCGGAAAGTAGAAGAGAGTCAGATTCACTAAAGGCATCCACTCAACTAAGGGCACACTTGATTACATTCATTTTGATCTCTGAGGTCCTGCTAGGGTAACTTCAAGAGGAGACACTAATTACTTATTGACTATTATTGATGACTATTCCAGGAAATTTTGGGTGTTCTTTCTGAAGCAAAAGAATGATGTGTTGCCTACTTTCAAGAAGTGGAAGACTATGATTGAAAAAGCAGACAGGGAAGCAAGTAAAACGCGTTCGGACTGATAATGGTTGTTGACACCCAATTTTGGCTCGCCCTTTTTCCTTAATTACTTTTACCAATGCTCCTCGGCCCTAAATAATTTTCAAAAATTAAATAAAAAATATAATAAGATTCGTTTTTTTGTTTCTATAAAAAGGGGAATTCATTTTTCCATCATAATATGAAATATTTAATTAAATATAATTAAATATTTTAACGAATAAAAATATATATACCTTTTGGTATTCGCATTCGCATCTTTTCTAACTTTATTTTTGGGGTAATATTGTGACCATATATGTGTTTTATTACATAAAATATGTCTTTTTAAATATACATATTTTTATTATATTCTTGATTCTTAAGTATATTTTATTACATTCTTATTTTTACACACACATATATATGTAGTTACTATTAAATCACAAAAAAAAAAGATATAAAATTGGACGCTCATGCAAGTTATGTCTGTAATCTATATATGTTAAACTAAAAATGATTTTTAGGATATCAGGGAGCATCAATAAATGTAATTTCAGCAGAAAGAGAGCATTCGGGCTAACGTTAATTCGATTTAATTTTTTTTATTTATTTCACCCAAACCCAGCTCTTATTTTTATGAATTTTAACAAGAAGTCCAAAATTAGCCCGAAATTCAGTACAATTTTCATGTCCGCTTCACCTTTTCATCCAACCGACACCAATCAATCTTGTCCGTCAATTTTCTTTTATCCCAAAGATCCAAAATTTTTAACTTTATAAATAATTTATGTTTATATATATTTGATATACTTAATTATCTTTCTATTTTTTATTTTTATTAAATTTAAACCATCCGATTAAATGATCGGATGGATGAAAATAATCAGTTTTAATCAACTTTTGTATTTATCCCCATATAAATATATATATCTTTTATATATATATAAATATATATATAGTATTTGTTTTAGAGCACTTGATCGGACGGACCAAATTAATCAAGAATTCCAAAGCAAAAGAACATGTTTCTCTCTTCTTCATTGTCCCCAAAACAGACCATGCGTATTGTTGTTTTCCAAGAAGGCCAGCGTAGGGTCACCACCAGTTTTCCAAAATCACAACCAAACGATCGATCCTTTTCTCTTTCTCCTCCTCACTTTTCTCCATCACCCCTAAAATACAAACCCTAATCGCCATAGCTTGCGGCCATGGCAGACGCAACTGCCACACTTTCCAAAAATTCTCTCCTTTTTTTGAACGTCTAACCCATCGAATTTGCAAGAATCAGAAAAGACAGGTCCCAATTTGGTGCAACAATTCAAAACCAATTTCAAATCCACATTTTGAAGTCCAAAAATCATCAAAATAGAGGCCTAAAGGTTGTGAAATTTGGTTTTCTGTTGGGAATTTTCTTCATACGGAGTTTCATCCGTTAGAACTCTTTTCTTGTGTTTAAATCCAGACTTTCACATCCAAATTTTATGTATAAATACCGGCACAGAGAAGTTCAAAACAGAGCTTTGGTGAGTTTGAAAAACAAGAGAAGATAGAGAGAAAAACAAGTTAAAAAAAAGGGGGCAACAAAAACAAAAGTGAAAACAAGAAATTCATGAAAAAAAAAAAGAGAAAGAGCAGAAGCAAAAAAAAAAAAGGGAATTGTAGGTTCGTATTCTGTTCCCTATCAAATCTGGGTTCCAGGAGTCCGAGTTCTTTGCTAAATTCTTGACGGAAAGCCCCAGATTTTTCTGCAATAAAACTCATCTAGACCCAAGCATTGGGTCAATCGCTATTAGGAGCACAGAGCCTCGGAGTCCCGCAAATTAGGAGTCTAAGCTCCTAACCAAAATTATTATTCTTTATCATGTTTGATTTAATTTATATTGAGTTATATTTTAGAATAATTACTAACTCTCATTGTTAAGATTGTTTAAGGTAGATTTATGACATTATAGAATCCGAGCTACTCTATTATTTATTGATCTTCTTAGACATGATTTTATCATCACGTAGTTCACAAATATCACATGTTTATTATTAGATTAAAAATACGCTTTATCATACTCCGCCAATCCTTTGAAAAACTCATCACAAGTATTTCAAGTGAACTTAGCATAGTAACCCCCATACTTTCTTTAAACAATATATAGCAAAATATAAAATGAAATTTCTGTGTTACCATAGTCGAGAGATATGTCGCTAAATCTTAGATTTATAAAGAGAGTTCGCCCACTTATTTTAACTTATATTCAATAAATAGTTCTAACGTCTTAATTCATATTTCGTGTCTTCAGTGTTTATTCGGGCTTTTAGATTCGCAAAAGATTCAGAAATGTGAGGTATATATGTTCACCCACTACTGCGTATCGAGATATATCATTTTACATATTACTATGATAATTATCTTTATTATTATTACCAATATTTACTATTATTGTCATTATTATTATGGTCGCTATCTGTCGTTATTATTATAATCATTATTACCATTATTATTATCATCTGAACTTCATCACACCTATGCATCGTCATTTATTTCTCACTTATTCCTAATCTAAATCCATTTGAGTGATTTTACATCCTTTCGTGTTTTCAAATATATTCACATTTTGTCTTAAATAAACTATTCACGCTTCAAATTTTTATTTATTTATTTTTTAAAATTTTATTTACATATTTAACTCCATGCTTTAAAATACTTTATCTATTTTCATAAATAACTTAAATTGAATATTTAAATTCAAATATCTTTTCAAATTCCCTAATATAATTATGAGACCTTTTTTACAAAAATTATATTATCATTTTTAGGCATGCATATTTTCATAATAATTACATTGCCTCCTTGATACGTGGTAGCGTCGCATTTATTATACCTAAAGTTCTCTTTTGAAATAATAATAAAGTTTCTTATCACCATTTTAAGCAAATAACAAAATAAAGTTTTTTTCTTTAATATTTTCCTAAACTAAGCGTAAGGACTATCTTCGGATAGGCCCTGAGGGGTGCCTAACACCTTCCCCTCGGGTAACCAAAACCCGTACTCAGAATCTCTAAACATTTTTGAAAGATCAAAACAGAGTTTTCTACATAAAAAATGGCTTTTTCCTAATTTTCCTAAAAAGTTAGGTGGCGACTCTAAAAATAAATTTTTAATCCCAAGAGTCACGACATACCACCATACGTCGTGTGCTGTTTCAATCGGTTCGGAATAGGGCTCGACAGAATGGAGACTCTGTTGGGGATTTTGTGAACTTAGGTTTTAACCTTAACATGCTTAGTTTAGGATTTTTATGCTTTAATATGTTATTCACTTTACGTATCTTTATATCATGCTCTATGTGAAAGGACGCAAGCCAAATCCAAACTAGTGTTCCTTATTTGTTTGAACAACACTACCTGTTACTGCTTTATCAGTTGCATTTTCCTATCGAGTCTTTGGTCGTACACAATTCACACACTATGGTTCACACGGGGTAAGTCTATACTCCCCCAAACCTTCTTTGGATTCCTTAGTTTCAGAGTTGGTGTAATTAGGTTAGTGAACCTTCTCGCAGCTATTCAGTCCCACTCTCAAATATTTAGGAAAAAATCTTACTCTAGAAATAGGTCATCTAGCATAAACCTTAGGCGTGATGGTCTAAGGCATTGCCATCACAATTAGGAAACTACCCTTTTGTCAAAGGTTACCAACCTGTCGACATATTTTTATATGATGATTGGTGTTGACGATCTCAACTAAAACACATAATGGATTTGAGATAAAACGACTTACTATACCTTCTCCTTTTTCCTACTAGATGAATATCAATCCAAATTTGCCAAACATCCAAATGGTTATCTCTGCCCCTGATAGCTTACAGAATTAGTGGGGAAACATCTGTGTTGCACATGGTGCAGAAGTTTGGGAATATTTGGGGGCTATATTGTCATTAATGAGGGTTCAAGCCAATAAGACCCTCATTACACTATTGGCAGAGTTCTGGAACCTAACCACAATGACCTTCAGGTTTTTAGATTTTGAGATCACCCCTACCCCGGAGCAAGTCGGTGAATTTGCTGAGCTGCCCCTTCAAGAAAAGCTATCGGTACTCCCATCACCTGTAAGGAAGGAGGATTTCTTGAGCCTTTTGGGATTGGATATATTTTCTTCACTAAGGAACGTGGAGGATGGAAAGGTAACACTGGATTACCTTTTCAGAAGATCCTTCCGCGTGGAGAATTATGACGAGCATAGGAATGAGTTTGTTTGCACCCGCAGACAATGGGTGCATATGCGACCAGGGGTCTTCATCTTGGCATTTTAGGAATCATGATTTTCCTAATGAGACGACATTATGTTGACATTAATATTCTGCCGACGATAATGAATGTCTTTGCTGATCCACAGAGGCTCACTTTAGTGCACATGATACTTGCAGAGGTATTTCGGTCATTATCCGCCTGCTCTAGAGGACATGACTTCTTTGGGGGTTGCAACCTACTGTTACAGATCTGGGCGAAAGAACACTTCTATCGTCGTCTTCCATAGATGGACTATACAATCGATGCATGCAGTTGGATCCAAATTAATGAAGATCAGTTAACATATTGGATCGCGCCAACTGGGGAGGAGAAGTGGCGCGAGTTTTTAACCAATCTTACTGGGGATTCCATCCAATGGAAGTACTCTTGGATAGGGGGATATGCCTTCATCAGAAATAGGCATCTACACTTCATTGACCTGATTAGGCTACGTGGTATCCAACCATATGCACCTCTGCGGGTTCTTAGATAATTTGGCGTCATCCAGGATATCCCGCTTTGGTCCTCAACGGTACTTCATGAAGATAGTTATGGTGCTTTGATTCCAGCTGCACGAGTGGTGAACCTGAAAATGGAGTGGGATTACATGGCTATGTTGAAGATAAAAAGAGAGAAATGGTGCACACCAGAATATTATGCATGGTGCACCACCATGAGTCGCATAGCCAGATCGAACGAAAATGGTTTTCTAGGACTCACAGATCCTTGGTGGGTCCAATGGGTTAAGAGAGAGGTGCTACCTCACATGGATCTGACTACACCCATGTATAACCAAATAATTCCAGGTTCTATTGATTATCTAATTCCAGAGATCGAGGAGGATCCTGAAGAAGATCCAGAGAAAAATCCAGAGGAGGAGGAAGAAGAAGAAAACCTCGAAGAGGACCCAGAGAAAGAATCCAAAGAAGACCTTAAGGAAGACCCAGAATGGATGGAAGAAGACCTTCAGGAAGGCTCAGAGATAGGCTCCAATATTTATGATCCCGAAGACGGAGGGTGATGAATGTAGACTTGGCACCTGATCATAACTTAGAGGGATCCCCGGAGTACCATCCAAAATCCTATTTTGATGAGGGCAGAGATGATGATGATGATGCCACCTGGCCTTGGACTTTATTTCCTATTGTACTTTTTATATTCCCTAAAAAGAGCCACATGGCCTACCCCATTGTAAGCCCTTGCGGCCATTCTTTCACTTTCTTTCAAGCTGTTGTTGATCAATTTTGATGTAACCTTCTGAAACACCATTATTCAATTAAAGTTATGATTATTCTCAAATCTAAATGTGTTTAAATAGACCATTTATCATCAAATTGATTGTAACATAGGCCTACCTCTAGCAAAAAGAGGCTCTATATTAGGACGCGTTTGGATGTCATCAACTTGGCGTAAATATATGTTACTTACTTGTTACATTTACATTATCTCCCAAACTAACATAGTTTCCCTGTGCCTTTTTTTCCCTTTCTTTTACTTATCAACCCTCAAAAGTTGATTTTTGATTGGCAAACCGGCGGAATCCCAATACAACCTTCTATTGAAATACAAAATGACTAACAGAGACAAGGCCTCGATGATCCTAGTGGATGACATTGAGAGTTCTCAAAGGCTGTCAGATACTCAGAATGATAATCAAATGGACAATATAGCAAAGGAAATCGAGGTCCGAAAAGAAAAACTCCGTCAAATACGAGATCTAACCAAGCTTACAATAGCTAGCTTTCCCACTCAGTCTGTAACACCCCGTACTTAATTACGTGCATTAGCCATGGCTATATGTGTTGGAGTGTATGTATTGATCATAAGTTAGGTATATATGAGTTTAAGTATGAGTATTGATTATTTTGAGATGGTTTCAAGTGTATAGTTTGATTATATGTGTATAGGAATCGACTTTATTTATACTGGAATTTGATCGTCGAAGTTTCTATGCGAAGTTTATCGAGTTAGCTTTCCAACGATATAAAGATTTCTGAAAACAAATGAGTATCGGATATAAGCGAGCATGTTCGAAACTTGAAAATGGTGGACGCAATGAACAGTAAATGTGCAGAAATTTTCTGCACACAAAAGTACTGCAGCCAAACAGATTTTTGGGTCGACTTTAAATGATCATAACTCCTTGTAAAAAATGAATTGTGTGAGCTGCTATATATCGATGAGAATCCCTGAGAGTCTTGTTTCTAATGCAATTGGTTTCACCCAAATCCATTATCGGAGCAAAGAGTTATGGTCGATTTACTTTAGCCTATCAAAATAGTCCACCATGGACAGATTCGGATTTACTTAAATTTTAAGGGCAATATGGTCATTTTCCATCACCTCATGGACAAAAATTGGTCATTATATACATATACTTAGCCTCATATCCATCATTTATCATCCAAATTATTGAAAAATAAGAAACCCTAGCCTAAGTTCAACTCCAATTATCTTGTGATTCGACCGTAGAAAATCCAAATTGATTCCGTAGTTGTGTTCACCATCTCGAGGGCTTCGAGAAGCACCCCTTATTTGTGCCAACAGGACTTCGAAATCAAAAGGGCCATTTTATGGTAATGATGTAAATTATGTTGGTGTTATTTATATGGATATGTATATATATATGCATGTGAGCATAAGAAGCATGTTATTTGATTGTTGTTGAAAGATGATTGGAAATGATGTTGGATTATTCTAGTACATGGTTGGATTATGTTGAATTGTGAAAGGATTTGGTGTGATGATGTGGTATTGAAATGATGATTATATATATATATATATACATATAAACTTATTGTTCAAGTTGGTTTTTTGGAATGCTTTGCAAATATTGGTTGTATGGAATTATGGAAGAGAATTGTGGTGTTGGGTTGCTAATACTAGATGCCAAACATTTCATTGTAGATAAGTGATTTGTAAAGGCGGGAAGTTGTGTTGAATTGGTAGCCGAATCTACAACGAGGTATGTAAAGCATACTCTAACGATGTTCTTTGGCATGAAAACACCAATGTTCCATCAAGTAAGATTCCGAGGTTGTCCAAAAACATGTATTGTTCTACGTTACCAACGAAGTTGTTTCCATTCTATAAAGTGTCAAAATGTTTCATTGATATACCAAAAGGCTCCTATTTCATTGTTGTGATATTGATGATTCCGAAACACATTGTTGATGTACCAATGAGTCTTTATTACATCGTTATTGTATAGAAAGTCTATTACTTGGTTCCTATTGATGTATCATTATTCCAACGGTACTATATTGGCATGAACACTAATGTAATAATCTCAAAAGCTTTTGAACTAAGTTATTGGAAAGATCTCTTATGTGTGTTACTTGATATACGTGTGGGTGGTACCTCAAGGGCTTAAGCCTAGCATGGGCCGATCCTGATATTTGATATGATTACAGTTGATATGTACTGGGGGCAGCCTAATGGTCACAATACGGTACAGTATTGATTATTGTTAGGTGGTTGGAGGTTCGGGAGGAGGAGGTAATGGCGAATGATAATTGTAAAGAATAAAATGAACGAATGTATACCGTTCCACAAATGTGTTTGAATTCAAGAACCCAATTCAGATTAATGATAATGTACATGATCCTAAAAGTGTTTATGAAGTGTGGTTCACTTCTATTATGATTTATTCACTTGCGTCTGATTTTCTTGATCCCCCATATCACATATGATTATTTACAGCTTTACATACTCAGTACATATTTCGTACTGATGTCCCCCACGGGGACCTGCATTTCATGCTGCAGGCACAGGTGCTTCAGCTCATTCACAGCATAGATAGGAGCCAGGTCATACAGCTATTGTTGGTGAGCTCCACTTTGCTTCGGAGCTTTTCGAGTCGGTCCCTTATGTTTTGTTATTGTACAGGAGTCATGTGTGGGCGGGGGTTTGTCCCGACCCTAGTTATGTCATGTATATCCTAGAGGCTTTGTAGACATAAGGAAGGGTAAAGTCATGGAAGTTTATATAGTGATGTTATATTTGTATATGTGGTGGCCCCGACCGCCAAGTATTATATATATATATATATTGGTGCGTGTTGTGCTGATACAGGTAATTAGACCCTTCTATATGCAACGAAGTGCTGTCCAAATTTTTGGTTACATGTAAGTGAAAGTACAGGTATCTGAACGGGTTCTCCCGGGCCTTCTCGGCTTCGGGTGCTAGTCCGGCCCGATGGGATTTTGGGGCGTGACACAGTCGCAGGCTCCAAGTATTGAATTACCTCCAGGTGCTTCCGCTAACCAAGCTAGTATACCACATGCTCAAGCCCCACCAACTCTTCAACCTACAATCGAAACTACACCTGCTTATTTATTTCCTGCCCAGAACTTTAATGTTCTAGTCCATCCAGAAATGCAACACATATCCGAGGCATATGTCACTTGTGAGATACCTGTGCCATCAATATATGCTATCGAAGCTCCTGCTTTCGCAACATCTACGACTCTTAAGGTTCCATATGAGGTTGATCAGTATGCAAGATTGGGAAAATATGTCTAATCAAGTGAAGAAGGGTCGATAGCAGTCCAGCTTGAGAGTCTAAAGAGACCATTCAAAAACCTGCAAGTTACCAAGGGGACTGAAAGTTTGGACTACGACGACTTATGCATTCATCCAGACATCGACATGCCAGTAGGATACAAACCACCAAAGTTTGATGTGTTTGATGGAAAGGGTGACCCGTTTGCACACCTGAGGGCTTACTGTGACAAGTTGGTCGGGGTAGGAAGGAACGAGAAGTTGAGAATAAAGCTGTTCATCCAGAGTTTGTCGAGAGAAGCTTTGACTTGGTACACCCGACAAGACCTTCGTAAGTGGTGTGACTGGCGGGAAATGGCTGAGGATTTCATGAGTCACTTCAAATTTAATACTAAGATTGCCCCAAACAGGTTATCATTGGCTAACATACAGAAAAAGTCGTCCGAATCATTTCAAGAATATGCATGGTGATGAAGGACCAAGGCTGCCAGGATCCATCCTCCACTGGATGAAAGTGAGCTCTCCAAATATTTTATCCGAGCATAGGAGGGTGTTTACTTTAACAAGATGATGTCGATGATGGGATAAAAGTTTGCAGAATTGGTCAAAATGGGAGATTTCATAGAAGAAGGCATCAAGTGGGGGAAGATCCAATCTATGGTTGCATTGCAAGCTACGAGTAAAGCTATGCAGACTGGTTCCATTAATGGTAAAAAGAAAAAAAGGGAAGAAGTCTCAGCCGTCACATCATACTACCGACCTGGAAATTCTTCCCACCATTACCCTAACAATTCCTAAATTATTGCACATGTTCCAGTGTACAATACTCAACCCTATTACAATCTACCTCGAGCTCCAGCATACAAAAATCCACAAATACCATGCGCCCCTATCCAAGCTCCAGCTCACCAAAATAGACCAACCTATGCACCCAGACCACGTCCAAACTTTGAAGCCAGAAATACCCGCACCTACACACCGATTGCAGAACCTTTAGCCCAGTTGTTTGAAAGATTGAGGGCTGCCAGTTTGTTGCATCCAATTAAGGGAAAGGCCCCTAATCCGACCTTTCAAAACTTTGACGGTAGCAAGTGGTGCGCCTATCACTCAGGAGTCTAAGGGCACGACACGAAAGACTGTTACAGCTTCAAGAATCAAATTGAGTCTCTGATCAGAAGGGGTATCATCAAATGCACCGCCGCAACTCCCAATGTGAACAATAACCCCTTGCCAAATCATGGAAATTGGGAAGTCAACATGATTACTCTAGAGGAGGAGTATGATTTGGAAAAAACTATTGTGCCCACATGTAGCACAAAGAAGATGGATACTGCATCCCCAGCACAGCTATTTATCACAGTTCAGTTGAGAAAGCCTATAACTGTTCAAACCAACCCACCGAGAGTCTTAGTGACCACATCAGCCACCGAGAGGACCGACTATGACACCAAGGCAGTCCCATGGGACTATTGAGCTGAAGCCAAGGGAAAAATGATAGACGTGCTGCGGCTCAAGGGATGACCAGGTCGGGAAGGTGTTATGCGCCAGAGGGACCAAATCTTGGAGTTCTCGAGAAAGATCAAAACCCGAGGAGAAATATCACAGATGCTAAAGCTGCAGAATTTTGGAAGAAGATGCAGCCCAAGGACTATTCAGTCGAAGATCAACTCAAGAAGACACCAGCCCATAGAAATGTTTTGATGGAAGTGTTATATGGGATTAGCATACCAAAGGAGACAACTAGCGAGACTTTGGACGCAATAATCGAGCGAGTGGTAAAGGCAAATAAGGTTTCTTTCCATGATGATGAGTTACCGTCAGAAGGGGTTGCACACAACAAAGTGCTCCATATTGTGGTCAGATATCATGACAAGATTTTGAACAGGGTCTTGAGCGATGGTGGTTCAGGTTACAATATCTGTCCATTCTCCACTCTAAGGGATTTGAGTATGAATATAGAAGATATAAGAGAGAGTCGGGTTAAGGTTAGAGCCTTTGATGGGTCGCAAAAGAGTGTCATCGGGGAAATTTACTTAACACTATAGCTAGGACCAACAGAATTTCCTATCCTATTTTAGGTCATGGATGTGTCATCTAGCTATAACCTGTTGCTGGGGAGGCCTTGGGTCCACCTGGCAAGAGCCGTTCCTTCCAGTCTCCATCAGTGCGTGAAGTTTGAATGGGGTTGCATAGAAATTACTGTCCATGGAGAACTCAGTCATCCCATTTATTCTGTCAATTTAGTCCCAGTCACGGAGGAGTTAGATAGAGCCACTTTCCATACTCTGGAGATCATACAAGCTGCAAGGATCAATGAGAAGGAAATATCGGTTGAAGCGAAAATATTGAATACTGAAAAAATGGTTGCATCGGAGATGTTAAAATATGGGATCAGCCCAAGACAAGACTAGGACCCAGAGCCAATGGTATAGTCAAGCCAATCTAGTTAAAGCAGAAGAAGGTACTACAGGGCTCGGATATGAGCCAATTTTAAGAGTAGCCTGCAGTGAACGATTTGGAATGTAGATATTTATGCCAGCCCAAGTCCTGGTTTCAGAACAAACAGATGATGAAGATATCACAAAAGAAATAGGAAATTTATGTGTGGCCCTGATTGAAGAAGAATCGGAGATAGCTTTTAAGAAGCTCACCATCCGTGATGCCAAGCCTGGAGAAGCCTTGCAGAACTGGACCATCAGCACATCCATGTTCCGTCAGGATTCTTGGTAGTGTGGGACTGTTGTTGTTTTTTCTAAAAAAAAGAATTAGTTTGTTTGCATGATAAATTGAGGCTTGAATCATGCCGAAGCTCTTTTTCCACTTGCCTCTTGTCAAAGCCCAGTACTTTTATTAATAAAAGTTCGTATTTTCAAAACTTATTTTCCTATTTTCAATATCTATTTACTTTAGTCGCTTTTTATACTTTTCAGCACAAATGTTAATAAAAATCCTCGTTCCACAATTATGACATGTAATGAATCTATTGAGCAAAATGCAAGCAATAAGTAGATTACGAGGAGTACGATAAAATTATGATGCCTGAAAACCTGCTGCTGGAGATCGAGCAACTTGAGAGTCGAAAGAAGACTAATATCGACAAAATTGAAGTCGTCAATTTAGGTGATAAGAAGACATGAAGGGAACATGAGTGAACATACACCTAAAAGATGAAAGAAAACAAGAATTGATAAGTCTGATCAAACAATACATCGATGTGTTTGCTTGGTCTTACAACGACATGCCTAGTTTGAGCACTGATATCGTCTCGCATCGACTGCCGACCAACCCCACATGTCTACTGGTAAAGCAAAAGACGAGGAAATTTAAGCCCGATTTGAGTTTGAGAATCAAGGAGGAGGTGACCAAGCAGATAAAAGCCAACATCGTAAGGGTCACAACTTATCCCACCTGGCTGGCCAACATCGTACCCATACCAAAGAAGGATGAAAAGATAAGAATATGTGTACATTATTGGGATCTTAACAAGGCTAGTCCAAAAGATGATTTCACTCTTCCAAATATTCATATTCTCATTGATAATTGTGCGAAACATGAGTTGCAGTTGTTTGTTGATTGTTTTATGGGATATCATCAAATTTTGAAGGACGAGAATTTGTAGAAAAGAAAGCCTTTATCACTCTATGGGGAGTATACTGCTATAGGGTAATGCCGTTCGGACTCAAGAATGACGGTGCAACGTATATGAGGACCATGACTACTTTTTTCCACGATATGATTCATAAAGAAATCGAATGGTACGTGGATGATGTCGTCATCAAATCTAAAAGAAGTTCAGACCATTTGGATGATTTACGAAAGTTCTTTGAAAGGCTGCGAAGGTACGACCTAAAGTTGAATCCAGCTAAATGCGCCTTTGGAGTTCCCGCGGGAAAGTGATTGGGATTCATTGTTAGTAGGAGAGATATAGAGTTGGACTCATCCAAGATAAAAGCAATCCAAGACTTACCACCTTCTAAGACCAAAAAGAACGTAATAGCTTCTTGGGAAGACTCAATTACATTAGTCGGTTCATAGCTTAGTTCATAATAATTTGTGAACCAATATTTAAGTTATTGAAGAAAGATGCCGCCAATGGATGGACTGAAGAATGTCAGGAGGTTTTTGACAAAATCAAGGAATATTTGTCTAACCCACCAATGTTGGTTCCACCAGTACCAGGAATGTCGTTATTGTTATATCTATATGTTATGGATAATGCCTTTGGATGTGTGTTAGGGTAGCATGAAGATACAGGGAGGAAAGAGCAAGCCATTTACTACCTGAGTAAGAATTTCACACCGTATGAAACTAGGTATACATTGTTGGAGAAGACTTGTTGTGCATTGACCTGGGTTGCGCAAAAGTTAAGGCACTACCTATCCGCGTATACCACATACTTAATTTTGAGAATGGATCCACTCAAGTACATATTTTAGAAGCCAATGCCTACTGGAAAGTTGGCAAAATGGCAGATCTTGTTGAGTGAGTTTGACATTGTGTACGTGACACAAAAAGCTATCAAAGGACAAGCTTTGGCTGATTACCTCACAGAAATTCTAATGGATTAAGATTACACGCCGCTCAATACCTACTTTCCTGATGAAGTATGTTGTTTGCGGGAGAGGACATCTCAGAACCATATGATGGATGAAGGATGTTCTTCGATGGAGCAGCGAAATTCAAAGAAGGCGGAATTGGAGCAGTCCTCGTTTCAGAAACAGGTCAATATTACCCAATCTCAGCGAAGATCAGGTTTCCTTGCACGAATAACATGGTAGAATATGAGGCTTGCATTCTCGGGCTTAGGATGTCAGAGACATGGACATTAAAGAGCTATTGGTGATAGGAGATTCAGATTTGTTGATCCATCAGGTGCAAGGAGAATAGACCACTAAGAATGTCAAAATCCTTCCTTATGTGCAATGTGTTAAGGAGTTCAGTAAAAGGTTTACTAAGATTAAATTCAAGCACGTCCCTCGAATTTTCAAAATGAGTTCGTCGATGCCTTGGCAACACTATCTTCAATGATTTAGCATCCATATAAGAATTACATTGATCCCATCAAGGTGGAGATACAGGACCAACAAGCATACTGTTTCTATGTAGATAAAGAGTCGGATAGAAAGTCATGGTACTATGACATTAAGAGGTTACTCGGAGCAGGAGGATATCCAGAAGGCGCTACTGGCAAACAGAAGAGAACTTTAAGAAGGATGGACAATCACTTCTTTCTCAATGGGGAAATACTATATAGGAGGACTCCAGACCTAGGATTGCTACAATGCATCAATGCCACGGATGCCACAATATTGTTAAAAGAGATAGATGCAGGAACTTATAGACCCCACATAAATAGTTTTATGCTCGCGAAGAAGATTTTAAGAAATGGATATTTTTGGATAACCATAGAGAGGGATAGCATTCGATTCGTGCAGAAGTGTCACCAATGTCAAGTTCATGGAGACTTTATATAAGTTCCTCCAAACGAACTCAATGTGATGGGTTCTCCTTGGCCATTCGTTGCTTGGGGCATGGATGTTATTGGGCCCATAGAGCCTCCTGCGTCCAATAGACACCGTTTTATCTTGGTCGCTATCGATTACTTCACAAAGTGGGTTGAGGCATCAACACATAAGGTCGTAACCAAGAAGGTGGTAGCATATTTTGTTCACAACAACTTAGTCTGCCGGTTTGGAATTCCAGAATAAATCATAACAGATAATGGAGCCAATCTTAATAGTGACCTGATGAGAGAGATTTGCGAAAGTTTTAAGATCTCTCATCGAAATTCCACTGCATATCGACCACAAATGAATGGAGCAATTGAAGCTGCAAACAGGAATATCAAGAGGATTTTGAGGAAGATAGTGGACGATAATAGAGAATGGCATTAGAAGTTGCCATACGTTTTACTTAGATATCGCACCACAATTAGAACTTCTACGGGGGCAACTCCCTACATGTTGGTTTATGGGTCGGAAGCAGTGATACCTGCAGAAGTAGAGATACCTTCATTGAAAGTCTTAGGAGGTTCGTTTAGACGACGCTGAATGGATTCGTAGCAGGATCGAGCACTTGATGCTCATTGACGAGAAGAGATTGGATGCAGTCTATCATGGTCAACTCTATCAAAATAGAATGCTCAAGGCATTCAACAAGAAAGTCAAACTTCATCGATTCACACCGGGACAGTTAGTATTGAAGAAGATATTCCCTCACCAAGATGAAGCCAAAGGAAAATTTATGCCAAATTGGCAAAGTCCTTACATAGTTCATCGAGTACTCTCAGGAGGAGCAGTAATCCTCACAGAAATGGATGGCACAGTAAGCACAAAGTCGATCAATTCAGACGCCATCAAGAAGTACTTCATTTGAAGACATTAGGACTAGTTGTTTCATTGTACTTTTGCATTTCTCTGATGTAACAGAACTACGTATTAGCCTGACTTCCCATGGCGGTATACGTAGGCAGCCCACATAGGGTTCAGTTCTCCTTAGATAACCCAAAAACGTCGTCCTTTCATGTATTTATAACTACGCTCGACCTGACTTCCCACGGTGGGATACTAGGCAATCCACATCGGATTCGTTCCCTTCATATTTTACCTTTTCATTGTACTGAACTACGGCCTGACTTGATTCCACTTGGATACGTAGGCAGCCTGAGTCAGGCCCAATCATTGAATTATTTTACTTTATCTTTTGTATCAAACTACGTTATGACCTGATTCCTATTCTTAGGATACGTAGGCAGCCTGAGTCAGGCTCGGTCACTGCACTGCATATCTTCACTTTTCTCGTTGTAATTTAACTATATCATGACCTGATTCCACTTGTATACGTAGGCAGTCTGAGTCAGACTCGGTCGCTTCATTTCATACTTCATTCTCCACCCTCGAACTATGCATAGACCTGATTCCTATCTTAAGGATATGTAGGTAACCTGAAAGGTTCGGTCTTACCTTAAGGAAAACTCCATTTGCTCATAGTATAGCCTCAGAATATAAGAGATCTCACCGCCAGAATTATCATAGCCTCAACAATCAGAGTAGCTCTACCTGAAAGATAAAGTTGCATGTGTCACGATCAACAAATTGAGGCTTAACGGATTTCCAAACGTGTCATAATCTTAAAACAATAAAGGATTACTATATATACTTAACATATACGTAATATATTTGCGAAAACATATATACATATTTGTACTTTCACTATACTTTCCAACTTTTCCACCTACAGAGACTTCAAATTTGGGAGTGATTGAGCAACAGAGGGAGTGTTAGAGAATTCCGTAACCAAAGCTAGGATTCCCAAGTCGACAAAAATCAACACCCCCTCCCAACTAAGAATTTTTCTTTGAGCGTAGGAAAATAGGAATTGAAAGACTACGTCAAGTCAAGATTTGGGATAGGATCAGGGGCATCATGCGGCTTACCACTACGACATGAGCCAAATATTCTTCCCTTACTTTATTCTCTTTACATACATTTATACTAATCCTCACAAGCTCTAAGAGTTTTATTCAAATTCTTTCGTAGGTACACTTTGAAGACCCAGGTCGGAAACTAAGAAAAGAGGATCCTCATAGGAAGATTAGGCTATTTACTTCTCCCAACAAACTCCGCAAATCGAAGAGTGTCATCTGACTTTAATAAAGTCGAGATTCCGCAAGGTAAGAACTGTATATAAGCAAACAAAGTCAAGCTTTCACATTTTGAGGACTGTAAATAAGTAAACAAAGTCGAGTTCCACATTTCGAAGACTATACATAAGAAAGCAAAGCGATCCTCTATCATCTCAGAGGATGCGAATGAACAATACGACTCTCCGCCATATCGGGAGTTATGCACCGATAAGGGGGACACCCCACCACAAATGTATGTAAGCAAAGCAACACTTCGCCATATCGGAGAATTATATTTCAGTAAACAAAGCACAGTCTGCCAATCAGAGGCCCACACTATAGCAAACGCATAAGAAAGCCACTATCATAACAACATCAAGTTCCAACAGTAATACCGTCATTTAGTTAAGACTGAGGGTCGCTTTGACAAATACGAGGCAGTTTACCTTTGGAAAAATATCCCGCCGTCAGAGGCTATTTACAGTTCAGCCTACGGAGGCTATTTACAGTTCAGCCGACGGAGACTATTTACATTCCACACGACGGAGGCTATTTATTTTTCAGCCGACGGAGACTATTTATATTCAGTCGACGGAGGCTATTTACATTAAAGCAGCTGCTCAACCGACGGAGGCTATTTATAGTTCAGCCGGCGGAGGCTATTTATATTCTAGCCGACGGAGGCTATTTACATTCCAGCCGATGGAGGCTATTTACTTTTCAGCCGACGGAGGCTATCTACATTTCAGTTACTGCCCCACCACTCGGAAGCCTCCACAAATGTATACAATACTAGTTTGAATATCTACACTCTACTCTTTACATTACAATTTCAGTTTATAATTTTTTGAACAATAGGTACTTTACACCCTTGTTTTGCAGGAGCATACAATACAACGTGGAACTACCCTCTTAGCAGAAAACTAGGGAAAGCTAGTGAAATGTCAAGCATCCCTAGCTACGTCAAAGATTTCAACGAAGAAACTCAACTCAACTTGCCTCACTCATCTCTTTTTTTTTCCTTAGTGTCATCGCCCAGTGTTGTCTTAATCCCGCACTGGGCAATTTTTGAAAATCCACAATTTATTTTCTTTCAAAGATCCTCAGCAAATATTTTATCCAATATCTCCTCATCCCCAGCTATTTCGAATAGCCAATTTCAGGCTTGCACCCGCGTCCTATTCCATTCGTGTTGAAATCTTTATTATCTTCCTCGGAGGAACCCAGTGTTACCATAATTCTACACAAGGCGAATTTTGAGGTTCATCAAACTTTGCTACAATTCAAACTACAAATGGACTGATTTCTCATGAAGTCCGAGTTATATAGGCAGCTCAAAAGCCGGAGCCCGGCCATAATCTTCCAAACATTTTGCTTTGTCCGAGACAAAATTGGTTGCGTCAACGTGATTGTCCAAAAATTTTCACACAAATCTTCGGTCACTCAGGGGAAACTATTGACACCCAATTTTGGCTCGCTCTTTTTTCTTAATTACTTTTACTGATGCTCCTCGGCCCTAAATAATTTTCAAAAATTAAATTAAAAAAATATAATAAGATTCGTATTTTTGTTTCTATAAAAAGGGGAATTCATTTTTCCATCATAATATGAAATATTTAATTAAATATAATTAAATATTTTAACGAATAAAAATATATATCTTTTGGTATTTGCATTCGCATCTTTTCTGACTTTATTTTTGGGGTAATATTGTGACCATATATGTGTTTTATTACATAAAATATATATCTTTAAATATACATATTTTTATTATATTCTTGATTTTTACGTATATTTTATTACATTCTTATTTTTACACACACATATATATGTAGTTAATATTAAATCACAAAAAAAAATATCAAATTGGATGCTCATGCATGTTATGTTTGTAATCTATATACGTTAAACTAAAAATAATTTTTAGGATATCAGGGAGTATCGATAAATTTAATTTCAGCAGAAAAAGAGCATTCAGGCTAACGTTAATCTGATTTTATTTTTTTAATTTATTTCACCTAAATCCAACTCTTATTTTTATGAATTTCAGCAAGAAGCCCAAAATTTACCCAAAATTCAGTACAATTTTCATGTCCGCTTCACCTTTTCATCCAACCGACACCAATCAATCTAGTCCGTCAATTTTCTTTTAACCCAAAGATCCGAAATTTTCAACTTTATAAATAATTTATGTTTATATATATTCGATATACTTAATTATCTTTCTATTTTTTATTTTTATTAAATTTAAACCATCTGATTAAATGATCGGATGGATGAAAATAATCGGTTTTAATCAACTTTTGTATTTATCCACATACTAGTTTAGGTGTACGTGCTCCGCGCGTGTACCTCACTTTAATGAGTTCAAACGTTTCATTAAATAGGATATTTATTTAAATAATAAAGAAAAATATAATAATTATATTTAACATCTTTTGAACATGAAAAGATAAAAAAATTTATTTAATTAAACCTAACATTTAGCAAAAAAATAAATAACCTCAAAGTAAATCGGAATTTGTCTTCCACCTATAAACTATAACAAAACAATGCAATTAAATCTAACATTTGCAAAAGAAATTTCCTCAAACTCGATCGACATTCATCTATCACCTGTAAACTACAACAAAATAATTCTATAATAGGGATTTCATAACAATACAACAAAATCTAATCTTTATACATACAAAAAAATTAAAGTAGAGATATCAAAATAATACAATTAAACCTAATCTTTACCTCAAAATTTTTTCAAAGTCGACGATATTTATCTACCACCTGTAAACTACAACAAAACAATACGATGATAGAGATATCACAACAATACAATTAAACCTAACCTTTGCAAAAGAAATTTCCTCAAACTCGATCGACATTCATCTACCACTTATAAAGTACAACAAAATACTACGATTATAGAGATATCACAATAATATAACAAAATTTAATCTTTATACATGCAAAAAAAAAAAATTAAAGTAAAGATATCAAAATAATACAATTAAACTTAATGTTTACCTAGAAAAAATTTCAAAACCGACCGATATTTATCTACCACCTGTAAACTAAAATAAAATAATACAATAATAAACATATCAAAACAATACAACTAAATCTAACCTTTACACAAAAAATTCATAAAACTTATTATTTTAGTAGAAACCACAAAGTTAATAATGAAAGTTTGTTATTCATGATCAATAAACCCAATGTCATAGAAAGGGGAATTTAAAACCTAGAAACAACAAAGTCACATTGTAGATTCAATAACGAAAATTACATATAAACATGAAAAGATGTTTCGTTATTCTTGATTAATAAAAATAATGTAATACAAAAAGAAAATCAAAACCTGAAAATTAAATCAATACATTATATTAGAGATCCAATAACAAAACAATTTACAAAAATAAAAGAATGATTTGTTAATTATGATCAATAAAATCAAAACAGAATATAAATAAAAATTTAAAACCCAGAAATCATAATGTTACCCAATAATAAAGCTACGATAAAAAATTTTTATTACCCAAATAAGATATCTGTATACTCCTAAATTAAAATATTACTATAACAAAGAATAACAATCCTTACTTAAAAAAAAAAAACTTTTTTTTCTTGGAAAGTTCACCAACCCTTTTCAATTTGGAAAACTCATGTGCTGCATTTAATTTTTGCAACAGATTTTTTTTTTTTTTGGGAATCTTAACATGTTTTATGTAAAAATAGTTTCACCAAAATTTTAAAAATATTTAGAACTTTAATTTATATAGAACTTCTTTTATATTGCCATAAATTTAGGAATTCAACTAAAAGTAGCAAATTTTCTCCATTTAATTCTTTTATATATTTATTATAGTTAATATTCAATATTATAAATTGAAGAAAAACTATAAAAAGACGATTTTGTCTATTGTGATGTCTTTTAACGAAGGAAAAAAAGTTTAAAAATCACTTTTTTAAGAATTTTCACACTTTTAATATATTATAGATTATAGATAAATATATATAGTATTTGTTTGATCGGACGGACCAAATTAATCGAGAATTCCAAAGAAAAAGAATGTGTCTCTCTCTTCTTCCTTTTCCCCAAAACAGACCACGCGTATTGTTGATTTCCAAGAAGGCCAGCGTAGGGTCACCGTAAGTTTTCCAAAACCACAACCAAACAATCGATCCTTTCTCTCTATCTCCTCCTCCCTTTTCTCCATCACCCACAAACTACAAACCCTAATCGCCATAGCTTGCGGCCATGGCAGACGCAGCTGCCACACCTGCCAAAAATCTCTCCTCGTTTTGAACTTCCAACCCATCGAATTCGCGAGAATCAGAAAAGACAGGTCCCAATTTGGTGCAACAATTCAAAACCAATTTCAAATCCACGTTTTGAAGTCCGAAAATCATCAAAATGGAGGCCTAAAGGCTGTGAAATTTGGTTTTTGATTGGGGATTTTCTTCATACGTAGTTTCACCCATTGGAACTCTTTTCTTGTGTTTAAATCCGGACTTTCACGTCCGGATTTCGTGTATAAATACCGGCATAGAGAAATTCAAAACAGAGCTTTGGTGAGTTTGAAAAACAAGAGAAGATAGACAGAAAAACAAGTAAAAAAAAGGGGGCGACAAAAACAGAAGTGAAAATAAGAAATTTGTGAAAGAAAAAGAGAGAAAGAGCAGAAGCAAAAAAAAGGAAGGAAATTGTAGGTTCGTATTCTGTTCCCAATTAAATCTGGGTTCCCGGAGTCCGAGTTCTTTGATAAATTCTTGACGGAAAGCCCCAGTTTTGCTGCACCCCAAAAGGTGCGAACCCTTTTTCTCGCCTCATTTTCGTCTCCTTTCCTTATATATTATTTGGTGTGGTGAGCATGTTAGTTTGAATTTGTTGAAATTTTGTGTTGTCAAAGATGAGTGGCTGTCTAATCTCGATCACTTGAGTTGTCGATGACTGATTGCAAAATTGGGGTCTGATGTGATCGTTTATTGGGATTAAAGTTGTTTGTTTGGATACGTGTGTTTAACTGTTAATTCCGCCCGTCTTTAAAAATTAGGCTTGAATATGATTTTTTTTTGGTTTATGTTGCCATGATTCGGAAACCAGTTCATGTTTTAATTTGTTCTCCGTTAGATTCGTAAAGAATATCAATGATGTAGCATACTAACCAATCTAAGTATTTTCCTTTAAACCTGTTTATTGCGTGATACTAATTAATTCAAGTTTAATTTCTTTCTCTTATATCTGAAATTAAAGATGTTATACTGTACTGACTATGACATGTTTTAATTGCGTGTCTTCAGTTAATTATGTAGTAGGATAATGACTTGTTTAGGTGCCCCCTTATATACTTAATTTCGAGTACCCATGCAGTTAGTTTATGAGATATTAGTTTTCCGGTTTTGCTTTAGTCTACATAGTATGGAAAGTTTGGTTAAAACAACAACAAGTAATCGGTAGCATCAAATTTGTCCTTGTGGTATGATATTCAAGTTGTATGTGTATATACGTAGAGTAGCAAAGCTAAAGGATAAATTTGCGTAAATCTAATATTGTAGGCGGATTGTACTGTATGCATTTTGCAAGAAAAATGCATATGGAGACTGTAAGTGTGTATGTGCATGGTTTGTGGAAAAATGAATTCAGTAAAAAATGCTCATTATGAAGTTATTAGAATGAGTTCGAACTTTGGGGAGGGATCCAGGATGTAGTTTCCATTAAATAATAAAAAACATGCCCTTTTAGATCAATATGGTGTAAAGTTTTTTTTTAGTTTGAAAATTTTAAAAGATTCAATCTAAACATTTTAAGAAGTTAGAATATTTTAAAATAAGTTTACTTGCTCAGGTTCCTTGTTCTGTGTCTTTGTTACGCTATTTGCTTATGTGATCTCACCTTAATATTTTTGACCTTCTCTCTATTTGATGTTTTCTAATCCTTATCTTTTATTTTTACATGTAAACCCGGGAGATAGAGTTCCGCAATGGAACTCATCTTGACCCAAGCATTGGGTCAATCGCTATTAGGAGCACAGAGCCTCGGAGTCCTGCAAATTAGGAGTCTAAGCTCCTAACCGAAATTATTATTATTTATCATCTTTGATTTAATTGATATTGAGTTATATTTTATAATAATTACTAACTCTCATTGTTAAGATTGTTTAAGGTAGATTTATGCGATTATAGAATCCGAGCTACTCTATTATTTATTGACCTTCTTAGACGTGATTTTATCATCACGTAGTTCGCAAATATCACATGTTTATTATTAGCTTAAAAGTACGCTTTATCATACTCGGCCAATCCTTTGAAAAACTCATCACAAGTATTTCAAGTGAATTTAGCATATTTTCTTTAAACAATATATAGCAAAATATAAAACATAGTAACCCCCATATTTTCTTTAAACAATATATAGCAAAATATAAAACGAAATTTCCGTGTTAACATAGTCGAGAGATAAGTCGCTAAATCTTAGATTTATCAAGAGAGTCCGCCCATTTATTTTAACTTATATTCAATAAATAGTTCTAACGTCTTAATTCATATTTCGTGTCTTCAACGTTTATTCGGGCTTTTAGATTCGCAAAAGACTAAGAAATGCGAGGTATATATATTCACCTGCTTCTGCGTATCGAGGTATATCATTTTACATATTATTATGATAATTATCTTTATTATTATTACCAATATTTACTATTATTGTCATTACCATTATGGTTGCTATTTGTCGTTATTATTATAATTATTATTACCATTACTACTATCATCTCAACTTCATCACACCTATGCATTTTCATTTATTTCTCACTTATTCCTAATCTAAATCTATTTGAGTGATTTTACATCCTTTCGTGTTTTCAAATATATTCACATTTTGTCTTAAATAAAATATTCACGCTTCAAATTTTTATTTATTTATTTATTTTTAAATTTTATTTATATATTTAACTCCATGCTTTAAAATACTTTATCTATTTTCATAAGTAACTTAAATTGAATATTTAAATTCAAATATCTTTTCAAATTCCCTAATAGAATTATGAGACCTTTTTTACAAAAATTATATTATCATTTTTAGGCATGCATATTTTCATAATAATTACATTGCCTCCTTGATACGTGGTAGCGTCGCGTTTATTATACCTCAAGTTCTCTTTTGAAATAATAATAAATTTCTTATCACTGTTTTAAGCAGATAACAAAATAAAGTTTTTTTTCTTTAATATTTTCCTAAACTAAGCGTAAGGAATATCTTCGGATAGGTCCTGAGGGGTGCCTAACACCTTTCCCTCGGGTAACCAAAATCTTTACTCAGAATCTCTAAACATTTTCGAAAGATCAAAACAGAGTTTTCTACATAAAAAATGATTTTTTTTCCTAATTTTCCTAAAAAGTTAGGTGGCGACTCTAAAAATAAATTTTTAATTTCAAGAGTCACGACATACCACCATACGTCGTGTGCTATTTTGACCGGTTTGGAATAGGGCTCGACAATGATTTTGAGTTTTGTTTTAATGAATTTAATGCTCTGTGCAAGTCAGAAGGAATTGTGAGGCACTTGACAGTTTGTCATACTCCGCAACAGAATGGTGTGGCTGAACGAATGAATAGGACTATAATGGAGGAGGTGCATTGTATGCTCTCTAATGCTGGTTTACCCAAGTATTTTTGGGCTAAAGCTGATTCCACAGCTTGCCTTCTTATTAACCACTCTCCCTCAGTTGTAATTGATAAAAAGACTCTACAAGATGTATGGTCTGGTACTCCTGCTAGTTATTCCGATTTGAGGATATTTGGATGTCCTGTGTATGCTCAAGTTGATAATGGAAAGTTGGAACCTAGATCTGTCAAGTGAATATTTATGGGTTATAAGCCTGGCATTAAAGGTTATATGCTTTGGTGTCCATAAAGTAGAAAGGTTATAATTAGCAGGGATGTTGTATTTGAAGAAACTGCCATGCTTCGGGCTCCCTCCGAATCTAGTGTTTCACCCCAGATAAGCTTAGTGACATGAATCAGTAAAAGTCAAGTACCCATGTTGAATTGCAGATTGGAGAAGAGTCTACACCAGTGCCTACTTCTCATTCTATCCTGAAGATACAGAGTGGTACTATTTATTCTTCACCACCAGTGACGCCACAATATTCTATTGCAAAAGACAACCCTGGAAGAGATATTAACCTCCTCAGAAGTATGCTGAAGCTGATTTGGTTGCTTATGCATTGAGTGTAGCAGAAGGTATTGATTTTGGTGAAGATCCTTCTTCTTACTCAGAGGTAGTTAGTTGTGATAATTCCGGCCGATAGATGATTGTTATGCAGGAGGAGATGAAATCACTTCATAAGAAAGGCACATGGGATTTGGTGAGATTGAAAGATAAGAAAGTTATCTGTTGCAAGTGAGTATTCAAAAAGAAAGAAGGAACTTCAGGAGTTGAAGATGCTAGGTACAAAGCAAGGCTAGTTGCTAAAGGTTACAGTCAGTTTTCAGATATTGACTTCACAGATGTGTTTTCTCCAGTTTTAAAGCATAGTTCGATTCGAGCATTGCTTGGTATTGTGGCCATACATAATCTTGAGTTTGAGCAGTTGGATGTAAAAACTGCATTCTTATATGGAGAACTTGAGGAGGACATCTATGTACAGCAACCAGAGAGTTTTGTAGTCTCGGGAAAGGAGGACTATTTATGATTGTTGAAAAAGTCTCTTTATGGCTTAAAGCAGTCGCCCAGGCAGTGGTATAAGAGGTTTGACTCTTTTATGACCTCTCATATGTTTCAAAAGAGAAGCTATGATAGTTGTGTCTACTTCAAGGAGATAAGTGATGGTTCATTCGTGTATCTTCTCTTGTATGTTGATGATATGTTGATTGCACCAAAGGATATGAGAGAGATTATAAAATTAAAAACCCAGCTCAGTAAAGAGTTTGAGAGGAAGGATCTAGGAGCAGCAAAGAAGATCCTTGGCATGGAAATTAGGCGGGATAGAGAAAAACGTGTCACGACCCAAGCCGGGGTCTTAGCCGTGATGAGCATCCTGAACCGTGAAGGCCCGAGCGTACTTCTCTATCTGGCAATCATACATAGTTTCATATAATATGAAGGAAAATGCGGAAATATAAACAATATGGGATCATAGTCAATATCATAATTCAATTGAACAATCTAGAATGGAAACCATAAATCTCTAACAACATCTAACATCAGTTTGTGAAATCTCTACTAACTAAAAATGATATCTGTCTGAAATCTGGGACAAGGCCCCCAGTCGGACCATGAATCAAAATAAAATAACAATATCAAGTTTCATAACCAGGCCTTCCGAAATAAGGGAGGCTCACCAGCTGTAATCTTCTGACAAGTCAATCTACTACTTACGGGACCCCAGGACTGTGTCTCAGAATCCTGAAATATAGGGGGTCAATAAAAAAGTATCGGTATGCAGAGCAATCCAAAATAAAAAATTTTATTCAACATAGGTGAGAGCAATTTTTAGACAATTTTATATAAGATATATGGAAAACATATGGGCATATTTAAAAGACTCTGAACAATTATTTGAAATCCATGACTCACTCTTTATATTACTTCTAAGCTAGGTGGTATACCCTTCAACTCTAAAATTCCACGGGCTATATGGAATCTGTCCTTGACTCGACAGCCAAGCCCCCAGCTCAAGTTTGCCGCAAGAGTTGGAGTCTCTATCTCTGATACGCCACAGGGTACTAGGCCAGTGTATGGTCCCTCTTGAGGACATAATAAACCCGTATCGACAAAACACAATTTTTGGGCTAAGAGTTATTTGAACTCAAGCCTTCTTCGCGCAACCACCTAACAATTTTTACGCCCATTTTTAGCTCTTTTAAAACATGTATTCTCTGAAATCAAATCTAAAACTCCTACTCTATTATAGCATTCATTTATATGGTATCATCATACCATTGACTTGCAAGTCGCATCTCTGGGCCATTCATAGAATATTATAATCTTTTCTTTTAAAACATAAAGTTTGGGACCACCATATCAATCAATAAATTCAAATCGACTCTTGCTTTAAACTCATGTAAACACATGCATGAAACTCTCTCTTTTCAACCTTTCAACAACTTGTGGTGGTCATGAAATTTGTGGCAAATCATGAAATTCTTTTAGTAATTCTCTTAACATTTAACATCAAATAAACTATCCCCTCTTCAGTTCAAAATCATAATCAAGTCATAAACCAAAAATCAAGTCATTCATATCATGCTTTCTCAAAATGTAATCGAGTATTTCATAATACACATAGAAACAAGTAGATTAATAACAAGAGAGGGACGTTTATAGGCTTATTCTCTCAACTAAATCCTCAAATCTCAATTTCATACATACATATATAAGATTACAAATCAAATTTGAGGGAAAGGCCTCAAGACCAAAACAATAGTATCATTAAAGCATTCATAATGCAAGATTGAAAACATAATTCCAAAACCCCTTTAAAATTGCATGATTTCTATAACTTTAAATCTTATTCAATGTGTTTTCAACAAGCCCATATAGTTTAGGAAAACCCCACGTACCTCAGATTATAAGATTTGAAAGCTAGAACCCGGATCTTGATCCGTTTCTTGGAATTCTTGATCATAAGGATGAGTTCTTGATCTTTGGGGATGAGTTAGGATTTTGATTTTTGAGAGAAAGAGTGAGTAATAGGCAATTTTGGCTTCTTGGGGCTGAAATTCTATGTTATAGATGAATTTTGGGTGAGGGAAAGTGACCACAATGCCCCTAGACCCATTAGGAACTGAAATAATGCTTAAAATAACTTTAAATTTGTGTCAGGTTTCGTGTCGGGGCACAGTCGATGCGACGCATCAAGATCGCGTCTGCATATTGCCTCACACAGAAAATGCCATAACTTTTTGCCCAGTTATCAGATTTTGGCGACATTGGTATCATTGGAAAGGTAATTAAATTATCTACAATTTGGTGTCTTGAGCTGCAAAATTCTATATGTATAAAATGTTATACACATTCAAAGTAGACCCTTGTAGAATTGAATATCCAATTTTGGATGAATGAAAGGTTCTTAGCTCAACTTTGCTTTAGGCCAGTTCTATGAATATTTTTCACCTCATAATCACTTTATATACTAGGTGAAAGATCATGACAGATGAATCTAAATATAAATCATGGAATTAGAGCTTACACACATAGGAACGATGATTCAATTTCTAGCTCGAAAATGCAGGGTATTACATTATCTCCCCTTGAGATCATTCGACCCTGAATAATAGGTAGGGACTTTTGAGGATTTAAAAGTGTAGAATAAAGAACGTAATCTCACATTGAATAATTTTTGTCAACAACACATACAAAGGCATCAAACGAGTTTCATGGTAACCCCGAGCAAAATGTGCAAGCACGAAACATGAGGCAATGAGACTTTACATAGGGATAATCTTGCATATGAGCTCTACGAACCATAATCATCACAACATAAGGCATGAGTTAATTTGGTGATAACAGGACTGGCTTACATCGGTACTAATCATGAAATACTGTTTTAATAGGACATGGGATTTAGAAGCATTCTCCACCTTGCAAGGTACGATTAATAGACTTAAACTTAGAGACACTAATTGTTTACGCCCAAAACGATAAATATCATACTTCACACTTTTCAACTTACATATATCCCATCACATGTCTAGCCACAAGAATTTGAGTACCATTACTTAGTGCCTCTATGTTGAAGCCCAACGCGGAGTTAAAAGGTGCTAACTTAAGCTATGGTACCCTGTACTCTACACCCCTTTCAGAATATGTCTTCACCTTATCACTACCATCAAACACACTCGAGATTTAATTTAGAGAGTACTAACCACATAACACATAGGTTTATGTTTCCAGCAACCACAACATTCAAGCCTAATCATTACTACACCCACTTCATGGATCTCCCCACTAAGACCAACAATTTCTATCACTCTCACAAATATTTTTGCCACATCCGTCCTTCTTAGCTATTTTATACAATAAAAGTTCATCTCCTTCTTTTCCCTTTCACCTATAACCTTAGCTCGAGAATCACATCAAATTTTTCACCTTCAGGAACATCTTCTCCCCTACCTAACACATCACCACACTTCCACAACCACTATCGTACTATCATACAGAGGGTCATTAAAGGACCCGAGCACAAATGTCATGAATGGGAGTTACACTATTAGACTATTACTTATACTTGTTGCACTACTCAAGGAGGCACATGAAGTGAAAATATGATAAAATAGACACGAGGTGCTCTATGTATCATGTGTCTGGATCATAAGCAGAGAGTCGTTCAGAAAAACACAATAAAGCATGAATTCTTAGGATAGAGCACTGTGAGAAAACATTGGTGCATATTTCAAGATAAAACTGAGGAAAGAGACTGAATTACCCTCCCAAACCCAGAAATTATCAAGACGAACTGGGCACCCAACGCGTTTAGCAACGCGCCGCATCGGTCCTTTCCGACGCGATTCCTAGTGCGATGCATCAATATCGCGTTGGCCCACTATTTTGATCATCCAAACATACCTCAAACAACGTCTGAAAAATTCAAAACTTTCTTGAGACACCCCTTTTATACCCCTGATCATGAATCAACTCAAAAATATACGTCTCGGGGTCAGGAAGTCAATTTGAAAATCACGAAAGTTAAGAGCTCAAAAATATGACTAAGTATTTTAACAATTAGAAAAAATTTTAGGTTGTCAGCTCTCCATACATACAACCAATAGTGGTATTGAGTCAAGAATGCTACGAGGGTGTGACATTACAACTAAGACAAAGATTTTCTCTTGAAGCGATTGCTCCTTATTTAAGAAACTGAGATTTGCCATGAGTTTGCATAAACTTTATCGCTTTGGCTAAACCCGACATCGGATGAATCGGTGACATATAGAAACATATTTCCTTAGGACCAAGCATACTGAGAGACATAGATTTTCATGGATCACGAACAACATAACCTATGGCTTGAATACATGAAAGGCTGGATTCCTGAGAGACATAAATACTCCTAGTTCGGAGGTCAGTTCATAAACATAAGTCCACAGAGAACTCGAAGCATAAGCATAGGCATGACTTGAACACATGACGTAGGATATTAGCAGAATAATCTCTAAAATGGAAGTAGGAGGAGTATGCTTGAGTAGGAATAGATTTATCATAACTCCTCCCCTCAACTTGCCAAATTGAGAATAATTCGAGAACTAACTTAATTCCCCATCTCCTCCTTAGATCATAGTCACAATCCTAGACTTACGGACATATCCCCTTATCAAATCTATAGTCATAACTCTCAACATAAAAGAGGCATCACTTAAACTCCAAACTCTTCCTGAAGAACTATACTCTGATGGCCTTGCTTTTCTATAAATGCTACTCTTAACATCCACTAGCCTCTATAGCCATCACTTTACATCCCCCACTCTCATGAGCATACACATCCACACTCCTTATCACAAAAGGGGGTATCAGTATATATATGAACACAAACTCCTCTCATTAATCTCTAATACAAAGGCACTAAATTTTTTTCTAGGACATCCCCTTTCAGGGACACTAATCGTAATTTCTTCTAACCCCCAAAGTCATCAACTTACGACTAACATTTTCACGGGCATAGACACCCACGCTTCTAAATACTTAATGCTCCATCTTCAATTCATTATACTAGCATTACACCTCTAATCACCCAACTTGCAACTTCACAAACTCTGTAAGACTATACCAAGGGCGCATATTGCCTACTTATTTTTTTTCTCAGTTCAACTCTAAAGAGCACCATACAACAGCTTTCCAGACTTCCTCATACTACAAGATTCAACAATTAAATCTAGGTACACAAAACACTTATACACATAAAACTTTATTAACCAACCTACTACCTGGGGTTCAACTTATTCCTATATACTCATGTTCTTATTCACTTAATGATTCAACCACAATTCATCATTTTAACACTAGTCCTCATGTACACATATACCTCACGATAACCACTTAAACTTTTCATAAATCATCAACCAAGGCCATTTCGCACATTACATCAAGCCGGCTAATTACTCCACAAAACATGCATCATTAATCTCAAGCTATTATTCTCACCACTACACTCCACATCTAAACTCCACATCTAAAGTTCAAGCCTGCTGTCTAACCTCAATTATATACCACCGATAAAGCATTCCATATACTATTTTAGTCCATCAAATTGGGAAATCAGCCCAAATACTTCACTTCACTTCACTTAGCTACTACCTACAAGCACAACCCTGCCATAACCTCATTATTACAACTCAAAATCCACTACATACCTTCTCGCATGAAATACTAGTTTACTACTAAAAAAGGAAATACCATCAAAGGGGTAAAGTCACACGATAGGATTAGTCGATCTTAATATTGTAATATAACCCATTTCAGTCTTATCAACATATTCTAATTCCTCACATCATACTCACTTACCTAATCATACATCATAATGATCTTCAAAATTTAATAAACACTAATGAGCATCTACTAACAACTTATTAACTAATCTACCCCTTTCCTCTTACCACTTATAAATGATTTCTACAACCACCACAACTATCCACTTTGAGCTCCCTCTCTATTTTGAATAAATAATAATCATATCCAGTCACTTTCTTCACAGACTACCATACAATCTACAATTATTGCTACCACATTAGTCAATCGCTATAAAATGGCAAACTATCCCTCAATCAACGATTATACAACTAAAAATCTCTATTTATACAAAAGTCACCCTCATTCTGATTTCTAACCCTGTAACTCCATATCATAAACTTCTGGACCAACTCGCTACCAATTGGTCATGACACTTTAACATACACTAATACTTGGGTGGAAATATAGTTCCAATATTTTACTGCACATCATTACCCTTATACATCACATCCCCAACAAGAATTTTATTAAAGAAGACGAAATATACTCCATACCTTAGGTTCAACCGCACAACTGATACAGATAGGGGTATGCGCTTAAATTAACACACTTTAGAGTACTCATGGACTCTTCTTAAGTCCTTGTGCAAATTCATAACTTTATGGACAACTCAATCAGAGAGAACCACATCACCGGAGGAGCTAGACACCTGGACACGTATCGCCTTGACAATGAGGCATGGACCATGAAATTAAAATAAGGAATGAACTTGGATAACTTTCTTATGGATGACTCAATAGCATGAAATAGAGTATGAAAGAATGGAAAACAACTCCTAATGCCCGGTAGTCTCCTGATTATAAGTGTAGTGCACAACACACCCATAAGCAAGACTCTACTAGACACAATTTCACAAACACCCTGGGACCATAAACCATGCTCTGATACCAAGTTTTTCACGACCCGAGCTGGGCCCTGAGCCGTGACGAGCATCCCAAACTAAAAAGGCCAGAGCGCCCTTCTCTATCTGGCAATCATACACACTTTCATATAATATAAAGGAAAATATGGAAATATAAACAATATAGGATCATGGTCAATATCATAATTCAATTGAACAATCTAGAATGGAAACCATAAACCTCTAACAACGTCTAATATCAGTCTGCAAAATCTCTACTAACTGAAAATAATATCTATCTAAAATCTGGAATAAAGCCCCCAGTTAGACCATGAATCAAAATAAGATAACTATATCAAGTTTCATAACCAGGCCTTCCGAAGTAAGGGAGGCTCACCAGCTGCAAACTTCTGACAAGTCAATCTACTGCTTACGGGACCCCAGGACTGTGTCTCAAAATTCTGAAATATAGGGGGTCAATATAAAAGTACCGTACGCAGAGCAATCCAAAATAAAAAATTTTATTCAACATAGGTGAGAGCAATTTATAGATAGTTTTATATAAGATATATGGAAAATACTTGGGCATATTTAAAAAACTCTGAACAATTATCTAAAATCCATGACTCACTCTTTATCTTACTTCTAAGCTAGGTGGTATACCCTACAACTCTGAAATTCATCGGCTATGTGGAATCTGCCCTTCACTCTACAGCCAAGCCCCCAACTCAAGTTTGCCACAAGGGTTGGAGTCTCTATCTCTGATACACCACAGGGTACTAGGCCAGTGTATGGTCCCTCTTAGGGACATAATAAACCCGTATCGACAAAACACGATTTTTGGGCTAAGAGTTATTTGAACTCAAGCCTTCTTCGCGCAACCACCTAACAATTTTTACGCCCATTTTTAGCTCTTTTAAAACATGTATTCTCTGAAATCAAATCTAAAACTCCTACTCTATTATAGCATTCATTTATATAGTATCATCATACCATTGACTTGCAAGTCGCATCTCTGGGCCATTCATAGAATATTATAATCTTTTCTTTTAAAACATGAAGTTTGGGACCACTATATCAATCAATAAATTCAAAAAGACTCTTGCTTTAAACTCATGTGAACTCATGCATGAAACTCTCTCTTTTCAACCTTTCAACAACTTGTTGTAGTCATGCAATTTGTGGCAAATCATGAAATTCTTTTAGCAATTCTCTTAACATTTAACATCAAATAAACATCCCCTCTTCAATTCAAAATCATCATCAAGTCATAAACCAAAATCAAGCCATTCATATCATGCTTTCTCAAAATGCAATCGAGTATTTCATAATACATATAGAAACAAGTAGATTAACAACAAGAGAGGGACGTTTATAGGCTTATGCTCTCAATTAAACCATCAAATCTTAATTTCATACATACATATATAAGATTACAAATCAAATTTGGGGGAAGGGCCTCAAGACCGAAACAATAGTATCACTGAAGCATTCATAATGCAAGATTGAAAACATAATTCCAAAATCTCTTTAAAATTTCATGATTTCTATAACTTTAAATCTTATTCAATGTGTTTTCAACAAGCCCATGTAGTTTAGGAAAACCTCACATACCTTGAATTATAAGATTTAAAAGATAGAACCCGGATCTTGATTCGTTTCTTGGAATTCTTGATCTTAGGGATGAGTTCTTGGTCTTTGGGGATGAGTTAGGGTTTTGATTTTTGAGAGAAAGAGTGAATAATAGGCAATTTTGGCTTCTTAGGGCTGAAATTTTATGTTATAGACAGATTTTGGGTAAGGGAAAGTGACCATAATGTCCCTAGACCGATTAGTAACTGAAATAATGCATAAAATAGCTTTAAATTTGTGTTAGGTTTTGTGTCGAGGCGCAGTCGACGCGATACGTCAAGATCGTGTTGTCTTACTGCCTCATATGAAAAATGCCATAACTTTTCGCTCAATTATCAGATTTTGGAAAAATTGGTATTGTTGGAAAGCTAATTAAATTATCTACAATTTGGTGTATCTTGAGCTACAAAATTCAATGTGTATAAAAAGTTATAAACATTCAAAGTAGATCCTTATAGAATTGAATATCCAATTTTGGATGAATGAAAGGTTCTTAGCTCAACTTCGCTTTAGGCCATTTCTATGAATATTTTTCACCTCATAATCACTTCATATACTAGGTGAAAGATCATGACACATGAATCTAAACATAAATCATGTAATTAGAGCTTACGCACGTAGGAACGACGATTCAATTTCTAGCTCAAAAATGCGGGGTGTTACAAAGTGTAATTTATTTTTGAGTCAGAAAAGGTATATTGAGAAAGTACTTCACAAGTTCAATATGCAAAATTCCAAACCTGTAAGTACTCCATTGGTAGCTCACTTCAAACTCTCGACCACTTTATCTCCAAAAAAAGATGATGAGCGTGACTATATGTCTCGAGTTTCATACTCTAGTGCGTCGGGTCTCTTATGTATGCGATCATGTGTTCCCAACCAGATTTATCTTATGTCTTCTGTGTTGTTAGCAGATACATTGCAAATCTTGACAAAGAACATTGAAAAGCAGTTCAGTGGATTTTCAGATACTTGCATGGATCTGCTGATATTTGTTAGCAGTTTGGACGAAATAGAGATGGAGTAATTGGGTATGTTGATTCTGATTTTGCAGGAGATCATGATAAAAGAAGGTCCCTTACAGGCTATGTTTTCACCATTGGTGGTTGTGCTATTAGTTGGAAAGCTACTTTACAGACTACGATTGCTTTGTTAACTACTGAGGCAGAGTACATGGCTATTACAAAGGCTTTCAAGGAAGATAATTGATTGAAGGATCTATTTGGTGAACTTAGCAAAGACTTACAGATTACTACAGTCTAGTCAGAGTGCTATCTTTTTTATGAAAGATCAGATATTTCACGAGAGGACAACGCACATCGATGTTCGGTATCATTTTGTACGTAAAATTATTGCTCGTGGTGATATTGTGATTGGCAAGATTAGTACTCATGATAATCCCGCTGATATGATGACCAAGACACTACCAAGTTTCAAGTTTGATCATTTCTTGGACTTGGTTAGTGTTAGCTGTTAAGATGTGCCCTTAGGGGCTTTTGTGGAAGAGGTGAAGAGTTTGTGTTGAAATGGATTTGAGTTTTGAATTAGAATTTGTGTCAAAGTGGAGATTGTTAGAGTTGTGACCCGAATTTTAGTTGATGAAACTTTATGTTTTTGGGCCTAAAACCTATTTGTACGCACGTAATATATAAGTGCAATTTAGTAGGTTATTTTATTATTTAAAAAATTTAGCCTTCTCCACATTGTACTCTCTTTCTATTATAGTGAAACCATCTCTGTCTCTGCCCGTGGTTTTTCTCGCAAGGGTTTCTACGTAAATTTATGTGTTGTTCTTGTTTTTTTTACTTTTCGTTTGCTTATTTTTTCCGAATCCTAACAAGTACAATAGAGAAAACAGAGGCAGGAGGTTGTCCAATAGTATTTTCAAAGTTTATTGAATACATCCCCATTTCTAGTTGGAGAGATTTGGTACAGCGATAAAAATGTTGAGTGACCAGGATGACCTCAAGTTCTAAAGTAACATATGGGAAAGTATTGCTTGAATGCAGGAAACACTGTAAACATCATATCATCCGAAAACAAATGCTATTGGAACCGATGACCAGGCAGAATTTTGAAAGTAAAAATAATTACCAATGCTATTGGAACCTTACTCATGGAGAATTATGTTCTCATGTCCCTTATTGTCAAGGAAAATATGAAAGGCAGAAGTAAAGTGCAGAGTGGCATTAATACTGAAGCGATTGTTTTATTAATGTTATGCAACAATATATGAAAGGTTGTACAAAGTCCTGATATATACAAACTCTATACTTATGAGATAAACTAGAATAATAAATTACAATTAATAAAGAACTAAACTAATGGAAGATATTGAGATAAAACTAACAGAAAAATGACCTAGGCTAAAATGCAATAAAATATCTTCACGTGCTATATGCCCCTGCAAGTTGGTGCTAGTATCAATGACACCTACTCGGGACAAAGCTTCTCAAAGGAAGCCCGTGGCAGAGGCTTTGTGAGTATATCAGCAACTTGGTCAGTAGCATGTAAGTGTTTGAATTCAATCTCCTTGTTCTACAACTCATCTCGAACAAAATGAAAATTTATGGGAACATGCTTCATCCGACTATGGAAAACAGGATTGGCACAAATATACGTAGCGGTGACATTGTCACAAAATACTGTTGCAGCACCCATGAGAAGAAAATGAAGCGCACGAAGGAGATCAGACAACCAGTTTGTTTCTTCTGCAGCAGCTACCACATCATGATATTCATTGTTGGTGAAATTACAATAAACTTACAATTGAAAATTATAAGTGAAGAAATAAAAAAGACTACCTTATTCTTCTTCGGCTGAGGCGCGAATATCTCGCTCTCTTTAAGGAGATTCAAGCCCACTACAGCAAATGTTTCACCGGTCTAGCAGTAATCTTCTTGAATTGTCCCCTCCAGTATACAACAGTCTTCTCGCAATAACTCAATAACTCTTGACAAGAGTTGAGTTCAAAACTCCACAAAAAGAACACCTCCCTTCAAGTAATAAACTCTCTTTTTTGACTAACTTTTGTGAACTCTCTATTATCTTATGTATCTCCCAAAACCATGCAAGACCACCTCCATTTATAGGAGAGGAAGTCTTCCATGCAATGAATATAAGAATGAATGATGGTAGTAAAGAGGGAAGATCAATAGCTTCGAGGTTTCATGAGTTACAATGGTTACAAAAATAAAGAGGTAGAATAATAATGGATGTTATAAGAGTTACATGAAACTTATGTCCATATTCTACCATTACTAACCAAGTATTTAAAATCACAAGAGTAACAAAAAAATGAAAGCTGAAACTACATCCATGCAACGTGGTTAATGAGTGCAAAAATAATGAGATTAAAGTAAGGCATCAATTGCCTCAACTAATGCAGTATAATTGCTGCTGCATGAACCAAAAAAAAATTCTCACTAAGTTGTAGTCTTCAAGTGGCTACTAACTGCCAAGTTAATAAGCATTAAAATATATTAATAATTAATAATAAAATGCCCTTAAAAACAATAGTCCCTCACTCATTTTAATATTAATAAGAGAGTCTACTAGATGAAGAAAGACTACCATACATAATGAAGGTGTGCTCTGCATTGAACCCCCAGTTAGTAAAACAGTAATTTTTTACTCCAGAGTCGTAGTGGTCTCAGACTTGAACTATGACTGCTTAAGGGAAATAAAAAAGTTACTGCTTACATATAGTAGTCAAGGTGTTGACATGAGCTTTATAGCCAGCACGTTACGGCCTTGTGCTATCCCGATTTCATGGGCGCTTTTGAGAACTAGCCTAATTCTCATAGGAAGCGGCCTACCTCCACACTCACATAGGTGAAATCCGTCGAGAGTGCTCCTATAATTTAGATTCGAGCTATAAATTTTCATTAAGATTTTATTTTATACTCAACCTCACAATCATTGCAGGTAAATGCACTCACACCATAGGGAGGGATTAAAAAAACCAATGCATTTTTCACAACAAGTCATCATATGATTCATTTTTTCCATTGAACCTGGTTATAGAATCTCTAGTCCCTAGGTTGGGTTTCCTCACATATGACTCAAGATTCAATAGGCTTCAATCCCATACCCCTCGATGTGCTCCAGACATTTTTTTTTGGCTAAGGCCTTAGTTAACTGATCAGCAAGATTATCACAAGATTTGACACGATCAATATTAATGGTACCATTTGTCAAATATGATCTCACATTACTGTGTTTTCTTTGTATAGGTCTGGATTTACCATTGTAATAACGATTTTGAACTCTATCAATTGCAGCGGTGCTATCACAATGAATTAAAATATGAGGAATTAGTTTTTCAAAACAAGGTATTTGAAATAATAAATCTCTCAACCAATTCGCTTCCTCACTAGCTGAAGCTAAAGTAATTTAGTTCAGCTTTCATGGTAGAGTTAGAAATTATAGTTTGCTTTTTAGACTTACAACAAATAGCACCACAACCCAAAGTAAAAATATAACCAATAGTAGGTAAGAAATCACCTGATAAAGTGTTTCAATCCGCATCACAAAAGCCTTCAAGTACAGCAGGATATTTTTTATAGAACAAACCACAATTTTTTGTTCTAATTAAATATCTCATTACTCTCTTTATAGCATACCAATGTTTATTACAAGGCTTTCTAGTAAACCTGCTAAGTACTCCTACTGCATATGTAATATCAGGCCTAGTCCAATCAGTCACTTATCTCAAACTTCCAATTATGCTAGCATATTCCTTTTGTTTTATTACATTATTTTCATTTTCAACAAGAAATAAGTGAACACTAGAATCAAAAGGACTAACAATATGCTTGCAATGAAGGAAATTATATTTTTTTAAAAATTTCTCATCATAATGTGACTGGTCAAGGAAAATTCCATCACACGTTCTAGTAATTTTTATTTCTAGAATAAAATTTGTCTCACCAAGATCTTTCATATCAAAATGGCTTATAAGAATATTTTTAGTTTACCAATAACATTCATGTTAGAGCCAGATCAATAAGTCATCAACATATAGGTAAATAATAATATACGAGTTATTCCAAGACTTATGATATATGCACTTATCACACTCATTTGTTTTAAATTCATTATCAATCATGCATGAATCAAACTTTTCATGTCATTGCTTAGGTTCCTGTTTTAAGCCATATTAGGATTTATTAAGTTTACACACTTTACTTTCTAGGCCAGCCTCAACAAAACACTCGGGTTGTTCCATGTAAATCTCCTCATTTAGGTCTCTGTTTAAAAAGGCAGTTTTTACATCCATTTGATGAATTTGAAAATCAAAAATTGCCGCAATAGAAACTAAAAGTCTAATAGATGTAATTCTAGTTACCGAAGAAAAAGTATCAAAAAATTTTAGGCCTTCTAATTGTTTGAAACCTTTAGCCACTAACCTAACTTTGTATTTATCAACAGATCCATCCAGTTTTAATTTTTTATGTAAAACCCATTTACATCCAATTGTTTTACAACCCGGTGGTAAATCAACTAGCTTCCAATTTTTATTGAAAATTAGTGATTCTATTTAATCATTTACAACCTCTTTCGAAAAAATAGCATCATGTGAAGACAAAGCTTCTTTTAAAGTGATAGGATGTAATACCCCAAAAATCTGAACCAATTTTAGCGTCGTATTTTGAGCTCACACATAGTGCAATATAGCTCTAATATAATTTCATAAGTTAGTTTGAAGTTTATTTAGGTCAGAAATAACTCCCAGCTATTAAACGAATCCAAATGATCCTTACCAATTAAATTCCGTGTGAGAATAATACCTTAATCAATTTCAAACAAGCATATCTTTTGTTCTACTCAAAATTTTCCAACTTAAAGCCCATCAAGTTGTGGGAAATTGAATTAGCTTTCCGAAAATATAAGATTTGGCCAAATCTGATACCCAGGTGAAGAGTTTTGGCCATTTTTGTAATATAGTGTGCCAAATTAGCAATCAATGCATCGCGAAGGCATGCCAAATGGCAATTGTCAAAAACCAGTGAACCAACACAATTGTCCCATATCACGGTGAACTTCCAGGTCCCAAACGGTGGGAGACCGTGATTCCATCGCGTCATACCATAAGCCCAGTTCCCAATTGTCATTTTCTAGTGGCACGATGCGATTGCACCGCGTCGCGCCAAGGCCAAAAATCTGAACTTTCAGTCCACGATTTAAAATTTCAAGGGTCGTTTGGTCTTTTTCCAAAGTTCCTAAACCATCCTAACACGGGATTTTAAACCTAATAAAGCAGTATTTATCTATTTTTATATTATTCTCTCAAATTAAACCAATTCTCTTCAAGAACAAAAACCCTAACCTTCTAAAATACAAGGCCAAATCTCAAGAACTCACCATCAATCCTCACGGATTCATCAACTCAAGCATGTTAAGTGTTCATTCATGGGTTCATTTCACCCATGGAGTCCAAGTACCACGTTTTAAATTCAAATCATGATCTCTACAAGTAATTATGATCTTTAATTGAGATTTCAACTATGAACCTCCATGAACTTTGATTTTCTACCATGCTTATATGAAATTGTTGCCATTATCAAGACCCTCATGTTTTAGTGTTGCTATTTTATGAATTAAATCATGGTTAAGTGTTGTTGATGTTTAACTTATGTTGTTACTCCAAGTTCTATACTATTCCCATGCGTACTCAAAACCATGCACATTAAATGTTTGATGAAATACCTACAAGAGTGGATTTTAATAAATGTTTCCATGTTATGTCCTTATAGATTTGTACCATTTTACTATTATTGCTTTTGAGTCTTGGGGTTTTGAATACCCGAAAACCATAGCTATTTACCTAGTCTCGTCTCAGTATCTTTAGAATAACTTCAGATTATATTATGAGCATTACTAGATCGGTCGGTACAACTCAGAATAGTTATTAATCCAGTGTCATTCAGTTGAGAGTAGGATTTAGCACCTAGCGAGTGCAGGTATGGTGGATTCCCCGTCAGATAGGTAGAGTCATTAGTAGCAATCCCTCTATTCCAGGACTACGTAACCAGCTTAGGATATGAGAAGTCACCCATCAATTTAGGCTTGACTATCTCATAGAGGTCACCCATCAGATTATGCTTGACACCCTTAGTCCTTCGAGACAATACTGTACATCAGTTTAGTGGATCCACACAGCCAGCGTTAGTACCCGTGGTACGGTATTAACACCCTTCTAATTGGGGTTATAGGTTGGACCCCGATTGGCTCAGATTGAGGTATGTCTGTTAGATGATACCTCCCACAGTCTTAGTTGCAGTCTTAGTCTAATAGTTAGTCCAGTTATTCAGTTTCAATTGTTTGACCATAGCCTACAGACACTAGTGATTCAGTTATCAGATTTCAGTATTTATAGATTATATTTAGTTCATGTTATATGCCTGGTTATGCATCCCTAGTATCTACAGATTTTATGTATCTTTAGTATTTATAGTTTTTATGTCCTCAGTAATTACAGATTCCATGTATTCTCAGTATCTACAAATTTTATATATTCTATTCAGTACCTTATGTTATACATACATATTCAAACGATTATTTATTCATGTTCATGAAACCATGCATATTCGTCTACCTCATTTAGCATACTAGTACATTCAAAGTACTAACATACTCTTTTCTTGCGCTATGATGTATCATATCATAGGTTCAGATGTCCAGTTCTCAGATCGCGCTTAGACTTCTCAAGCTCTCAGCAGTACCAGTGGTGAGTCCTCATATTTTGAGGACAGATTATTTTATTTTATGCTTTCAGTTTAGTAGTTAGTTCGAGTTAGTTAGGGCCTGTCCCATCAACTCATATTCAGTCAGTTTAGAGGCTTTCAGACATGTCAGTTAGTTTTTTAGTTTATCTTTATTTTATCAGGTTTAGACAGTTGTTTTCACCAGATTCATATTTCAATATTATTTCAGTTGATAAAACCATATGGCTAGTCAGTTGTTCTTCTATATTTATTATTATATTATTCAGTGCTCACAGCAGGTACTAGCTTATGGGTTAGCTTGTGGTCTCTCAGGACTGTAAGCACCGTGTGACGCCTAAGGTCTACTCTCGGGGCGTTACACAGGGTCATCTCCAATGTTAAAAATATAATAATCAGGACCAAAATCTTTTTCTACTCTAGCTCGTTTACTTCTTCTTAACTCAAAATCATCATTTTCTTTATTTTTTAAAGTAAAAGTAAAAGAACTAGGTAGTGACAAAATATTTTCTTTAGTCCCTAGGCCCCCACTATTTTTAGAATCAAAAGGAAATTTATTTTCATGAAAAATAGCATCACCTGATTCTATTATCACACTATCTTCAAGATTAAAAAGTCGGTAGGCTGTACTATTTAAAGCATAACCAAGAAAAGCACAAGTAGTAACTTTTTTACCCAACTTAGAGATTTTAGGATCCATTAACCTTACATAGGCTAAGCAACCCCAAACTCCTAGATATCCCAAATTTGGCTTATGACCTTTCCACAACTCAAAAGGGGTTAATTTGACATTTTTATGAGGCACATGATTCAACGCATAGCAAACAGTCAAAAGAGCTTCACCCTAAAAACTTAAGGTGCACAAGACTCAATTAACATGGCATTAATCAACTCAACAAATGTTCTATTCTTCCTTTCCGCTACACCATTAGATGCAGGAGAATAAGGAGGAGTTTCATTAATTATACCCAATGATCTAACAAAAGAATTGAACTCATGTGATTCATATTCACGGCCTCTATCACTTCTTATTGTTTTTATTTTTCTATTAAACTGATTTTCAACTTCATGGAGAAAAGTTTTAAAATTCTCAAATGCATCACTTTTATTTTTCATTAAGTAAACATATGTAAACTTAGAAAAATCATCAATGAAAGTGATAAAATATCTATTTCCTCCACGAGTTAAAATTTCACCAAGTTCACAATTATCACTATGAACTAATTCTAACAATTTAGTTTTTCTTTCAACTTGAAAATGAGGCCTTTTGTAATTTTGGCTTTACTACAATCCTCACATTTTTCAAAGTTCTTTTTCATCACTTGAATTAATCCTAAACTACTCATGATTCCCATACAATGATCATTTATATGACACAAACGAGCATGCCAAAAATTAGAAGAAGAAAGCATGTAAACGGAAGTAGATATTTTATTCATTTCAACATTCAACTTAAACATACCATCACATGCATTCCACTTTCCCACAAAAACATTATTTTTCACAATTACATATTGATCAGATTCAATAATCTGTTTGAAGCCGGCTTTATTAAGAAGAAAATTAGACATCAAATTCTTTCTCATAGAAGGAGTATAAAGTAAATCGTTTAAGATTAATACCCTTCCAAAAGTAAACCTCAACTCGACATCTTCCATTCTAAGTACTTGAGTTGTGTATGAATCTCCAAGCATGATGGTTTTGGGCTCCTCAAAATTTGTATATTTTTTATACCAGTCTTTGTCATAACAGACATAACGATTTGCACCAGAGTCAACCCACCAACCATCAACATTATCCACCATATTAATGTCTGTTATCACTGCCACAAATGGTTCTTCGATTATATTTGTCTGAGGTTTAGGCTCACGTTTTCAAAATCTGCAAAATCGAGCAATATGCCCACTCTTGCCACAGACAAAGCACGGTCCTTTTTGTTGTACATATTGATTTTTTGCTTGGTTGTTTCCACCATTATTGTCCTTAACATGTCTACCATCATTTTTCTTGAATTTTTTCTTCTTAGGCTTCAAAGTAGTATTTTTGTTAGTTTCAGGGGTAGCATTATTTGAAGAATTTAAATTTACCTTCGGTGTGATATTTTTCTCTTCTGTTTGCAAAAGTGCATCTTGAACCCTTGCTTCTTCTTCCATGCAGATTCTCATTATCAAAGTCATAAGAGAAGTTTCATTTTGCTTGTAGCATATAGTTTTTTGAATTCCTCCCACGAAAGTGAAAGTTTATCAATTATGCCACAAATAATAAGGTTATCTCCAATTTTGACTTCCTCGGACCTGAGCTCGCCAACAATCATTATGAAATCCTGAGCTTGGTCTACCACTGATTTGTTGTCCACCATTTGGAAACGGAAAAATCTGCTAGCCGCATATTTTTTGCTCCCGCCTCCTCAGTGTCATACTTACTCTGCAAGACTTTCCAAATTTTCTTTGCACTAGAGTAAGTTCTATCATAATAATCATAAAATTTATCGGAAAGGCAATTAAGAAGAAAATACCGGCACTTGTAGGAGTCACCCTCGTATTTTTCAACTTTTTCTTGAAGAGAGATAAGTTCATCATCGGTCATGGAAGTGTTATCTACGTTATTTGGGTTCTTCTCAGTTAACACATAAGAAACGTTGAGAAGGCTTAAGTAAAAAAATACTTTACCCTTCCACCTCTTGAAGTGAGTACCGTTGAACCGGAATGACTTGTTTAGATCTCCCATCTTGACATCCTCGGATTTTTCAGTTGTTGGGCTTGAATCTCCTTAAAATTGTTGGTGAAATTACAATAAACTTACAACTAAAAATTACAACTGAAGAAATAAAAAAGACTATCTTTGTGTTCTTCGGCTGAGGCGCGGATATCTCGCTCTCTTTAAGGAGATTCAAGCCCCCTGCAGCAAATGTTTCACCGATCTAGCAATAATCTTCTTGACTTATCCTTTCCAGGATACAACATCCTTCTCACAATAACTCAACAACTCTGGACAAGAATTGAGTTCAAAGCTCCACAAAAAGAACACCTCCCTTCAACTAATAAACTCTCTTTTTTGACTAACTTTTGTGATCTCTCTATTATCTTATGTATCTCCCAAACCATGCAATACCACCTCCATTTATAGGAGAGGAAGTCTTCCATGCAATGAATATAAGAATGAATGATGGTAGTAAAGAAGGAAGATCAACGGCTTAGAGGTTTCATGAGTTACAATGGTTACAACAATAAAAAGGTAGAATATTGGTGGATGTTATACGAGTTACATGAAACTTATGTCCATATTCTACCATTACTAACCAAATATTTAAAATCACAAGAGTTACAAGGAAATGGAAGCTGAAATTGTATCCATGCAACGTGGTTATTGAGTGAAAAAAAAATGAGATTAAAGTAAGGCATCAATTGCCTCAACTAATGCAGTTTAACTGCTGCTGCATGAACCAAAGAAAAACTCCCACTAAGTTTTAGTCTTCAAGTGGCTACTAACTACCAAGTTAATAAGCATTAAAATATATTAATAATTAATACTAAAATGCCCATAAAAACAACATTCAGCTTCTGTTGACGAACGGGAGACAGATCGCTGCTTCTTAGACAACCAGGAAACAGGAGTTCCACCTAGAAAAAGCACATAGCCTGATGTGGAGGTACGATCATCGGGATGGTCAACCCAGTCAGAATCAGAGAAAATAGATAATCTAGAATCGTATTTCTTTGTAATATTGATGCCGAATTGGGAAGTTTCACGAAAATAACAAAGACGACACTCAACTACTTTCCAGTGAGTTTGATTTGGCTGATGCATGAACTGTGAAAGTTTGCTAATCGCGAAGGCAGTGTCTGGGCAAGTATACCAATATCTCGCCAATAAAGTGATCCATCAGTAGGGTCATCTCCGAAAGAGGCGGTAAGAACTGTAGTGGATATCATTGATGTTGGATCACCCTTGCAGTCCTGCATACCTACATCATGTAACAAATCCAAAGTATACTTTTGTTGGGATAGAAATAAGCCTTCGGTATGTGGAAGAACCTCAATACCCAAAAAATAGTTTAGAAGACCAAGATCCTTTAATGAAAATCGATGAGAAAAACGCTAAATAATATGTTTTACACCCTGAGGCTGATTACGGGTGATGATTATGTTGTCCACGTAAACAAGAAAATAAACAGTAAATGCAGAATTGTGCAAAATGAACAACGAGGAATCTGACTGACTTCACAAACCTAATAGTTCTTGAGCTTAGTGTACCAAGCATAGGGTGCTTGTTTCAAGCCATAAATAGCTTTGTTGAGCTTGCACACATGGGAAAAGTGATTAGGATCGTCAAATCCAGTGGGCTGCCACATATAAACCTCCTATTCTAATCGACCTTGAAGAAATGCATTATTGATGTCTAGTTGATAGATGGGCCAACTATGTTGTGTAGCAATAGCAAGAACCATGCGGAAAGTATTTGGATTCACAACTGAACTGAAGGCTGAATGATAGTCTCGCACCGGGTGTTTGTAAATCCTTTGGCTACCAGACGGGCCTTATAACTGTCACTCGAACCATCTGGATGATGCTTCATACGAAATAGCACCTGCAATCAACCACATTCATAGAAGGATTCAGTGGAACAAAATCTCACTCCCGGTTTCGAACAAAAGAATCAAATTCAAAATTCATAGATTTTCTCTAATGAGGATGAGAGTAGGCTTATCTGTATGTGGCAGGTATGAAGGATGGGGAGGATTGGGTAGTGACATTGAATTGTTTCAGTTTAAGATTGTTGGCAGTAGAGCGTGTCATCGCTCAAGACTTTTTAATGAGGGGTAAATAGATAATTATCCTATACTATTAATATTAATTAAGAGAATTAAGTGAGCAAGCCAAAAGTCAAAATCCTTTTCCTTCTTCGGTACTTTTTTCAGTTACAGTTACAGATGGAGTAGAATATTAGGGCGTTTATTTCCATTATTTTTGGTAGAGAAAGACAACTTATTGGCAAACTTTTAGGGAGTTCAAGACGGCAGAGACTGTTTCAAGTAAGAAGCTGTAAGTATGTAGAATCAGTTCTAATTTAAATTAGTGTAGAATCAGTTCTAATTTAAATTAGTGTGTGTCATGGTAGTAATCAGTTAAAAACATTAGAAAGCAAAAAGAAAGAATAGGAGAAGAAAGCGTTACCTTTTGAAAGAACAGTGGAAGGAACGTTGTTACTGGTGCTACTGATGCAAATTTCTTTACTTTCACTTTTCACCACTTTTATCTAAATCACTTATGATTAAATAATGATGCAATAATGATGAGGGACAACATGATTCAAGAAATAATGACTAGGCAACATACTGATTCCGGAAGTGATAAATACGCATCTTGGGGAATAGTAAAGTTGGTCTCTGTTTTATAGCTTTGAGTCACTGTTTGTTGGTGCTTATTGGAAATTATTAGTTTTCACCTTGATTTGCCTATGTAAAGTAGAGTATTAATATTTTGAACATGAATATGATCCCATCGAGCATAATTGATATTGTTAATTAATATATTTGCGTAGATTGAAGCCATTAAAGGCTATTTGGTTGGTGTTTTACGAGCTGTGAGGCTGCGGAATTTGTTGTTAGCAAGATAAGTGAGACTCTAAGCTTTGGTGCTTCCTTTTCAAACTTGATTTAACAAAAATGTATCTTTCTGCCTGGTCCATGTGTTGTGGCAAGCGTGTGCATGGTGAAATCGGTGGTTTTTGACTAGCTGTGGATATGTATTTGTGAAGTATGCTGAGAATTATTTAGTGGTAATATGTGAGGTGATGTTTGGGCTGTTGACACCTAATTTTTGCCATCCACAACTAAGTTTAGCCTCAATTTTCTTCGATTTTCAAATAAAATTATAAAATTTATTTTATCCGAATAAAAGTTTTTCAAAATATTTATCTGGGTAATTTTTCCATTTTAAGTATCAATTATATATGATAGTAATTATATAATTTGGTTACTTAAATATTTATTTTATGAAATATCGGATTTTAATCAAATCTTATCTTGAAAATTAATTCAAATGGGTAAAATCTTGATTTAAATATAATTTATTCTCAAAAATAATTTTTTGGAGAAATATTTATTTAATTTTATCTATTCAAAGAGCTCGGGATTAAAGAAAGTATTAATTCGTATCGAATTTCAATTTAATTTAGTCAATCTATTAGATTTGGCCATAACTGAAATCAATTGGTCATAATTGCAATTTTCAATTTGGTCAACATTAAATAAAGTTGGCTAAATTTTAAATCTCAATTGAGGTTATATTTTAAATAACCCCAAAAATCCCAAAAAATGACCTAAATCTACCTAGCCTTATCTCTTTTCCATTTTTGAATTTCAAATTTGTACTAGATTGTACAATTCCACCTCAACATTATCCTTTTTTTCATTTGAAATTCAAAATTTGTATTAGATTATACAATTCTACCTCAACCTTATTCTTTTTCTATTTTTGAAATTCAAAATTTGTATAGATTGTACAATTTCACCCCAACCTTATTCTTTTTTCATTTTTGAAATTCAAATTTGTACTAGATTGTACAATTTTCTCTCAACCTTGTTTTTTTTCATTTTTGAAATTTAAAATTTGTATTAGATTGTACAATTCCACCTCACTTTATCCTCCAACAAACCTTTTCCTCAATTTTTAATTCCCAAAACACCCCTAAATTATTTCTCCCACATTGGTGGATGAAAAGTAAACTTGTCAACTTGCTTGGACTGACCCGTTTCGGCCCGGTAAGCTCGACCCTTTTAGAGGGCCCGGACCGGTGGGTCCCCGGGCTACAAGGTTGCCGGTCCCGGGCTGGTCCATCTACGTTGATAGGCCCGGTGAATCGGCCCGATTTCAAACCCGGACCATGCCCACAGGTTACCCGACCCGGTAACTTAATTTTTTTTAATTAATGGAATTGGGCTGCTGACTGTGTGTCTAAAGTCAAATGGATCGTTGGCCCAACGGCTATAATGTCGTTTGTGTCCAACGACCATTTGACCAAAGTTGGCATTTCTAAAAAAAGAAAAATTAATTCAAAAAATTTCCTATAAATACCCTACAATTTCAAATCATTTTTCACACAAACAACTTCTCTCATTCTCTCAAATCTCAATCTCTCTCAAATATTCTAATTATCTTCTAAAGTGTTCAATTTTATTTTTAAATTTTGCGTTTACAAATATCAAGTGGAAGTTTTCAAAAATCACAACTTTCAAATACTTCAAAAAATTTGGTATTGTCGTTTCATCTCTTACCTTTAATTTTTAATTAGTGTTAATTGTTGAATATTTATTTTAATTATTTTTGTGTATTTTGAATATATTTTAGTTTGATTTATAATATGGATAAATTAAAAAACATCAATAAAAGTATCAAAAAAATTTATCCTGAAAGCGGTAATAGTAGTAAAAAATGAACTGGTGGTGGTTCTGATAGAGGTAGTTCAAGTACTAGATATACCCGTGTGCCTCAGGTACCGATTAGTCAACCTTTTGAGGAAGAAATAGGTGTAGGTTCTCACGATATGAATTATGCAGAAGCTCAAAAAATTATGGTATAGAAACAGAAAATGAAGTACATGCGGTTAATTTAGATGTAGATGATGAAAATATTGGTGAGACACCCGCGGTAAAAAATGCTAATGTTAGATCTGAATCGGTTAATCTTCCTACCCATCCTCCCCGTTCCCCAAAAACTCGTAGAAGAACTAGTATTGTGTATAAAAAAATTTTACGAAAATAGAAGGAGAAAGTAAAGTGCAATGCAATATTTGTGAAATTGTATATGAGCATAAAATCGGAGGCGGCAAAGGAGGTACTGGTTCGTTGATGAGACATTAAAGAGACAGATACGCTAGAGAGTTATTTATTGCAAAAGGTGGTGAGGCTGTTGGTGGACAGCACAAACTAGACTGAACCCAACAACCGGTTAATTAATTAAGAATTATAATAATATGAAGGACCGGGAAGAAATAACGAAAATAATAGCTGTGAGTTGTTTACCTTTCACTTTTGATTCTTCGGATGCTTTAATTCATTATATTCAAGAATTTATAATCTTATGTTTAATTGTATTCCTAGAAGTACTTGTCAGACGGATATTTTTAGACTCCATGCACAATTTGTTTATTATTTATCTACATTATTAAAAAATATTCAATGAAGAATTGCTCTACCTTCTGATCTTGGTCGTGCTGTTAATAAAAATGATTATTTAATCATTATTTGTCACTGAATAGATAATAATTTTGTTATACAAAAATTTATTCTAGCTTTTTGGTATGATGAAGATCGTAGACATATTGAAAAATTTATTACTAAAGTTGTAGAATATTATGGTATTGAAAGAAAAATTTTATGCATTGCTTTTGATAATGCATGCAACAACAAGATTGCTATTGATAAGTTAAAAGTTGACCTTTCTTCGTCGTTACCTGAAATATTTCATGTTAAGTGTGCTTGTTATATATATAATTTAATTGTAAAAGATGGTCTTGAATTTTTTGAACTTTATATTGAAATGGTCCGGCTTGTTGTTAGCTTTATTCAAGGAAATAATCGAAAAAAAGAGTGAGGGAATTTAAAGTTAAATGTGAATAAAAAGGACTTAGATCGATGTTTACGCCTGAAGAATGTGATACTAGATGGAATGCTACTTATACTTATTTAAAAACTTGTCTTGCTTATAAATTTCCTATTATAATGACTTTTAATCAATATTCTGGTTCTTTTTCTGAGTGTATGCTACATGATTCTGATTGGGCTGCAATTGATGATCTTGTTCGGTTTTTGAAACAATTTCATATAGCTACGGTTGAATTTTCTGATGCTTATTATCCTACTGTTTGTAATATTTTAGCTTACTTAGCCAACATTTCTTATTTGCTTAAAGAATATAAGAATAAAGAAGGTTACAAATAAGTTGTTAGTGCTATGTTTGCTAAATTTAAAAAATATTGTTATCCGCTTCCTCCAAATTACTTGGTTGCTGCTATACTAAATCCATGTATGAAATATAATACTATTTCTGAATTTAGTTATATTATTTATACTACCTTAGAGATAGAGCTTGAAGAAGAACCTTATATGTTTACGGCTATGAGTGATGCGAACAGTTACTTGGAAACATTATATAACCATTATGCCGATTTGCTTGATGTAGTTGTACCGACAAATATCACTCCAATTGTTACTCCTCAAGCTCCCGAGGAGCCATCATCTTCTAAAAGGCTGGCACATAGTGGTTTTTCTGATTACTTTTATGATTTAAATGTTTGGGACAGGGTTGCGTCTTTAACATATAGAACAAGTTCTCGGGAAGAACTTAAGTACTATCTTCGACAGCCGATAGAGTATCGTAGAGAAAGGATCAACGCGTTGGATTGGTGGAAGAATAATGAAAGACAATATCTTGTGCTTTCAAGATTAGCTAGAGATATATTGAATGTTCCAATGCCAACCGTTACATCGGAGAGCGCTTTTAGTCAGGAACGACAACAGCTTGGAGACAACCGACACTCATTGGGAAGCAATACTATGAATGTTCTAGTTTGCCTTAGATATTATATTAGAGCAGAAAGAAGAAATCAAGGAATGGAGGTGGAACCAAAAGATGAACAGAATCTTGAAGAAATTATGACTTAAAGGGAGAACTCAGCACAATCAAGTCTAATGCATGATTTTGCCCCCATTGATTTTGACTTTCCTATGGCGATTTCCGTTAATATTAACATACATGAGTTGAAAAAAATGATGCAAAATTTGTAGATTTTTCATTCATGTAAATTATAAGTTTTGGATCATTTTGCAATCAATAAAATACAACATTCATTCACTCCTTACTTTGTAATTTTTTCATTTAAATTAAATTTCTAGTAGTTTGAATTAAATACTTTTAATATATTACTATCAAACTTTACACTAAGTAATAAACATAACAAACATATATACACATAATGAAAAAATAAATATCTTTTAAGTTCAAATATAATGAAACATATAATGAGTATATGTTCAAAACTTCAATTATTATTATATTAAGTAGCATATATTGTAATCTTGTATGTATATATGTGTTTTCTAAAGTACTATAACATGTTTTGTATATATCTTTCAAGTGTTATTTAAAGTAGTATATATTCTACATATATGTGTATATATTTTTTATAGACTCTAAAGTAGTATATATTTAACGTATACATGTCTATATATTTTCTAAAGTAGTATATATATAGTGTATACATGTTGTATGTATATTATTTCAAGTAGTATTTAAAGTGATATATATTCTACATATATGTGTATATATTTTCTATAGACTAAAATAATATATATTTAATGTATACATGTGTATATGTTTCTAAAGTAGTATTATATGTAATGTATATATTGTACATATATATGTGTATATATTTTCTATATACTCTAAAGTCTAAAGTAGTATATATTTAACGTAAACATGTGTATATGTTTTCTAAAGTAGTATATATATATATATATATATATATATATATAGTGTATATATAATATATGTATATTGTTTTAAGTAGTACATATATTATATTGTGCGTATATATGTGTAAATATTTTCTATAAACTCTAAACTAGTATATATCTAATGTATACATGTGTAAATGTTTTCTAAAGTAGTATATATTTAGTGTATATATGTTGTATTTATATTATTTAAAGTAGTATTTTATGTAGTATATATATTATATTGTACGCATATATGTGCATATATTTTCTACAAAATCTAAACTAATATATATTTAAAGTATACATGTGTATATGTTTTTCTAAAGTAGTATATATTTAGTGTATATATGTTGTATGTATATTATTTAAAGTAGAATATATATTATATTGTACGTATATATGTGTATATATTTTCTATAGACTTTAAACTACTATATATTTAATATATATATATGTGTATATGTTTTCTAAAGTAGTATATATTTAGTGTATATATGTTGTATGTATATTGTTTAACGTATTTAAAATGTATATTGGTGTGTATATATTGAAAAAAATATGTAAATTTGCATTTAATTTTTTTTTTACATTTTGACTGGTTTTTATCGCTCAAAATCAGATAAACGCTAAGTGAGCCGGTTCCAGTATATTTCAGCAAATTTTACTGTTTGAGCCCAGATCGAACCAGCCCATTAAGAGTGACCCGGTACCGGACCGGCCCAGAACCCAAAAAATTACGTGGGCCGGTGCCGATTTGAACGGACCGTCCCGGTTAATAGTCATAATAAAAAGAATTGAATCATCATCCTTTCCTATAAATAGTACCACTATTTTGGTAGAAAGGCCAAGTCTCAAAGAGTGGGAAAAAATTTTGAGCAAATAGTTAAATCTCTTTTCTTTAGTAAAAATTTTCAAGCGGTAGTCTAATCAAGGTTCTCGAAAGATTACTTTTCAGTGGTGATCAAGACTCCAAAGAAAGCTTGAAGTCCCGTTTTGCTGCCCCCAAAAAAGGTAAACATATCTTCCCTTTTTAGTTTTATTATTATTTTCTTCTTCTTCTCCTTATTCTTCGTAGATCGTAGTTGTAATTTTATTTGCTGGGATTGTTTGTTGTAGACGGCCTTGAAGGCTATAGGACGTTGTGGTATCGATATTATGGCTATTTTCATGTTCATGGTATAAAAATAAGCTAGCAATAGTTGAACGTGTTTCACTGGCTTTATTCTTTGATTATTATGGATAAAGTTTCGATCTCGGCTTAAAAGACGTACTCATACCTTGTTTAAATTCATTATTGGCAGATATGTTTTTTTAGCATGTAAAGTTGTTTTCTTTATATTGAAAAGAATAGTTAATGTTGATTGTTTCGCATTTTTGACTTTATTCTTTGATTATTATGGGTAAAGTTTCAATCTTTGCTTAAAAGACATACTGTTTTGTTTAAATTCATTGTTGGCGAATATATTTATTTTTAGCATGTAAACTTATTTTCTTTATGTCGAAAAGAATAGTTACTATTGTTTGTTTTACCTTAATAAAATAGTAATTGGTTAAGCCAAGAACTTGTCATTTGCTTTTTAATTATTTTAATGGATTTCAAAATCTTCATATGAGAGATGAAGTGCTAGCTTTATTTTCCATCCAAGATGTTTATTCTTCTTTTGTTTTTTTGCATGTTGTTTTATCAAAATGATGAGAAAGTTCAGATTTTTTGTGGCTAAATAGAATTATTTAGATATTTTCGAATCATGCATAGTATGATTGTTGAATAATATTTCACTTTTAGAGATTCTAAACTTTTATTCTAATTTTCTTACTCCCTTTGGATTGTTCTATGGCTTTTTGTGTGTGTAAAGACTTGATTCAGGTTTCTGTTTGATTCATGATATCAAAAGAGAATCAACGATGTCTTAGAAAGATAAACCATAGGTCGTTATATGTTTTTCCTAAAGTTGGCCATAATTTCGATGTATGAACCATCGTTAATATCCCTTAGTGGAGTTTAAGGATTCCCTTTCTTAAAAGTCAGTCTCCGCCTTTTCCGTTGTTATATGGGTTAATTTCCTTTTCATTGGATAATTTGATTTGTTTTGATATCTCAGTTTACCATTTCTTTATTCTTGAGAATATTAATTTTTCATTTCATTATTTATATATTAAGTGAAATTTCGAACACGTATTAATTCTCGTATCTTTTTCTTTGCATGAATCTTCTTTGAAGTCCAAATGGACTCCTTTCCCCCTTGCGTGTCGTAATGGGTCAATGGGGCCCACCTATTCAAAGATTAAGTTCAAAAGTCAATTATATGGCATGCGGGTGCAAGAAGATAGACGAAGGGGAAAAATGGGTCAAAATTCATTAATGAGGTCGCTAAGAGACTTGAAAAGTCTCGATTTTTATTATTGTCTTATTTTTATTTATTCATTCATTTAGGGCCTCGAAGACAAAGTTGTAATCTAATACGGGTGAAGCAGATTTTGGGCCCTAAAAGGTCCAAAAAGATAGTTTAGGACAGGTTGTGGGCCAAAAGCCCGAATGGTTAGATTAGGACATGTTATGAGCCAAAAACTCAAGTATTTGGATTAGGACAGGTGAAGACGGGTTAGAAACCCAAATTATCTTAGGACAGGGTTTGTGGATTTGGGCCCAATGACCTAAGTCTTTTAGTCTCCCATTCCCCTTTATATGCTAACTATTTTTAGTTTTCTTAGATTTGTTGAAATTTTTGCTAAGCCATCAAAACTTATTTTGCACAAATCTTGAAAATAAATTTTATCTTAATTGATTTCTTTCCAAAAATCAATTTTTCGTTTTAAAGTTAGCCAAAAGTTGTTAGCAAATAGTCCGGATAACCGCAAGTTAGCAGATACTCTTGGTGCCTTAACAACCTTCCAAGAGTATTACTAGGAACCACTTACTCGGAATTTCTAAACATAAAAAAAAATCCGTTTTGAATCTTTTAAGTAATATTTTTAGTTTTTTCTTGACATTTTCTCAAAAATCAAGTGTCAACTCTGCAATTAATTAAATTATTTTAATTTTTTCTAAATCTTTGAAATGGTATAAATAGTCGAAAGAAAATATTTTTCAACCCTTCGAATCAAAAAGAGATAAAACAGGGGCGTTGAATATATTTTCTTCGCTATCGTTATAGACTCTAGGGGCATACTTATGTTGTCGTAATAAGTTAGGGACCTTGTATATGCCATCGTAGTAAACTTTTGGGGCATTATATATACTGTCTTGGACTTGTCAGGGTGCTAGGTTTATCACCTTCACTGTTGTTTATGACAAACCGTGAGAGTTGATTAAGTTGAGATGCATGGTGGATTTTTGAACCTTTTGTTAGATCTTATTGAGATATATATACATACATGCATATATATATATATATATATATATATATATATATATATATATATATATATATTGTCCATATCGTTATCGTATTTATTGTGCTTTGCATTTTTCTAACACTTATTCTAGGGGTATTAAAGTAGCAGGTCTAGTATCTTACTGGGTTATATTTATATATATCTCACTTCTTACTTGTATGTCTGCAGTAACTATTGCGGATGGTGAAACTACTGGATGACGGTTCATTTGTGAGGATTCTGTTGCTGAGGTAAGCCTTCTTATTATTTGGGGAGGCTGTCGTTTCAGCTCTAGCTATATTTAGATTATATTTTTTTCATTGAGTTTGCATGTCCGAAAGTTGAACCCACATAACTCTGTTTAGATGCTTCATGGTCTTAGTATGAGATTTGGGTTATAGATTTATTATCTAAGCTATATTTGTTTTCATAAATTGTTACATGATAACTGGTTGGATAATTACTTTACGTTAATGATTATTTCATGTATTTGGAGTTGCATATATTTTTAGCTCAGCGTTTATAGATATTGTGAATGTATGAAAAATAAGTTCTCCCGGTGTTAGTAGGAGCCAGTCACGCCTAGGAGTTATTTTAGGAGATGACAGAACAAGTGACCATGGGATGTGAAAGCGGTGTGGTTATCGCAGGAACTTGTGAGGCGAGTGGGTTGAAAACCATTGTGTTGAGAATTGAGGGGATTGGATGGTGAAATGTGTGTTTTTTGTAAAGTAAAAGATTGAAGGAGAAAGTTCATCGTTGAAAAGTGAGTAAGGAGATTGTTGGTGTGCTAAGCTAAAGGCACTGATGGGTGAGTTTGATTCATCAATGGGGATTGAAAATTATCTTAGTTAAGGGAGGTGTTGTAGGTGCAGAAGAGGGCTAGCGTGATCGCGTGGGTAGCTGCACAACTAGATCTGAAAGTTGATAACAAACATTTGAAGCCAAAAACTTGTCCTTTACATGTTCCACAAAGCAGTTTTTTCAAGATACGTCAGTTGTGTTTTTATTCTCCAAGTGAAATAACAGATTTTCAAAGGGAAAATTATCATCCGGATATATAACATCTTCGGACAAATAAAAAATTAAATTTATAGGATCAAAACACTAGTGACGATAATATTTATTTGAAAATCCTAAATAAACATATGGAGTTGAACGGGGTTCTAGTTTGTTCCTAGCATAAGGTTTTAGCCATGGATAGCATAGACAACAGAAAACTTTAATGGAATCATATTTGGGTGCATCTTGAAATAGCATCTCATACAGGCAGTTATCTTTTAAATTTGGTGTGGTTGGTCAATTTATAAGATAGACTGCTTAATGACAAGAAAACTCCACAAAGATGAGGTAATGAAGCTTGATATAACAGGGTTCTAGCAATCTCAATGACATGTCTATGTCGAGTTCAACTAGAGCTACTCATTGTGGTGTATATGAAGGTGACACTAAGTGTTCAATGCCATGTGTTTTTAGATAAGATGACAAACTTTGAAATTCACCACCACCATCGGTGTATAAGGATAAAATTTTTGTTTGAAATTATTTTTCAAGCGATGAATGCAAAATTTGAAAAATGTCCAAGACTTTCTTTTTCAATTATAGAGTGCACAACCACGTGTATTTAGTGAAATGATCAACGAATATGAAAAAATATCTTTTCTTATTGATTGACAAAGTGGGCAAAGAACCTCATAGATCATTATAAAGAATCTGTAATTGCCTTTGACTTTGAAAAGAATTTTCAGAAAATGTCAACCTGTGTATTTTATTCGAATAACATAATTAAAATTTGAAATTGTTATGCGATGAGAAATAGGAATAAAAATTCTATGTAGAATTTTATTCAAAACATGATTATTAGTATGTCCTAAGCATTGATGCCACACGTTGAGAGGAGAAACCACATTGCACTAGAAGAACATTATAACGCTGCTCGATAGCCATTCATACAATCCATCTCTATTCACTTCATGTAGTAGAGGTGCCCCGTATTCAGATTCTTCACAAAATAATGAAAAGGAAAACTTCAATGAATGTGAGATTATCTTGACAAAATTTTGAGATAGAAATAAGATTACTTTTTATGGCAAGAGGAAGTAAAGTGTTAAGTAGTTTGAGATCATAGTTCGATGCACTTAAGTTAGTGTTACTGATATGGGTAATTGGAATGGTGTTACCATTTTCTATTGCAATCTCTTCCGAACCATGGTAGTCATGCATAATATTTAAACTCTGAGCATCAGAAGTAATGTGATGAGTGGCTCCACTATCAATATTCCAAGGGTCCTTTTGTTGATTCAAGCGACTAGCAAAGTTGGCTCAGGCTTATAGATGATTGTGCGATTGAGAACGACAAACTTTAGTTGAGTGATATGGATTATCATAATGCTGGCAATGAAGGTTACTAACAGATGATGGTTGTGATTGATTTTGTCGTGTACGCCATGATTGTGAACACCACGGTTGATTATTGACTGCATTGTTACCATGATTGTAACGCCCCAAAATCTTATCTCGAGACGTCACACGGTGCTTAAGGCTACAAGTAGACCTAAGCTAACCCTTTGAGCCAGCTACTTTTTCTAACCTTTACTTTAAGATAATCTAGTCAAGAATAAATGTTGTTTCATATCAAAACTAAAACGAATAAACGATAGATACTATCTGAATAACAAATACTAATAGTCTTTAAACAAACTCATAGACCGACAAGCCTCTACTACTAACAAAGAACTAGAGAGCCATTGGGATAGACCCCCAACTAACTCGAACTGAACTGAAAAGCGATAGTCCATATACTACTATAAAACTGAAGGTCTGAAGAAGTAGGCCCTCGAATTATGAGGACTCACCAATGTGGGAACGTAGATAAAGATGTTCGAACTACTCATGCTGCCGATACTGAGCACTTGAACCTACATTATAAGACAATGTAGCACATAGAAGTATATGTGGATCAGTACTTTGAGGATGTACTAAGTATGTGGGGGTGCAATGCAATAAGCAAACAATATCATCAATCTTTATAGAAAACATGCATGCTGATATAAATAACTCACATAGCTTGGGTAAAAATTGAAATCTGAATCTCATAAATCTTGTATAATGAAGCATATAGTACAAATCTCGTGAGTCATTATATTCACTTCTAAAATCTGTGTTCTCTATCTTATTCTCAAAACTTGGAATCAAGGGGAATCTTAGAACAATAGCTTTCAAAACTTATACATTTATCTTATGGAGAATAAGGGACTTCTTTAAAACTGAGAGGCTATAGGACTTTGGGACTTAGGGACTTTGGGAGACTGTGGGAGTTTCTTCTAACCGACATAAACCATGTGAGGTGACATAGAGTCTAACGTATTGCCCACGTTGGGGAGAGCAGTTTTATCCTTGCCATCGAAATAGAACCTTTAACTTTAGTGATCACTATCTTAACCCACTTTGGATAAATCAGAAACCTATGGTGGCTCGTAGTTCTGGGGTATGAGACCTCGGAATCATACCCACTCGGTGCTAAATACTACTCCCATACTTATTGCTCAGAACTTTAGGAAATCCACCTTAAAATAGCATAAAGGTTTATAGTTAAAACTGATTATACTTCTCTTTGCTTTATATCATAACTTGAATAAATAATGTGGATTCCTATCTTAGCGTCGTTCAAATGATCAACTTTCTTCATCAAAACTGCAAATAGCTATTCATGGGATGCTTAAATCATGATCATTCTTGAAGTTCAACATACATACTAGGGCTTGATGGCCCATGCTTCAATTTCATATCAAACACCATAAAAATTCATACTTTATAACACAATTATTCATAATTCAGCTTAAATCTGGAAATTTCATCAATAGGCGTAGAAATATAAATAAAATCATGTAATTCAACTTTTGAACCATGGGAAATCACATCATCTTGCAAATAATGGTAATGGGTATAAACCCTAACTTGATTTTCATGGAAATCATAGTAGAATTCAGAAATTTATAACTTAAAAGAAGTTTTTAGGTAAAAAAATGCAAGGATTGTTCTTGTTCAAACCCCACATACCTTAGATTGATTAACTTGGATGAACAACTTGCTTTTGAGATGTTATTGGAACTCTTGAATGAGGGTTCTTGGAATTCTTGCACTAAGAACTTGGAATCTTGACTAAATTTGGAGAATTGATGGAGAAATCTTGAGTTTCATGGAGGAGAAGTATGATGAACTAGAGTTTTTGTTTTGAAGAGAATGAGGATTAGGGCATAAAGTTCTTTGTTATGTAATTGATTTTATGTTTTTGGATGGATTGGGGGTAGGGTAATTGACAAAAATACCCCCTTTAACTCTTAACGAACTAGAAAATAAAATATTTTGCGAACATGGTGGCCACTGTGATGTGCCACTATCGCGGTGGCTCACTGAAAATAGACCACTGGAAACTGGGAAGACTCCACAATGCGGAGCCATCGTAGTGCCCCTTAGAAATGCCATTTTAGCACCTGGCGCGACGCGCCACAATCGTGCAGAGCTTCTGGAAATTGACAACTTGGAAATTGGACCTCTCCGTGACTCGCCAATATTGCGGAGGGCTACTAGAAAATGAAAATTAGGAATTTACCCATCTCTGTGACGTGCTAAGTGTCTGAATGACGATATTTTACGACTGAAACTTAAAATAGCCATAACTTCTTGCCCAGTTATCGGATTTAGGCGAATCTTATATCATTGGAAAACTAGTTCAATTTTCCACACGATAAAAATTCAAAATTAAAAAAATTCTATATGATTTAAATATTACTCACTTTAGAAGTCATCCCTTGAAATTCTAGAGACGAAATTAGACTTGAAAAAAGTTCGAGGTATTACAATGATGCCTATTAGTGTTATTGGTGTTGTTCTGAGAAGGAGTTGTAGACGATATTTGTGCTATTACACCAGTGACTAGAGACGGTTGTGGTTTTCTAACGTCATCATGTTTGAGAAAAAGCTCTTAGCCGAGTAATTTTTCATACAATTGTAACACCCCGATTATCTGAATCGGAACGCTACACGGTACTCATGATACCGAAGAACCACAAGCTAACCCATGACTGATATCTATACTTGTACACTGCATAATATGACATGAAAATACGAAAACATGCACTGAGAGGCCGTAAGGTTGAATACTGAACATAACTGAATAATAATAATAACATCTGACATAGAGTGGTATCTCGATACCAAAACAAAACTGAAATACTGAAGTCTGAAAAAAACATGAAAAATACTGTAGTCGTCTGAAAGCCTTTAACTGTCTGACTAAGGAGTTGATAGAACATATCCCCAACTAACTCCGTCAACTAAAAATTGAACTGATATGATAAAATGAGATCACGTCCTCAGAGAATGAGGACTTACTGCTAAAACTCTAAACCCTGGAATGCTACTGCTGATGATGATCTGGGAGTCTGTCTCTGAACCTATAGTGTAACATAAAAAGAAAATACCATAGAACAAATACATCAGTACAAAAGAATATACTGAGCATACGTGTGAGTTGGGTTGAATACATGGAGATTACATGCATGAATGATAATAACTGACTGGCTAATATGAACGTAAGAGTTCACATATGAACACATAGTAACTGAGATAGTGAGAACATGATAACTGGATCTATATACTGATGACATGAATTTACTGATATCTAGCATGATTGATACTGGAGTTCCGATAACTGAAATAACTGATACCATGAGTGACTGTGTCTGACAGTCCTAAATCTGATGGAACTATCAGAGTTTTGTACTGTGACTGAGTTGACTGTAACTGACAGTCCTGAAATCTGAAGAACTATTTGAGTTCTTTTATTGAAACCAATACTGAAACTGTAGGAATAGTTATTTAACCGACATGCCCCAAATGTATTAGAATAGCTGAGTTGGGGTCCAATTTGTGCCCTGATTAGAAGGGTGTTAATACCGCGCCACTGGTAAGAAAAACTGTGGGTACCCTCATCTGATAGTGTCCCCAAAAGAGAACGGTAGGGCCCTCATCTGACAGTACTTATCCACCTCATCAACCCTCATCTGACAGTGTTGATGTCTCAACTTATGCTGGCTACATAGTTCTGGAACACAAGGATGACTACTAAGAATCATACCCTCATCTGACAGTGTGTGTTCCCACCCTTGGGTTCACTCGGTGCTAATTTCTACTCCCATCTGAAGAGACTGAACATGATTGACTGACTGTACATGGACTGAGTTTACTAAATTTCGTCGACTGATGAAATACTATTGATATCTGATAACTAACTGAGTTCATGAGATTACTGATCTTACTGAGTACTGAGTTCATGAGATTTTTGAGATTTCCTGAGTCACATGACTGATTGACTTCTATGGAACATGGCTTGACTGAGAATATCATGAAAACATAATATGGCTCTAGGCACACAACTATATTTTTTTGGGTATAAGTACCTCCAGGACTCGATAGAAGGAAACTAACAAGGAATGACATTCCTAAATACATGACCAACACCAACAATCCATAATACTTCTTGATCAAAGGAATAGAGTTCATAATTCATAATGCCATAAATAAGGGATTTCATGCTTTACATGGTTATCATAGTCTTGATCATGGAAGGGAATGCATATAACATGTACATACTTGCATGATTTCAATATCATGAACATTGCATAACACAACAGTCAATACACAACAAGAGCATGAAAATTGTGTTGCATCATAAGGGGTAGCATGGACTTGTCATTTAGATACTATTGAGTTATAAGGAATATGATTCTATCATTCTAGGTATTTTATCAAACACCTTACATGCACACTTTATAGAATAGGTGAAATCATCAATTTAAGAATATAAAACTACCCAAACTCATAGATTTTCAATCAACAAACTCACATACTTCATGGAAAGTCATCAAGACACCATCTTGAAACATAAATAACAACTATCCACATGAACATGATCAAATCACAACAAGCAAATCACATTAGGTTATTTAAAACATGATTCTTAGACTCCATGAATGAATGCGATCCGTGGATGAACACTACGCATACCTTAGTTTGTGATTTCGTGAAGATTGATGATGAATTCCCTTGAAATTAAACCTTCTATGAAAACCCTAGGGCTTGTTCTTAAGAGTTTTTTAGAGTAATTGAGTATAAGTTACTGAATTATGGCCAAATCTCGTGTTATAAGGCTTATATAGGGTAGGAAAATTGACCCATTTAATCCTAGAACATGTCTTTAATTTCTGAGAAAATTTCTCGATTTTTATCCTTGGCTCGACGCACCACTATTGCACCAAGTCACTAGAAAGTGACAAATGAGAAATTGCACTGGGGCGTGACGTGGAGCTATCGCGCTGCCACCTTGTCTGCGACCTGAAAGTTTGGTGTGATGTGCCACTATTGCGGAGCAACACTGAAAATTGATAATTGCCGTTTGAGCTATCTCCGCGATGCACTGGAGGCTCAGGTGATATACTGTTTCACTAAAAAGGCTCTAACTCTTCATCCGGGTGTCGGATTTGGGCAAATTTTATATTGATGGAAAGCTTATTGAATTTTCCACGTAACAAAAAGTAAAAATCTTGAAAATTCCTCATGAAATAATCATCATTCACTTTAGAAGCTAATACTAGGAATTCTTGGAACGAAATTAGCTAGGAAGAAAATTCGGGGTATTACAACAATCCTTTGTAAGAGATGGTGGAATCTCTTACACAGATAGCAGAAAAAAGTTTGTGAAATTCTGATTCAAGTCCACTGAGAATTTTAACTATCAATTCTGGGTTAGATACCACTGCACCAGTAGTTGTAAGTTCATCGCAAAGTAATCTGACTTGGTGGAGATAATCAACAACAGAATAAGTGTCTTTTATAACATAGGCCAGTTGATCACGCAAACTAAAGATTCTTGTTTAAGACTTGTTTGCATATGCAATATGCAGAGTGTGCCAGACAGCTTTAGCAGTGGCTACAATGGTTGTAAGAATTGGTTCAACAGCGGCCAATATAGCATTTTGGATTAATTGATCTTGACAAAACCAAATAATAAATGTAGTATTCTAAATTTCTTGGTTGTTTCAAAATAGCGTGCAAGAGGGAGTAGGAATAGATCCATCGAGATGACCATAGATATTATGAACACGCATAAGCATTGATACTTGAACTTTTCACAGAGAGAAGTTGTGGTTGCCAGCCAATTTTATGGGCAATTGCATAACAGAATTAAACTAGATAATCGCGATGTTGTTGTTAGAGTCAAAATTGACGACAAAAAACATTACTTATGAGAGTTAAAGAGGCTCTGATACCCTAAAAAGTGGAGCGATATTAAAAATGGAGCGATATTAAAAATGAAGTGATTATTTTATTAATGTAATGTACAGTATATAAAGGGTTGTACAGAGTCTTGATATATACAAATTCTATACTCATAACTATCAGAGATAAACTAGGCTAATAAATTACAATTTAAAAAGAACTAAACTAACAGAAGAAATTGAGATAAAACTAACAGAAAAAAATCTAGGCTAAAATGCAGTAAACTATCTTCACGTGTTATTCAAAGAACATACTCCCTTCGTTCACTTTTACTTATCCATTGTACTAAAGATGGACGCTCACTCCTGGAAAAATATCAGAAAAAAGAAAGAGGTGAACCACATATAATATTAATCTTTTGGCATATAGGAATTCCTCCAATCATTTTAACAGGTATTTTAGTTTATTAGAATAATTCAGCCCTCTCTTCGTGTCAAAAGTAATACAGGTTGAAGAAGTGGGGAACACTTAAAGGAAGGAAAATGATTATATCATATATATTTAGTATTTTCAAAGTCTTGAACTTCTGGAGCAATAACATTGCATTAATTCAAGTTGCATTGGTAGTACTTAATTTCAGCTTTTCTATGGATATTATCTATGAAATAAATTCCAAAAGCATTATAGACATAATCAAAAGTGTTTATAAAGTATACCATCCTAAAAACTACTTCATTATATTAAAAGAATTCAATTATGTCTAGAATTATAATTTGGTGGAGTGTATTCGAAAAACTAATAATGTACATATTAGGTTATATGTTAATAGTACATGTTTGCCATATGTTTTAACCTATGATAACTAATACAAATATTAGTTATACACTCCATATGAAAATTCATAGCATTAGTAATGTAATGGATTCTAATGAATGCACTAGCATGGTTAAAGATACAACTGTCCCTCAATACTTTTTCAATATGTTTTTCACTATATTTATGGAGGGTATATTTGTAAACAAACACTTTTTTAAAAAAAAATTATGCAATGCATATTATTTTTATTACACAAAATCAAATAATGCATAAGAAATATATCAGCATAACTAATTCTAGCATTACTAATGCAAGCATTACAAATACATAATATTTTAAACGACCACATACTTGAGCGAAACAAATACTATTTATTGAGTAAGTTAGGATTGGAAAAATAATTTCACAATTAATTTGTTAAAATGGTTATATAAATTCGCAATAAGACAGAAAAACAAAGATATTCAACGAAATTAGGCCCGGACAAAATATAAAAGTATAAACAACATAAATTTCATCCTAAGTGAAACTAATTATATAAGATCTCGGATTGACTTTCTTTCTCCTAGATTTAGAAAAATACATATACATGTCAATGTACCTCATATGTAACTCCAATGTATAAGAAAATAGTTTCTCGTTAAATTATGAAAATTAAATCAGATCCAATTATTCTCTTACCTTAATAACTGCAGTAATTAATGTTCCGATTTTGTGGATGCTTAAGAATAGTAACTGTAATTCAAATTCAAAAAATATCCTGAAACATATCTCTTCATCTCCCTCAAAAAATCAACGCCGCCACCGCTGGATTACGGCTGTCACCGCCGTTCACCGCTCCACTCTTCTTCCTCACTCCGGTGAACACGCAAGGGCGATCAGCCACCAAGATCGATGTCATTTCTCATTCCTCTCCCGTTGTCGCCATCACGAACAGTCAACGGCGCTTTCACCTCTCCACCCTTCTTCCTCACGCCAGTGAACACACAAGGGCAACCGCCGTCAAGATCGATGTTGTTTCTCATTCCTCTCCCATTGTCGCCACCACCGGGGCCATCACGAATAGTCAACGGCGCCTCCGCCCCCTCTTAGTGTATTTGATTTTAGTAAAATTTGCACAGTATTGTATGAGAAATTATAATATATTACCTAGTTTGAATGATATTTTGACATTGTTTATGAAATTTACACGTATGAGAATGTATTACACATTTTTTTTCTATGTATGATGCCAGTGTTATATGTATGATTTACACTCCAACAACAGCATGTGTTATAGGTATGAGAATGTACTATACTTTATTTACTATGTATGACATTGCAAAAGCAGATAATTTGATAAAATCATACATGGAACTAAAAAGAAAAAATAATTTGGATATTATAGTTCAAATCAACTTTTGACTATAGAAATAATTGGATCTGATTTTATTTCCATAATAATTTTTAATTCATACTATACTTCAAATTAAGGTATAGAAGAAATAATGAATCTCTCTTCTATAATATAGAACAAATTTGAACGACTTAAAATAAAATGCATTATTTAATTTTATGAAAATTTATTATGAAATAAATTATTTTCATAATAATTTAAAATAATAGACCAACTAATTACTATGGAAATAAATTATTTTCATAATAATTTGAAGTAATATACCTTATTTGAATAAATTTGAAACCCCCCAAATCACGTAGCTTGAAATTAGGCGTAAAATAAGGAGTGTAATAATGGAGCAAAAATTGGACTAAAAATAGAGCAAAAATCAAATGTTTTGGGATGTATGAGGCAAAAGATAGAGAAAGTCTAAAAGGAAGGGATTCTATGCAAGTAATATGGAATTTATATAATTACTTTTCAAATAGGAAATTTTATGTAATAATTAATAGTTACCTTGTGTATATATGTAATTTTTCCAATATAAAATGTGTTTTATGATCAGATTTCATATTTGATTTGTTGAATGGTTATTTCTGTGAGCTCAATTTAGGGGTGGCAAATAAGTGAGTTGGATTACATTTGGGCGTTAACATGTACATGTAACTACTCTATTAACCCGTTATGCTGGCAAACTATATGGCCCAAGAAACATTTTAGCCCGATTGAGAAGTGCTGGTTTAGCACCAAGTGTAATCAATGGGCTGATTCACACAAAATACTCACTTTTGTGGCCTTGTATTTAGAGTTGGTCAGCTTTCTCAAAATTAGTCTAGTGAACTTTAAAAAAGATCACTCAATCAAGTTTAAAATTCTAAAATTAATATTCAGATCACAAGTTTAATTTTGAAAAAGAAGGAGAGCCTTGGAGTAACAGGTAAAGTTGTTGTTATATGATCAGGAGGTCACGGGTTCAAGTCTTGAAACAGCCTCTGGTAGAAATACAAGGTAAGGTTGCGTACGATACACCCTTGTGGTGGGGCCATTTCCCGGACACTGCGCATAGCGGTAGCTTTAGTGCACCGGGCTGCCCTTTTTAAGTTTAATTTTGAAAAAAAAATGACCTAAGTTCTGAAAACAATGTCACAAATGTAACCATAATGTAAAATAAGGGAAGGGACTACAATTTGGCGTCATATATCCGAAGATTTTTGTATCTCAATGGCGGAATTTGATATTCATGTAGGTATCTCGGTTGACCTTCAAAGATCAACTTAGTAATATATCTTTCTTTTTCTTTGTTCCATTTTTGGAGTGATATTTCACCCTATTAGTTCTTCATAAAGTGGTCCCATATATAATTAGGTTATTAAAAATGTTGTTTGATTCTAATTCCCAAACCATAATGCCACCCACGTCATTTTTTAAACAATCTTGCAAAGCACCTCAATCATGACGTTTTCCAAAAGTTGACCTCTTTTGTCAACTACTAACTTAGAAAACTTTGGCTTTTAATTTTTTGTTTCACTTTATTTAGATAATAAATAATACTACTACCTAATTACTACTTGTTAAACTACGATTGTTATGATGGGGGTACGAGTTATATTAGTTATATATATGTATACATTATTGAAATAGATCTACAAGTACTTATATTCGGATTTGACTGTCTTGGCTGATGAATAACTCACTTATCTATTGCCTAATTGGCAAATTATTAAATTAATAGTTGGTACAACCGACAATATTCACAGACTTCTCTTTGTAGAATTTCGGAGTTCAAATGAATTAGGGTGAAGGTTAGTAGATAGTAGTAATTTGTTTTGCTATTCACTCATGTTTGTAGTTGCAGTATTGTTTATGTAATCTTCTGTTCATTAATTTCTGTTATTATTTGTTTGTTTCTTGTACCTCGATTATCATAGTAGTATTTTTCTTTGTTATTTTTTTACTTTCGTTACTTTTTTTTCTAGACTATTTTGGATTACTTTTTCTTAAGTCATGGCTCTATTAGAAACAATCTTTTTACCTCTAAGATCCACTTTGTGGGACTTATAAGTAAGTTACGCTGTTGTTGGTGTTATGACTTATGTAGTTGAAAGTCCCAAGTGCGTAGATACCAGATTTGGTATCATTGTTGACGTTATGTTCTAAGTTTAAAAAATTCTGCACATTTATCTACTTCAAACAACTCTAAAAATGTGTTGAAAATTTTGTATGACTGAAGTTCAACTGGTTTAGCACAAACTTCAATCATATCAAACTTGAAGTTAGATTGCGTCAAGACTAACTTCAGATTTGCATCAATAAAATTGTTCCGTAGTGGATTGACATGCAAAAAAAATTCAACAATTAGAGGCGGGGTTAAACAACATGCATGGCTATCGAGTAAAGTGTATCTAAAAGTAGTCAGAAATTTTTGAGATAATCGACAGATTATGTATGCTAGCTCTTGATAGTTGGATATTCGAATTCTTACGTGTCAATCTTTAGTACATTTTGGTTTTACCATTTGTTGAAACTAGTGCCACATTAACTTACTTTTAGTTTTTTGTTTTTATTGGTTTCACAGTCATAAAGTCCGTACAAAAAGTTCACTTACAAATGACAAATCTTTAAACTAGCTTTACAAGGGCAAACTAATGTTTTGACCTTTGGCTTTACATTGTGCAAAGTGTCACATTCAACAATTTTTCTCCTGCGCCTCTTCAGAAATTGCTTCTCCAAAACTCATCATCATGAGAAGATAAACCAAAGCTAGCTCTTTATAATATTGTCCTTTCTTTCTTTAATTCTACGCACTCCGTTTCAAATAAGTTGCCCATCAAGAAAAAATAATAAATATGAAGTATAGCTTTCTAAGTTACTCTTATACAGTAGATGTTTTTTTTTTAGAATTGAGCATTATTAAGAAGAAATAATTTTTTAATATAGGGATATAGCTGAAAAAATACACTTATTTTTGTGTTAAATGTTTAAGGTGATACTTATTTCAAGACAGTTTTCTTTTGCTAAAATAATAACTATTTTGGGGCGGAGGGAGTATTTCTTTTAATTTTGTTTTGTCATAATAATTTCAACTCATTATAAGAGCAAAGGAAAAACACCGGCTATTCTCTATCCAGGGGCGGAGCCAGTTGGGTGCCAGGAAGTTAAATGTTAAATCTTCTTAGCTTCGTGTGTTACTTTATTCTATTTTAAATTTTCTTAATGAAAATTCTGACTCCGAAACTGTCTTCATGTACAGCCTCTTTGTCCTTATGTGGCTTTTGGTATCGTTGAAATCAAAATTATTCGAAGAGGAAGTGACCTCTTCTTGCATCTGGAGAAACAATATTGAAATGTATAGTGCTAATTAGGTAGGCAGATTCGAAGCTAAGAAACGTATTAAATACTAATGATCTTACCAGTATTAATCATGCCTTCGTCATCAGTGTTGAATTTAAAATGAATCTACTTTTATTATATATAAACATTTTTTGATTATTTCTGCATATTTAGTTTGAGTCAGAAGCAGATCCAGAATTTAAATATTATGTTTTTTAAGTTCTGGATTTTAACATGGGGCATTTGATCGACAAACTTCGAAAGCTAAAATTTGTATTTATTTAGTGGGCAGTTCTCTTAATACATAAACAAAATTCGAATCAAAATTATTAAATTTAAATAAACTCATAAAACATATGCTAGATGCGACGATGGTTCATATATAAAATAATCAGTTCAGATGAACTCATCGAACCCGTTCTAAATTCGTCTATGTGGTTTCAAGTTTTGAACATGTTAAATGTTAATTAAGGAGCAATCATTGTCAAAACGTGCATGCTGCGTCGTCTCTTTGATTTGGTTCAATTATTATCACCATTTATATATTTGAGTTATTTAGCATCTCATGACGCCATCCTTCACACTTGCTATTTCACTTTTTTAATACTTTGACCTAAAAAAAAAAAAATACCATACCAATTAAGAAATTAACTTACTTTCCCTTTCTCATTTTGTTGTGAAGGAGATATAGTGAGATACTTTCGAAGAAATTAGATGTCCTATATATAAATATCACTCAACTTTTATGAATTTATAATTTAATATGATTGAAATTTTAGTAATTTTTTATATACTTATCTATGTTTCATGTTGAAAATAACAGGTTCAGTAAGTAACTTTAGAGGTGAATCTAGTGCTTCTTCATCGAGTTTATCAGAATTCAATATTTTTGATGCATAGTACATATTTTTATATGAAAATCTGCAGAATTTTTAAGCAAAAATTCTCATTCTTTATTTGATTTATAGAGCTGTTTCGTCCCTCAACCAAAATAAGTCATGACGCCATTCTTCACACTTGCAACCCATTTTTTTAAATCCTTTGACCTGAAATATTACTATAAAACAAACTATAAGAAATTGGTTTATTTTTGTTTTAAGTTTGTTGTGTACGGTGGGAAATAGTGCGATAATTTTGTCGAAAAAGTAGTAGAGATATAAGTATGATTCCACTGAAGGGATGGACTGAATAAAAAGAGGTAAACAAAGTTTGTGGTATTGCATTTTTGGGGCCACATTTGTCTCATGAATATGGTCATTGTATTATGCCCGCCATATTGGAGAGTGTCTGTTTCTTCAAACATCCCATAACCCCCCAATCCCCCACCAAAAAGAAAATTTCCATAACCCCTCCACCCCCCACCCCTAACCCCCCCAAAAAATATATGGCAGAGAATGCACAAGCACAACAACTAACAAACTTAATTAGAGTTGGCAAAATTAAATCATAAAATCATAACTCAATCAATTTGCTTTAGTTTAAGCTGAGTATTGATCTATCCATTTGTTAGTTTAATCCATCAAAGTTTGGATGGATATCTAATCCAAATAGATCTATGAAAAATCTTATTAAAGTATTTTTTTATTTGATATTTTATATAATTGCAATTAAAAAAATAACAATTTCATTAGGTATTAAAAATTTCTAAAAGAAACAAATAAAGTAATTACTACTCAGTAAAATTGAGTAACTTTCCGCTCAAGTAACTTTTGAACGATCAATAGCCCATGCATTTATTAACTCAATTTATCTTGAACCCCCAAAATTTAACTCAATTCATTCATTTATCACCTCTACACTTAACCAATATTAAACCATATCTAAGAATCTTAGGGGTCTTTTGGTAGTGTATTAACAAAATTAATGTATGCATTAATCTTGTGTACTACTAGTATCTTATTTGGTACATTTTTTATTGACACTTTTTTATTCAATGTATAATTAATGCTTGCATTAGTTATATACGTTGTCGTAAGGCTTATAATTACATTAGAAAAATTTTCAATAGGTTTAAATAGTAACAGATGGGGAACCCATAATTAAGTAATGGGATGACTCGGTGCTTGGAGGGGCACACTTGAGATGTGTGTCATGCTATTGCTAATTGTGAGTTCGAAACTCCTGTGGAGGTTCCATTTTTTTCATTTAATAATTTTTAACTTTATTTATTTTATTGGAAATCCACAAGTTTGAAATTCTAGATCCACAAGAATATTAATACATGTATTAGCATGATTAAAGATACAATTGCTCCTTAAAATATTTTTCACATCTTTTACGTCATATTTATGGAGGGTATTTTGTCCCGACTGTTTCTAACGTAATTTAATTCATGGAAAATAAACATCAACCACAAATAAAAATATGAAGAAACAACAATTTTATTGATAAACGATATGGGTACAAATCTGTTCCTCCATTCTTCTCTCGTGATTTTTTTCGTAATTTGAGGATTGTTAGTAGCATATTTCTCGAATGTGCTTCTCTCATGATTTTTTTTCGTAATTCGAGGGCCGTCAGTAGCATATTTCTCGAATGTATGAAGATTTGGATATGAATTTCTCTGTAATTCGAGGAATGTTAGTGGCGTATTTCTCGAACGGAGGAACATTTGGATTTGATCTCCATGAAAGGAGGGTTTGTCTTCTTGATGTATTTGATTATCAAGAAAAGAAGGTTTTGATCTTTATGAATATCCTATGAATTTATTGGAACTTTTCAGATCGTTGATCTCTTTGTGAATATCCCGTGAATTTATGGGATACCGGAGATGCCTCTTTAGAGGTATATTTGTCTCCTTTATATAGACATAATTTAGGGTTTAGGTTAAGTAGCATGCTAGATTTAGGGTAAAGTGGCCCTCAAAAACTCTAACCAAAATTGAACTCTTTTTGTAAAGTCCATAAAATTTCAACGTCTACACCAACATAACTTTTTAATTTTTCCATTGTGATTCATGATATAATGAAAGTGGTATATTCAATTCAACTTCAACCCCAAGCTCCCAATCACTAAAGGCGGTACTAACCACGTAGTTAATAAATTCGAATTTTAGATTTTAGAATTTTTATGAAATAAAAATTTAACAAAATAATCTAAGTCTAAATTGATAAAATATCCTGTCTTATAAAGAGCCTAGACATCATTAAATTACATGGGCAACCATCCCCATCTTTTCCACTTTGATAATCATCTTAATTTTTGTAATATTCTAGTTAATTTTATAATTTATTTATAAACCATATAACGGGCTAGCGGTTATTTAAACTTCAGCTGTTAACCTGTAAAATGAGGACTTTGATTTTCTAGAATTAATATAATCAATAATTAGATTTTTCATAATGATGTAAGTCTTTTTTTTTTTGGTGGAATAATGATGTAAGTCACCACCGGACAACCATGAACAGATATGTAGTACTTGTGGCACGTCACAGATTATTTTCAACTATACAGACTTGAATTATATACATATATAATAATTGAAAATTCTGTGGTAATTAATACTATATATTATATTCAATTCTCATTACGTGGCCAAATAAGTACTAATATTGCGTATGATGGGATTTAAAATTTTAAATTCATCTCTCTGTTGATTTGTATTCTCTCGATCTGTTTAAAAAAGAATGATTTATTTTTTTAGTCTGTTTTAGAAAAAATAAACCTTTTTTTATAATATTTAAATTTTAATTTTCCACATAACATATTTAGAATCACAAAATTAAATGATATTTTGATACATTTAACACGACTTTAATTTAAGATCATAAGATTTAAAATTATTTTTATTTTTTTAAATTTTATGTTAAGTCAAAATAGATCATTCCTTTTTACATGAAGAGTATAATAATAGGAAAATATGATTTGAACCATCATGCCATGTATTAAAATACATTGACCCTGATAATTTAATTCAAAAGAGAACTTAATTTAATCACAAACACCACCACTTTTTGCCTCTTTCATGTACCGCCTAACCTTTTTTTACCGGTTCACAAGTCTTTCTTTTTTCTCATCTTTTATAAAAGAGAAAAGGCATAAATATCTTTAACTTATTGTTAAAATTTATTCTAACACTTTAATTTGCGGTAATTATTTATCCTCTTAAATAATTTTTGCGTGAATTCTATTACCCCTTAGAGGGTGGCGTAGCAAGAAAATGAAAGCTCATTTTGAATTTAAAAAGTTAAAAAAAAAAAAAGTGAGCTCAATTTTAAATTTTCAACCACTAGTATTTTTTCTTCTTCACACCCCCACCACCCCCTCTCTTCTTCTTCCTCAAACTCCACCACCCCTTCTCTTCTAATTTTTCTATTTTTTTTTTTTCACTTCTATCAATCATTTTCAATACATATCAAAATATTTTCATGTAAATTTTTATAATAACATCATCTTCTTACACAAAAATCTTTAAAACAATGCAATTTATTTCATCAAAAATAATTTTTCACAATAGCTAAATTAACTTTATAACTGTCCAATTCTTATTTTGATTCAACAAATTAAGACAAAAATCAAATTCTATCAAAAAAAAGAATGAGGTGGGGTGGAATTGAAAGTTTTATTCTTGTTGTATATTCATACTTTGGAGGGACAACGTGGGGGCTGAGGGTGAAGGGGAATGGGGAAAGCAAATTTTCATGGAGAAATTATGCATTTTCTCTTTATAAAATAAAAACATAAGAAATTATTGGATTTATAAATTTTTAAATTCTACAAATTAATATTAAAGTTTGACTAAATTAATTATTTATTAAATGATTTTAAAGGCTGTGTCTCCTTCCCGCATTATTAAGGCGCACAAATATGTCTGCGTCATGAAATGTAACATCCTGAAGACCAATTCCAATTAAAACTTTGATGCTAGTCGTCACCCATCACAACGTTAGTTTTAAGCTAATCTTCAACCGTCCACTATGCCAACTTGAATAATCAATCCATCTAGAATATCATAGGGCAGCTTAATGCATTCAGCTCCAAAGAATTTGAGAAAATTCAGACTATGAACATCTAGAGCAGCCTAATTTTGTATATCTGTCCTAATCTATTTCACGTCTTAAATTCATGAGCTCCTGATCATATGACAATAATTTTATCAGTTACTTCGGTGCTCCTACTCCTCTTCCCATTCAGAATATCAAATAAACCTAATTCTATTCAATATTTCTTCCCTTGAAGATTTGTTTTTATCGTAAAGATATCTATGAATAAATTTTTATTTTATTTAAAAAGTAATATTAATTACTATAAAAAAAAAATTAAGTTTAACTTGAAAGTATATTTAAATAAAAGTTGCTTTAATTATTTTTGTATAAAAAGTTATTATCATAATTTCATTTCAACTTCAACTTTATAAATTTTAATAAATTAAAAAATATTTAAAATTTATGATCAAAACGTTTTACTTTTAGAATCAAAAAAATGAATGGCCATCATGAAGCAAGATCTTAATAATCCTAAGTATGCGTACATATTCATTCAAGCATTTTATATGGAAATATTTTCCTTTGAAATTGAAAAAAGAATTTCAACCAAATATAGAATTGTTTCAGCTTTTAAAATAACTGAAAAGTAATATTGGGTAAATACTTATCCTCAAAACTGAGACACATTCTCAAATGATTTTGAAAAAATACTTATACTTAAATAATTAATTTAAGAATGGCAAAATATATTAATATTCTTTTGAATTTATCTGTAAACTTTATTTAGACATTTGAATCATAACATATCTCGATTAATCACATGAATATATGATTAATCTTCTAAGGATCAAGAAATTTTAATGGCTACCATGAAGCCATGTCACGAGAAACTCCAAGCATGCTTTAAGTATTTCTTTGCGTTCCCTTTTAAATGTCCTAAGTTGAAGGGACACAAACTTTTCTAATATATAGTTTGAAATTTATAATCAACTTAAACAACAGAAGACACGTTTCTTTAAGGGTAAATTACATAAATCTCAACACCTTGCTACCTAATTACCTTCTCTCTCAATTTTTATATTAACTATTTAATATCCCGAATATGATACATAGATTTGACCCGGATACATAACCAACAGATACATAACTATCAAATTAATTGACTATAAAAAAAAATAACTGTAAAAGAGGAAATAACGGAACAATTCATGTAATTCTGATTGAGATATATCTCTCTAATCCCTAAAAATTAGTAACAGATTCATAATTCAAATTTGAATCACCAAAGTAATCTCCCTCAATCAAAATTCTTCCAATTCATTTTTTGGTGGATCTTCATTGTCATTGGCATATCCTTTCCTAACCCTGACGACACATTGTTCCATAAGAATATGGTGTATCATTTTTTATGATATTCTGCATCAAAATCAGATGAAGGAACCGAATCATTACTAAAAAACTTAGCAAAACCTATTACAAAAACTCCAGAGTCCCTAAATATATCTGATACTCACTAATTTAAATGTATCAAATGAAAAAATAAATAATACAAATCAACTTCAACATTGACTATGTATCAGAAGTAATAATATATCTCATACTTATTTATCATACTCATAATGTTTAATGTATCAGGTGTAAAACAAACTAAAACTCACATACAGTTTTTAGAATGTATCATATAAATCTAAAATCTCGACAAAATTAGATCTATGTATCATAATAAATATATTACATGTATCAGGCATAAAACTAAACCATAATCATATATATGTTGTATTATGTATCATAAAACATGCAAGGACTTATTAACCTTGAATCTATGTATCAGATACAGTATATAGAATGTATCATATCTCTAAAGAAAAAAAATCACATGTAAAATTTATGATGTATCAGAACGCATACATTGTCACAAAAAATTAATTTTTTGTAACCTACTACTTCCTCTTTACAGATGCAAATCAATAACTTTTTCATCATAGTCGGGTCATTTCGATATTTCAATATATTTTTACGAAAATTAATGTCTTTCATATTATAATGAAATGGTGGAAATTAAAAAATAAAGTTAATGATAAAAAGATGGAGTTGTTAGATCTAATTGAGTAGTAGATGAAAACATGGTGGAAATTCAAAAAAAAATAATGGAAGTAGTAACTTAAATGTTGAAGTAGAAGATGAAGATAAGAACATGGTGGAAATTTAAAATTGGTGAGTTGAGAAAATCATGGGATATATTTCTTGATTTTTGGGCTTGATTTGCGGCACAATAAGGAGATGTGAGTGAATTTTTTAGATGTATCAGAAAAAGAGGCAACTATTTTGAGTAAAAAGAAATTTTTATAATTAATTTAATTGAATGTAATTTTAAGTAATAATAGAAATTTAAGGTGTGGCTATAATTAATTTATTCTTTATTTAAACTAAATTTCGTGGTCTTCTAAGAATCAAGAATATTGATGGCCATCGTGAAGCCATGTTGTAAGTTGTAACAAATTCCATGCTTTAAATATTCTTTTCATCTTAATTTAATTGTACTAATTCAAGTTGGTAAGAATATTAAAGTGATACGTACTTTCATTATATTTATACTAGACATTGAAGGGTCATATATTATTTTTTTTAATCTCAATTTATGTGACATTATATAATTTAGATAATTAATTATTAAAATAATTTTAATTTTTAATTATTATGATTTATAGTATTTTTTCTTCTATTTCAATTTAAATGATACTGATATAATTTCGAAAGTCAGCCTATGTGATACTAATATAATTTCGATAGTCAATCAAATGTTTTATGTTGACATGTCATTTTGTATCTATTTTATGAAATATTATTATTTTTCTAATGCGGCCATAATAATTAATTAGAGGTGATATAGTAAAATCACGATTGAAGCAGCGAAGAAAATATATCTTGTGAAAAAAATATAAATGGATCTCATATAAGACATCAAGTTAATTTTAAAAATTAAAAAATAATTAATTATTTTATGTCTATTTTATATTTTTTTTAAATATTATAAATTTTTTAATATTTAAATAATCTATAATAATTAATTAAAAGTAATATAGTAAAAATACGATTGAAGAAAGCAAGCATATCGAAGAGGTGTTGGTTATTGCCTTTTATTATATATAGTAATGAGTGAAAGTAAGAAATGAAGGATTTTTTTTTTTCAAAAAAAATGTGGTTCAATAACACTTTTTCGGCTGTTGGATACTACTAAAATAATACTCTATAATCTAATATTTAGTAAATTAATCATAGCAAATCTCGCTTGATTAACACATTACCAATATTATAATAGTAAGAGCGGATTTATCAAAATGTACTCATTTCCTTCCAAAACAGTTGTTTCGCTCTTGAGATTTAATTTAACTAATTATTAAAGTGAAAGCAGCTTAGATTAATTTGATATTTTAAAATTAAAATTAAAATATTTAAAAATCATATAAAATAATCTTATAAATTATAATTTTTCTCATATTAATATAACTAAAAAATTAAAATTTTAAAATATTTATTAAAATTCATATTGTTTGACTCTTAAAAAGAAATTATAGCAAATATTTTAAAACAGTAGGAGTAATAAATGTTTTCTAAAATTTGGGTAACCCATATATAAAGTAAGCAAATTCAAATAGGGAAAGAGGTAATGTAATTTTATAAACCATATGCATATTATTAGAAGTCTATTTCGCTACAAATGTTGGAGTAGGGGTCTACACATCATCCAATCGAATATTCTTTTGGTAAATTAATGTACTGATGACAACGTAATGATAGAGATGGGATAGCCAAAGTCTTCTTGCCTAATAGTGTCCGGAGAAAATTGAAGAAAATGTGTTTTTTAAGTTTTGAATGGACGATTGACGATATTGATCAATTTAAAGGGTCAAACATCATTAGGAAACTTGATTAAGTTAATTGTGGATTTGATTAATGTTTTCAAAACTTTCTAATCTTTTCAAAAATACAAATCAACCCAAACCAAACCTCTCTTCAATCCAAATCAACCATTCTCTCTCGAGATAACTTCTCTCAACTCTTTCCCAACCAACAGTTCTGCAAAATTTCTCCCTTCAACCTCCGGCGATAAATAGTGGGGTGAGTTCCTTTTCAACTTTTAACCATCAATCGACGTAAAGATTTCTCCGGTGAAAATGACTTCAAGTTCTTCGTCGTCCAATTTCCTTTTTTCACAGGTAAAAAATTATGAAAAAACAGAGGAACTTGAGTCAACTACTCTTCTAGTATTGAAATGTGGACTGAATAAAATCCTAATTTCTGGCATTTCTTCTTCTTGTTGTCGTACTGTTGATTCAAATTTGTTGGTGTTTTTTTGTCACAGTTGATGTTCTTAGTGTGTGTATGTGTGTGTGTGTGTGATGTGTTAGTGTTGTTGGGTTGATTTGTGATTTTTGGTAAAAATGGTATTACAATAAATGAACATCTGATGTAACTATGAAAATCTGATGCAACAGGTGAACAATCTAACAGGTCATTCATCTGTTGCGACAAACGACTCTTCTGTTTGGAATAAATCTAAATAATATTGATCCAACAGATAAATGATTAGTGATCTGTTTTCATTCTTTCCAACGGTTTACTCTTCATTTTGCAACAGATTAGTGACTGTTTTTATTCGTTTCAACGGTTTACTCATCCATTGAAACAGGTCGGTTATATATTGCAATAGATAACATATCTGGTACAACAGATTAGTGATTTATTTTTATGGTTTCCAACAGATTACTCATCTGTTGCAACAGGTTGGTTATATGTTACAACCGATAAACTACCTGGTGCAATAGATTAATGATCTATTTTTATTCTTTCCAACGATTTACTCATCCGTCGCAACAGATCGGTTATATATTGCAATAGATAATATACCTGGTGCAACAGATTAGTAATCTCGTTTATTCTTTCCATCGGTTTACTCATCCGTTGCAACAGGTCGATTATATGTTGCAACAGATAGCATATCTGGTACAACAGATTAGTGATATATTTTTATGGTTCCCAACGGATTACTTATCCGTTGCAATGAGTCGGTTATATGTTGCATCAGATAAAATACCAGGTGTAATAGATTAGTGATCAAATTTTATGATTCCCACGGATTACTCGTCCATTGTAACGGGGCGGTTATATGTTGCATCAGATAAAATACCAGGTGCAATAGATTAGTGATCTACTTTTATAGTTTCCACGGATTACTCATCTATTGCAAGCATAAAAAAAGCCACAGGATTACAACTCCTCTGTCTATGTCTTGCACCGATGTTCTGTGTGCAAGGGACACAAGATAGCAGCATGAGCTGAAGAAGGTGAATGTACATCATCTGTTCTAAAAATCAAACAGACACATATCTATTTCAACAGATTATACATCTACTAAAAATTATCAAACAGATATATACATATGTCGCAATTGTTGTCTAACTTGTTGCATCAGATTCGTTATCCATTTCAACAGATAAGTCTTATGTTGCAATAGATGGGAAATCTATTCAAAATTATCGTACAGCTCTGATTTACCTATTTGGATTTGTACCAATAGATAATCCATCTGATACAACATAAGACTCATCTGTTGTAATAGATGTACAATCTGTTGTATATCTCTACTTAGCATTGACAACTCTGGCTGTTCAGGTGGATGTCACAGTAGAAACTACTGCCGAAGAGCATAATATCACAGCTGACAATCCATCAACTGCTTCCAAAGAAGAAGAAAAAGTGGAGCCTGTCAGTTTGGAATAACGGAAAAATTACCCATTTAAAGGGTTCAACATCTCGGACGAGGCTTCAAAAAAACTAATATAGTTAATCAATGACTATTCTGAATGAATTGTCGATGGACTGTTAAAGCATCATGCCGGCAGGTACATAAATCAATTTTATAGATATTGGTTTATATAATTCTTGTTGTAAGAACCTGACATTAATACATATAAATAATCATGTAGAAAATAAAATGACGAGTACTACAAAGTGAACGAATTGAGCCTTGGTTTAGATATGTTCAACTTTGTTGTTGCACATCACAGAATGAAGAATTTTTTTCATTTGATGTCACAACCCCAAACTTGCTAGAATGATAAGGTTTAAATGCCATACATATTACTATAAATTAATACTTTATTTAATTGCAGTTGTGTATTGATTTTTTCATCACGTAATTCAAAATATTTGATAATATGTGCAGCACATCGATGTCATAATTTACTATCTTCGAAAAAGACCATGTTGCAAACACAAGAACAATATAGATACACGATAGACAATTGTTTGTATAAAGTTTACATCAATAATGCCTACGATAGGTATTGTCAACAATAGCCGAAAGTTTCCCAAAATGAGGAATGCTTAATCAACATCATCAAAGGTTTTAGCATCCCGATTGGCTTACTTTGGCATTTGGTCGATGGAGTATACATCCCTATCAATTGTGGTGATGAATTCCATTAGGTGTTGGCTGTCATCGTTCTAAAAGAGAGGCTCATCCAAGTTTATGACTCAATATCGCGAAGGAGACGTTCCAGGCCATCGTCTAAGATACAAAAGCTTGCCAAAATATTGCCTACTTATCTTGTTATGAGTGGCTTTTTAGACCAAAAATTTCGTACTGATTGGTCGACGATTGAAGCATACCGGGATAAAATGGCTAATCCATTTGATGTACAATATATTGAAGGAATTTCTCAACAAACCATTGGTAGCCTGTAAGTTTAAGTGTCATGATTTAGTTTTATTTCACAAATTTCACAACGCTTGCATGAACTACAAGATATGGATTATCTATTTTTTTTATAACACAGGAATTGCGGTCCTTTTGTTGCCGCCTATGCCGAGTATTTGAGCAATGGATTACAAGTGCCAAATGATGGACTTGATGCCGGATTACTCCGCAAAAGATATGCTGCTCATTTATGAAAATATGGAGAAACGAAAGCTCAGAAGCTGTACGCAACCGACGTTAAAGATCCACGACTATCAAAGCCGAATTTCATAGCACCGTATGAAGAACAACTTATCCATATTGATTAGATCTTTATAGTTTGAGTCCGTCAATGTAATAACCTATCCTCCTTGGTTTAACTTGTTAATTTATTTGTAGAGTAGATCGTTTGTACCCATAATTATTTTTTTTACATTTCATTTATTTGTTGAGTTATTTCATGTAACTCAAATAGAGTACTAGATTCAAATATCACAACAGATAATACATCTGTTGCAATAGATGACATATTTTATCAGACAGATTTAGACATATGTTGCAATATGAAATGCAACACGTAGGTCATCTGCTGGAAATTATATAACAGGTCTTCCTACTTTTATTATTTGCTCTAATAGATTACCGATCAATTGCAATGGATAGATTATATGTTGCAACAAATAGTATATCTGTTACGACAGACAGACTGAGAACATCTGCATAACGCAATAGATGACCAACCTATTCCAACAGATAATCAATCTATCACAAAAGTTACTATATCTGTTACGACAGATATATAATCTGTTGCATTATAAAAATTCAACTTGGCCAAATATAAAAATTATTGTCACTACATGTAAAGAGAATTGGCTTGAAATAAAAATGTGTTATCGTGTTTGTCTCTATCGTTGTACATGCTCTTTTTTATACACGGGCTTCAACCATTTAGTTAGTACCCTATATGCCCAGACCCATTGCATCTTTCCCACAACGGTGTCACACACACGGGTCATTTGTGTGTCGGTTAGAAAACACTCGGCGTATGCAAGTGAGTACGGCCTGTACGCTGCACCAGTTGTATTTCTTGGGAGCTGGATGTTCTTATTTTAACCTTCAAAATCCCATGATTCCTTCGCCAAGACTTCAGCCGGCAATTGATCCATCAGCTTACTCTGCATCAACAACTTGGGCAACAACTTTGTAACGCCATGAATCTGATACCCAAAATGCTACACGATGCTCATAACCCTGAAGGACCACAAGCTAACCCATGACTGATATCTGTACCTGTATACTGCATCATATACTATATAATGCGAAAACATGAACTGAAAGGTCATAAGGTTCAACACTGAAATATAATATCTGATAAAAAATATAACATCTGGGTGGGGTATGAAATACCTAAAAAAACTAAAATAAACTATCTGAACTGTCACGCCCCAAAATCCCATTGGGCCGGACTGGCACCCGAAGCCGAGAAGGCCCGGGAGAACCCGTTCAAATACTTGTACTTTCACTTACATGTCACCAAAAATTTGGACAGCACTTCATTGCATATAGAAGGGTCTAATTACCTATATCAGTAAAACACGCACAAATATAAATATATATAATACTTGGCCGTCAGGGCCACCACATATACAAATATAACATCACTATATAAACTTTCATGACTTTACCCTTCCTTATATCTACAAAGCCTCTAGGATATACATGACATAAGTAGGGTCGGGACAAACCCCCGCCCACACATGACTCCTATACAATAACAAAACATAAGGGATCGACTCGAAAAGCTCCGAAGCAAACTAGAGCTCACCAACAATAGTTGTATGACCTGGCTTCTATCTATGCTGTGTATGAGCTGAAGCACCTATGCCTGCAGCATGAAATGCAGGTCCCCCGTGAGGGACGTCAGTACGAAATATGTACTGAGTATGTAAAGCTGTAAATAATCATATGTGGTATGGGGGATCAAGAAAATCAGACGCAAGTGAATAAATCATAATAGAAGTGAACCACACTTCATAAACACTTTTAGGATCATGTACATTATCTTATCATTAATCTGAATTGGGTTCTTGAATTCAAATACATTTGTGGAACGGTATACATGCGTTCATTTCATTCTTTACAATTATCATTCGCCATTACCTCCTCCTCCCGAACCTCCAACCACCTAACAATAATCAATACTGTACCGTACTGTGACCATTAGGCTGCCCCCAGTACATATCAACTGTAATCATATCAAATATCGGGATCGGCCCATGCTAGGCTCAAGCCCCTGAGCTACCACCCACACGTATATCAAGTAACACACATAAGAGATCTTTCCAATAACTTAGTTCAAAAGCTTTTGAGATTATTACATTAGTGTTCATGCCAATATAGTACCTTTGGAATAATGATATATCAATAGGAACCAAGTAATAGACTTTCTATACAATAACGATGTAATAAAGACTCATTGGTACATCAACAATGTGTTTCGGAATCATCAATATCACAACAATGAAATAGGAGCCTTTCGGTATATCAATGAAACATTTTGACACTTTATAGAATGGAAACAACTTTGTTGGTAATGTAGAACAATACATGTTTTTGGACAACCTCGGAATCTTACTTGATGGAACATTGGTGTTTTCATGCCAAAGAACATCGTTAGAGTATGCTTTACATACCTCGTTGTAGATTCGGATACCAATTCAACACAACTTCCCGCCTTTACAAATCACTTATCTACAATGAAATGTTTGGCATCTAGTATTAGCAACCCAACACCACAATTCTCTTCCATAATTCCATACAACCAATATTTGCAAAGCATTCTAAAAACCAACTTGAATAATCGGTTTATGTGTATATATATATATAATCATCATTTCAATACCACATCATCACTCCAAATCCCTTCATAATTCAACATAATCCAACTATGCACAAGAATAATCCAACATCATTTCCAATCATCTTTCAACAACAATCAAATAATATACTTCTTATGCTCACATGCATATATATATATATACATATCCATATAAATAACACCAACATAATTTACATCCTTACCATAAAATGACCCTTTTGATTTTGAAGTCCTGTTGGTACAAATAAGGGGTGCTTCTCGAAGCCCTCGAGACGGTGAACACAACTACGAAATCAATTTGGATTTTCTATGGTTGAATCACAAGATAATTGGAGTTAAACTTAGGCTAGGGTTTCTTATTCTTCAGTAATTTGGATGATAAATGATGGATATGAGGCTAAGTATATGTATATAATGACCAATTTTCGTCCATGAGGTGATGGAAAATGACCATATTGCCCTTAAAATTTAAGTAAATTCGAATCTGTCCATGGTGGACTGTTTTGATAGGCTAAAGTAAATCGACCATAACTCTTTGCTCCGATATCAGATTTGGGTGAAATTGGTATCGTTAGAAAGATAATTCAAAGGGATTTCATTTAATATAAAGTAGGCCACCCAGTTCGTCCTGTACAAGGAGTTATGATCGTTTGAAGTTGACCCTAAAAATCTGTTTTGAGAGGCTGAATTAAAACGAGTATAACTCATTACTCGGATGTCGGATTTGGATGAAACTAATTGAATTGGAAAGAAGACTCAAAGATATTTATTTTTATAGGTGGAAGCTCTCCCAGTTCATTATATTAAGGGAGTTATGATCATTCAAAGTTGACCCAAAAAAATGGCTGGCCTCAGTAGTTTGTGTGCAGGAAATTTTCCTGCACATTTACTATTCCCAATATCCCGGCCACCGTTTTATAGTTTCGAACGTTCTCGATTATATCTGAAAACTATCCGTTTTTGGAAATTTTTATATCGTTGGAAAGCTTATTCAATAACCTTCGTATGGAACCATCGACGGGCAAATTCCGGTATAAATAAAATAAAATAAAATTATTTCCATATAAATAAGACCAATACACGTACTTGCATACACCAATATATGTACTTGAATACGGGGTGTTACATGAACATACTGTAGTATGAAAAGCCTCTAAATCGTGACTGAACTGTCTGAATAAGGAGTTGATGAGACATGTCCCTAACTAACTCCAACTAATAAATAAATTAATGAGGTAATAAAGTAATGATCATGTCCTCAAAAGATAAGGACTCACTGTTAACTCTGACTGCTGAGACTGGAATCTACTGATGCTCTGGAGCTTGTGTTTCTGAACCTATGGTATAAGACACCATAGCGTAAATACGTCAGTACTTTGAATGTACTGGTATGCATATGAGGTAGGTTGAATGCATGGGGTTCATATGCATGAACAATACTAACTAACTGACTAATATGAATGTGAGAATACATACATGAATACATAGTAACATTAACTGAGATCGTGATGACATTAATTTACTGATAACTAACATAACTGGTAACTGAGTTATGATGACTGATATAACTGACAACATGAGTGATCGTATATGACATTCCTAAATCTGATGAAACTAGCTGAGTTCTGTACTGTTTTGAGTTAACTGCATCTGATAGTCCTGAAATCTATAGAACTATCTGAGTTTTATTACTAAGATTAATAATTGTATCTGACAGTCTTGATTTATGTAGCTGAAACTGTGGGAAGTAGATATCTAACCGACATGCCCTAAATAATGGATTATAGCTGAGTTGGGGTCTAATCTGTAACCCTAATTAGAAGGATGTTAATACTACGCTATCGATAAGGATAAGCTGTGAGTGACCCTCTTCTGAAAGTGTCCCTAAAATAAAATGGTGAGGCCCTCATCTGACAGTGCTTATCCACCTCATCAACCCTTATCTGACAGTATTGATGTCTCAACCTATGCTGACTATATAGTTCTGGAACACAAGGATGACTTCTAAGAATCACACCCTCATCTGACAGAGTGTGTTCCAATCCTTGGGTTCACTCGGTGCTAATTTCTACTCCCATCTGAATAGAAACTATACATGAATTACTGAACTGAATTGAACTGAGTTAACTGAGTTCTGTTGACTGAAGAAATATTACTGAGATTTCTGTATTACTGAGCTTTCTGAGATTACTGGGATTTTTAAGTTTTATTGAGTTTTTGTGAGTCACATAACTAACTAAATTCTACTGAACATGGCTTGAATGAGGATATCATGAAAACATGATACTGGCTCTAGGCACACAACTAAATTATCGTGTACAAGTACCCCCAAGACTTGATGGAAAGAAACTGACAAAGCATGACTTTCTTGAATACATGACCAACATCACAATCCATAATTCATTTATTGAGGCATTTCATCAAACATGTGATATGCATAAACTTGTACATACATGAGGATTGCATAATATCATACTAGTTGGGCACTTTTCCTTCACATAGGCATTTAATCAAACACATGGTAAGCATAGTAAATGTAGACAACATTATACAACAAATAAACATCATAATTCAACTCTAATTTCAACATCCAAGGGTTTAATCATAGGTTCACATGAATCTACACCTATACTAATCAATTCCACATAAAATTGATCACCCAACATGGATTAGAATTTAATTGGTCATTATCAACATGAACAAAAGTAAACCCAACGTGAAATTCATAAAGAAATCCATACTTAAACTTTAAAAAGAGATTCTTGGGCTTCATGGACGAAAAGAGTCCACGAATGAATACTGTGCATATTTGGTAGTGAGTTTCTTGAAGTTCTTGAACTTGAAGAATTTGAATCTCTTAGTTCTTGTAGAAGATTTGGATTTTGTTGCTTAAGGATTGCTCTTAGGGAGAAAACCCTACTTTTTTTTATCATGTGGAAGAATAATTAATTTATGAGCCTTGGTCTGATATAATTAGGGGTTAAAATGAGTGGAAAAAGATCCAAATACCCTTTAAAAATAACTTAAAATTCACTTAACGGGACCTGAGACAGTCTGTTGCTGGATAGACGGTCCGTCGTTTCGACCGTCATACGTGGACCAAAAAAAAGACTCACTACTTTATAGCGATGGCTTGGACGACGATCCGTCGCAAGTTCGACGGTTCGTCAACCTGTCTGTCGCACCTTATCTAGAAGGTTGCCTCACTATCTTGGCTGCGATGTTCAAGGTGATGGTCCGTCGCTAGATCAATGGTCCGTCAACCTGGCCATCACACTGGGCAATTCTGATAGCTCTCGGTAAAACGTCCATAACTTTTCACTCCAATACCAGATTTAGACGAAATTTGTATCGTCGGAAAGCTAATTCAATTTCCCACATGATAAAAAGTGAAAATCATAAAAACACGTGTAAAAAAATGGATTTATCTTTCAAAGAAAGCTTCAAACATTTTTGGAACAATTTCAAGCTAGGAAAAAGCACGGGGTATTACAAACTTCAAGAGTGGCTGCATGTGGGTTAAAAATGTATTCTCGCTGAAGATAGGTGAGTTGCAGTCATAAACCTTAATCTTTCCCTCGTATAGTAGTATCTCAATAGTGAGAAAATGTGTCACGTCCTCGTTCATGACTGCAAGGATTCTCTTTGCCTTGGTCTAGCTCTTGCCATATGGATATAGCCTCTTCCCTCTAACATATTTAATCGCTTCTTCATCCCATTGAAATATAAAAACTAAATGATAAAATCCCAGGCCACTAGAATCAGCTATCTTACAGAGTTTAGCATACCTATCCCCGAAATTATTGTAGAAGTTGAGGTCCATTATCCTATCGGCAGCATAATAAGCATCCAGGTACGCTAATTTCTTGCCCCTCATGAGGCAGAGAATTTCATCAACATAATATGGTATAAGAAGACAGTTTTTAAATAGGTTAGTAAGTTTAAAGAATAAAAACATAGTGGAAAGAATCCGATGCAAAGGGTTATCTAAATTAGATCACAAATTACTCAGCTAACGCAACTTATGAAACAGATGTGTATTATGTTGCAACAGAATACCAAGTTTTTACAACAGATTACATATCTGCTTGATAGATTCTTCTTCATGGAGTAGATTGGAAGGATAGGTTATCAAAAGTAAACTTACCTTATCCTCGTACCACACACGCATATTTGTCATATTCGAGAAGACTTTGGCGGCAAATGAATGTATGGTGTATTCTTTTTTAACCTTCATCTTGATGAATTCTTCCAGTTTCTTCTTCTTCTCCTTGCCAAGCACCGTGAATATGTCCACCTTCTTCGGCGGCCCCTGAAATTCAACAACTCTTGGAGCGGGAAGAGTTGCAATTTTTGCTGATTTCAAAACGGAGAGAATTTGTCTAATTTTTGTCCTCTTCCTCCTAACCTTCACTGTAGGAGTGCATGGCTCCCTTACCTCATTAGATGGTATGACACCCCTCCTGGATTTCAACTCATCAACAGCTTCAGCAATAGCCTCTATCTTTTCAAGGAATTTATCCTTTCTTTCCTTGCACACTTTATATTTGCAATGAGAACATGAGGGTGAGGAGGGATGAGAGGGACCACTATAAGGGTGGGAGGGACCGGTGTAGGGGTGAGAGGAAGGAACTATGCAAAGAGTGTTTTCAAATATATTTATTTTTTGCTGAGCACCAACATGCTTATAATCATGACTGGCAGCAGCAGCAGTAGCAGGATGGTTGCCACCCTCACAAACAACTCAACCAGTAACACCCCCAAAAGAAGCAGCCGGATCTATTGGAGTTTGAGGTTGGTCGTGAAGAGCTTCAACATTAGGCTGACCTTGCCTAACTGATCTTCTTATGGATATTGGTCGAGCCAATTTCTTCTTTATTAACTCTAATGTTGGGTCTTCTTTTGTATCAATATGACCCAGAGTAAGAAAATAAATCATCCCCAGCTCATCAATAGTAGACACGATCCAAGGATGCACAACCTGTAAAAAAGACAGGAGGAATTTACATCATATAATAATAATATACAGTCAGATGGGTTACATGGGGCTCGGGTTACATGGATGTTAACACAGCTAACTTATGCAACAGACGATCTAGCTACCGCAACAGCTGATCTGTATGTTGAAACAAATTAATAATATATTGCATCAGATTACCCGTCGGTTGCATAATTTGCAGTAGATGGGTAATCTGTTGAGTAGGGTTCAGAGAACCAGAGCAAAATATGGTTAATCTATTACACCAGTTGCAATTGACGGGTAATTTGCTGCAATAGACGACCCATCTGTCGCAATAGATGGAACATCTGTTTTAATATCTTTCTTTGAAGAAAATTATTTTAGTTAAAAGAAGATGTACTGCATCATCCGGAGGGTTAAAGAGATCAGCCTCCTTAATATTTTTGTTTGCTGCTCTCTACTGCAGCCAACAACCTAAGGATCCTTGGATAGAAACCTTATTCGGATAATCCTTGAAATGTTTTCGGAGGATAGGAATGACTTCACATACCCAAGCCTAAAAATTGTAAACAGGAAGCAAGAAAAAAAAATCATAACTATATTCAATATAAATTAATGAATGAGTAAAAATAGTGATCAATTTTACCATGAAAGCCCAAAAAAATCCGTATCATGTGGTCATCTTTGGCTTTACCTTTTTCAGTGAATATTTGACCGTCAAGTAATAGCTGTCGCCCTAGGGATAGTCATTGAATTTTCCAAAATCATTAGAAAGCGCCAACAAATCATGTTCTATGACTTTCCTAACGTCTCTTGCCAATAAAATGGAATGGACAAACCAAACTAAGCACAATTTCTCTGTGCAGTACTTTGGTATGTCTTTATTCTTGAGATTCACCATCAAATCGTCCACACTGTAGCTACGTCCAATAATGCCCAACAACCCATCTTTTTTTACCTTGTGTTTGTTAGATCCTTTGTGGGGTGTTTTCTTGATGAGAGGTTCTTCTGGACGCTCGCATCTTAAGCCCGTCACTATGGAAAACTCTTTCAATCCAAAACAAACCGGCATGCCATAGTAGTTGATCTAGACTTCATCCATCTTTTTTCCACCCTTATTCGGACCTCCATCATCCCTCGCATACTTGATTTTGCGCTTGAGGAGGTCATATACCAAGATCATTGGGAAACAGAGAGGGCGGGCCCCAGTTCATCTATGTTTTCCTTCTTTATAATACTCTTAAGTTCGTTAAAAGATTTCCTCAACTGACATTTAAGTACAATATCATGAAATATTGTGTTAGGGTTACTCATCGGCATCGCAACTTGAAACCCGATAATACTAATAGTTTTGATAAAACCATGATGGGATTTCGATGTCATTTCATGCTCCATTGGTGAGAAGGAGTTATCACTTTTCTCAACTTCATTTTTCCCTGACTGAGATTGTTCTGGAAGTTCCTTCGAATCTATCTATAGTTTAGCCTTTTTTGTTGGGTTGTCATAAGTTGATCCACTTTCAGTTTCTTTTCTTTTGGGAGACATCTTTTAACTACAAATAATAGAAAAACAAAAATACATTGCATTTAATGTCTGCATAATTTTTTAAAAAAAGGTGAGACAAATTTCAATAAATTATTCTACGATACATAACAAAAAAAAACTCCAACAGACAACCCATCAGTTGGAACAGATGGGGAACCCGAATCTGTTTGAAGACCTATTTAATATCTCCCAACAAATATTCCACCTGTTGCAACAGATAGACAAATTTTAATAAATTATTCAATGCCACATTATAAAAAAACACTTCAACGGATAACCCATCACTTGGAACAGATGGAGAATCTATTTGAAGACCTATTTAATATCTCCCAACAGATCTTTCACCCATTGCAGCAGATGGACCACCACTACTACAACCAATGCCACCACCAATTCCACTAAGACCACTACCAATGCCACCAATACCAACACCAAGACGACCGACACCACCGCCAAAAAACACAAATACCAACACCAATAACAATAGCCACCAATAATACCACAAACACCATCCACCAATACCACGTCAGTCAACAAAACACTGAGACAAAAACTAAGGTTTTCTCGGGTGCTTTCTAATTTTTAGAATCAAAACTCAAAATTGTTAACCTATTCTCGAAGATAATACAACTAAAAGTCTTCTTTTTTATTAATAACTAAAAAGCCCTATTTTTTAAAATAAAGAAAAAATGTAGAACTCTTCTCGAACTCTATTACCTGCGAAGACAAAGAAAACAACAGATACAAGCGGGAATGAAGTCGATAAAAACAACTATATGTGGTCGTAGATGGGAAGAAAGTTGACCTATTTTGAAGGATTGAGCAATATGTTGAGTAGTTGTTATTTGTATTGTTGAGAGAGGGAGAAGACCCCGAGAGACAGAGAGAGAAGAGCGAGAACTTCAGATTTAAAATGAAAAGTTTTTCACGCAAATGGATGATTTGTATGGGTTAATTTGTAATTTAGGAAAAGAATAACAAGTTTTGAAATTGCTAATTTGGTCCGAATTGATCTTAATTAATTTTAAATTTTTTAAAAGATATAGTTTGTAAAACATTGAGTTGATGAGAACTCATTTCAACTCAGAGTGATCGATCGACGGCTCGGGTTGGGATGAATGCAATACCAATGTCATGCAATTGCAAAGACTCGATTGGATTTGTAGTTGACCTTGTGAGCTCATTCATTCATCCTAAGTTCCAACTAAATCAACTTAGGTACTATCACTATCATAACATTGAGTTTATGAGAACTCATTTTAACTCAGAGTGATTGATCGACAACTCAAGTCGGGATGAATGCAATACCAATATCATGCAATTGCAAAGACTCGATTGGATTTGTAGTTGACCCTGTGAGCTCATTCATTCCTCCCTAGTTCCACCTAAATCAACTTAGGTACTATCACTATCCTAACATTGAGTTGATGAGAACTCATTTAAACTCAGTGTGATCGATCGACGACTCAGGTCAGGATGAACACAATACCAATGCCATGCAATTGCAAGACTCGATTGGATTTGTAGTTGATCCTGTGAGCTCATTCATTCATCCCTAGTTCTACCTAAATCAACTTTGGTACAATCACTATCCTAACATTGAGTTAATGAGAACTCATTTCAACTCAGAGTGATCGATCTATGACTCGGGTCAAGATAAATGTAATACCAATGCCATGATATTGCAAAGACTCAATTGGATTTATAGTTGACCCTGTGAGCTCATTTATTCATCCCTAGTTCTACCTAAATCAATTGCAATGAAATCTATTGCAACAAACGACTGAGTTGTTGAAAATTTTCAAATAGATATTTTTATCTATTACAATAGATGGCACATCTGATTTAATTATCAAATAGATATTTGCATCTGTAGTGACAGATAAATAAGTTGTTGAAAATTTTCAAACAGATATTTATATCTATTGTAACAAATGACATAACTGATTTAATTATCAAATAGACATTTGCATCTGTTATGACAGATGACTGAGCTATTGGAAATTTTCAAACAGATATTTATATTTATTGTAACAGATGACTGAGCTGTTCGGATTTCTAAACAGATATTTATATATGTTGCAACAGATGACATATTTATTTGAAAATTATTTTTTCTCTTTTAATTTTAAAGTAGGCTTCTGTCCAAGTAGATAATATCACGTAGTACTTACTTCTAAAGGCGGTAAAAAATATTTCTTGGATATCTTAAAAGTGAGTTCATTGAGCAGTCTTGTCTTGTATTTTCAACGTCATTAGTTTTAGTCTTCCTCATATCCCTCAAATTATTAATGAGATCAATGAATAGTAATTAATGAATATTGAAAACCCCCACGTCTACGTACACAATACATCTATAGAAATTATCTTATCTCTCTTCCTTCAGCTGAAGTTTATTTTATTCAACTCTCATCTTTTTCTTTCTCTCCTCTTTAGGGTCACAACCTTTTTTATTTTTTTTTCTCTTCTCTTCTCATAAATATCCTTTCAGATCTAAATTGATCCATATCTTTCCTCGATTCAAATTGCTGTTTTGATCCCCTTTTTAACATTAAGGTATGGTTCATTATTGCTAATTCATTCTCATCTTCTTCTTTGCAAGTTATTTATATCTATTTTTTATTTAATTACTATTTAACCATATCATATTTATTAAAAAAATTAAAGAAACTTTTAAGTGTTGAATAAATAAACCAAGAATTTTTATTACAATATGCAAAAAAAGTCATTTGTTGGGAGAAGTTTAAAAGCCTTGTTGACAGTATCATTTTTTTGTATGTGTTTTGTTTATTTCTTTATTGTTAATGCAGGTATTGATGTTGTTAGTAGGGTTGGCATTGTTGAAACTTGTGGTCTGATGTTGTTGATGGTTCTGAAACAAAGGATGTTGTTTCTTTGTTGTTGATAATATTGTTGGAACAAATATTATTATTTTCTTGTTGTTGATATTTTTTATTTGTAGTTTATGCTATTTTTGATGTTGCTGCTATAGATGGAGAAACTGTTGGAACAAATCAAACCACCAGAAAGGCTGGTTTGATGTATTCTATCACACTCCATATCTGTTGCAACAGACTCCACATCTATTGCAATAGACTCCACATCTGTTGCAACAGATAGACAATGTTCTTTTTGTGACATCAATTTTTTTCTCTTCATTGTAGATATAAGAAACTGATAACTAATCAATTTTTGTCGGACCATCATAAGAGGCTGCAGTAAAGATAGGTTCAGAGGAATAAGTTGCATGCAGATGGAACCACTTCATATGTGGGAGGTATGTATTACTGATAATGTTATCGTGGAAACACACATAGAGTGCACTGATTTACTGATTAGTCATAGATCATTCAAACAAGATATCTGTTATTTTACAGTTAAGTTTGGTGTCATTGTAAAGAGATTTAATTGCAATTGGACTAACTTTTAGGGAGCATTGGACTCTTATAGGGCCTTCGAAGATTAGTACTGCATCTCACAAGAATGAAAAACCAATAGAAATTTCCCTGGCCTAAATTTATATGGTTGGGTTGCTCACTTGGGGTGATGATTATATGCCAGAAGGTGCGGTAGGAGAATACCTTCGAGGAAAAATGGGTGGTTGATAGAAGACTATATCATCTAAGAGCTAATTGAAGAAGAGACCTAGGGTAGAAAGTAACTTCTAACGAATCGGGCCGATGGAATTATCTTAAAAGATGCAAAATCTGAATCAAGTACAAATATGCAGATGGACACTTTGCTAGGGAGCTGCGTGGTCGGGATTATCACCTAGATAGAAAATAAGAGAAGACCAACAAAGCAGCCTCACGGGCATCGATGGTTGAAATGATGTACAATAAGTATAGAAAACTTACGCCAACAGCAACTGCAGTTAAAATAAGGAATCTAAGTGAAGGTGACAATTTCTAAATTTTAAATTTCATCCCATGCCTTCTTGTTTGTGTTTTGAATCACGTCCACTGTCGTTGACCTGATCAACATCACAAACGAGATTGAAAGGCAAATTGATTATCATTACTTCCTTTGCAATAGGGTTATAATTGATTGTGTTTTCTTGCCTTAGCATGCTTTCAACATTCCTTGGAGAAGATCAGATACTTGCTGTAGTATGTGAATCTCGATAATTTTCAAGCTTGCCTCCAGCTTGCTGATTCTGTATTCAAGCTGGTCATTGCCATCTTCAAAGTTGGTAAGGAGTTACTCATCTCTTGTGAGCTCGATCAGGGAAACCACCTTCAAAGTTGTGGTATTTTAGGTGCCCTTCAGAACACTTTCTTCAGAAGCCTTAAAGGATACATGGAGGGTCGCTGTGTTTATTTTAGGTCAAAATGTGTTGATGCACGTTGAAGATATGATCCTAATAGTAAAGAACTACACTTTTATCGAGTGTTGCTCAATGCATCTTGCTCAACTAATTTGATAAATTAATAAGCATGGAGTTACGTAGCGTGTGATCTAAACTGACTCTACCAAGCCTATCAAACATTTATGTAACTCCAAGCTTATTACCCTATCAAAAAAATATGAATGAGTTAGTGCACAAATCAAACGAGCTCAATCTATCAGCCTTTCTGTTGATCGCTCTTCTCCAACATAGATAACAAGATATCTGTTATGCAGAAGTCTACACCATCGCTAAACATGCTTGCCAGGAAGGAATTCTTCAAAAGATATCTGTTGATGCCTTCTGAAGAATTACTCCCTGGTAAGCATGTCTAGCGACGGTGTGGATTTTTGCATAGCAGATATCTTGTCATATATATTGGAGAAGAGTGATTAGCAAAAAGGTTGACAGATTGAGCTTGTTGGATTTGTGCACTAACTCGGTTATATTATTTTGATAAGGCAATGAGCTCGTAGTTACGTAATATTTGATAGGTTTGGTAGAGTTGGTTTAGATCTCATGCTACGTAACTCCTTGCTTATTAATTTATAAAATTGGTTGAGCAAGATACATTGAGAAACGCTCGATAAAAGTGTGTTGTTCAACTGTTGGGACCATATTTTCAACGTGCATCAACACATTTTGACGTAAAACAAACACAGTGACCCTCCATGTATCCTTTAAGGCTTCTGAAGAAAGTATTCTAAAGGGATTTTAGAATTCCATAACTTTGAAGGTAGTGTTCCTGATCGAGCTTACAAGAGATGAGAAACTCCTTACAAACTTTGAATACGGCAACGACCAGTTTGAATACAGAATCAGCAAGCTGGAGGCAAGCTTAAAAATTATCGAGATTCATATACTACAGCGAGCATTTGATCTTTTCCAAAGAATGTTGAAAGCATGCTAAGGCAAGAAAACACAATCAATTAATCCATATTGTTAAGGAAGTAATGATACTCTATTTGTCTTTCAATCTCGTTTGTAGTTTCGATCAGGTCAACGGCAGTGGACCTGATTAGAAACACAAACAAGAAGGCATGGGATGAAATTTAAAATTCAGAAATGTTGCCTTCGCTTAGATTCCTTATTTTAACTGCAGTTGTTGTCGGCATAAGTTTTCTAGACTTGTTGTACATAATTTCAACCCTTGATGCCCGTGAGGCTGCTTTATTGGTCTTCTTCTATTTTCTATCTAGGTGATAATCCCGACCACGTAGTTCCCTAGAAAAGTGTCCATTTGCATTATTTTTCTTTCAGAGAGACAACAGACAAAATTACACTATCGGATACACTTTCATATTTGTACTTATTTCAGATTTTGCATCTTTTAAGATAATTCCATCGGCCAGATTCATTAGAAGTTACTGTCTACCCTATGTATCTTCTTCAATTAGATCTCAGATGCTATAGTCTTCCATCAACCACCCATTTTTCCTCGAAAGCATTCTCCTACCGCACCTTCTGGCATATAATCATCACCCCGAGCGAGCAACTCAATCATATAAATTTGGGCCAGGGGAATTTCTATTGGTTTTCCGTTCTTGTTTGATGCAATACGAGGCTTCAAAGGTGTTCTCAGAGTCCAATGCACACTTAAAGTTAAGTCCAATCGCTATTAGTTCTCTACAATGACGACAAATATTGATCCCTTCTCAAAACTTGACACGCATAAACACGAGCAACAACCGTCAGTAATTCGTAACAGGGTATCTGTACCATCTTCATGAGGTCCTCAACCTTATCAATTTCGAACCCATCAATCTTAATGGTACAATGAAGAATCTTGTTTGAATGATCAGTGCCTAATCAGTTAAGAACTACATTCACAAAAATATTGTACTTTGTGTGTGTTGTCCCGGTGACCTTATCAGTAATACATACTTCAATCTCACACATATGATAGTGAATCCATTTGCACGCACCTTATTCTTCCTAGCCCATCTATGGCTTAAATTGAATAAACAGATGACTAGCTAGTTGTAACAGATGTCACATCTATTTATATTGTCAAACAATTAGAGACATCTGCTATGATAGATGATCAACCTGTTGCAACATATGACGTATCTGTTGGAGAAATCAAACAAATATATACATCTGTTGCAAAAGATTAACACTATGTTGTAAGTTATCTAACAAAAAGAATATATTTTGCAATAGATTACCCATCTGTTAGATTTATTTTAAAGCAATTTTTTTTCTTTTCGAGATACAATAATTTATAAATAGGTCCCTCCTTACAAATATGAATGATCCAGATTCGTACAAGAATATTCATATTGAGTTCTTGCGTGAAATTCAAAGGCAGTTTGATGAACTCCAAAGAGATTTGGCTGACTTCAGAGCAAGGCTAAGTAGCATGGCTGCCGGATGAAAAATGTCCAATTGACAATAATAATAATAGTAGTAGTAATAATTAGGTAATATTTTTTATTTTAGCACATGTATTTTCCTCCTTTTGTATATCGGATCTACTCAAAGAATTTAAAAATCTATGTCATTTGGTGGTCGACTTTGAATTTTTAATTCCTATTTAGTATTTAATAATCATTCTGTTTATTCCTTATTCTCAACATGTCGACAGTTGGTGGCAGGGATTGAGCAATTTGTGTCAACAGAGGTTAATCTGATGCGACAGATCGATCATATATTGCACCAGGCGATTATTAATAAAAAAGAGTTGTTGTTATTAAGAGGGTGAAAAAGAAAAGAAAAAACATAACTTTTCGATTATTTAATATGAAAAATGTTTTGTAAATAAATAATAAGGAAATAAATGATAAACACAATTTATAATCGTAAAAGAATGGTTATTTAATTTTAATAACTGGTGACTTTTCACTTCTTCTTTTTTGAATTTATTTTTAAAATTATTTATTATATAATAAAAAAAAGTCACATTATTGGATTAATTAACTTATATGATGATTGTTAAGAAAAATAAGGTGAAGGTCGGTCATGACTTTTTATCTAAAATAAAAACACATACATTCATCAGTGTTGCTGATGCATCAAATTCTCCATCTGTTGCGACCGATGTATCAGCTGTTAGAAGAAATCAAAAAAGATATTAATATAGAATGTCTATTTGTTGCTACAGATGGTATATCTGTTGGAACTGATGGTTTATCAGATTCAAGTAAGAAAATAAAAATGGTGATTATTTTATTAAAGAATTTGAAAAGGTATTTTTTTAATTTATAAAATAAAAAAGTCAGCAAATTTGGATTAGTGATATGATGATAGTTTTTTTTTTAAAAAAAGTAGATTATATGTTGCAACAAATATATTATCTGATGCAACATGTTCACTATTATTGCAACAGATGATTTATCTGATGCAACTGATATAGAATTTGTTGTCACAACTCAATAAAAATGGTTTTTGGAAAGAACTAATTAATAATAATAATCTGAAAAGTCCTGACTTATCACAATATTTCTTAATTTAATTAAGTCATTACTTTTCACATTAGTCAAAAATGTAATTAATAAATGGAGGTGAACAGTTAGATTATATGTTGCAACAGATAGGTTATCTGATGCAACATATTTTATAATTGTTGCAACAGATGATATATCTATTGTCACAGATGTGTTATCTGATGCAACAGATATAGAATCTGTTGCCACAACTCAATAAAAATGGTTCTTGGAAAGAGCTAATTAATAATAATAATTTGAAAAGTCATGACTTATCACAATATTTATTTTCTTAATTTAATTAAAAATGTAATTAATGAATGGAGGTGAATAGTCGCGCCTTTTTGCCTCTCATTCAAATTCAATCCTCTATAAATAGGTCCCTCATTACTTAATCGTTCATTCAACTACACTCTATTTATTTATGGCATCTCGTCTTTCATATTACACTCTAGAAGATTATAGATGACCCAGTGTGGGACGTTGCTTTTCTGTAAGACGCCGTGAATGAACTTCAGAATCAAATTCGTGACCTGCAATGGGAACTGGGAGGAGTTAGAGCAAGAATGCTCCGCGAGATATGCAGGCTGGGGAGGCCTTGCTACTTTCGGTATAAAGATTGGTCTGCTGGCAATGATGATGATGATGATAATAATAACAATTAGATTATTATTTTTTTTAGTCTATTATATGTATTTTTATTTTTTTATTTAATAAAAAAATTATGTTTGATCTTTGACATTTTAATTCATATTTAATTTTTATTCTATCTATTATATTCTCAACAAACATGTCGATGATTCGACGTAAAAAGAAATAATTTAGAATCCAATAGCAATAGCAAGATTTATCTGTTGGGTTTGTGGCAGGAGCTGATGTGTTGTTCAAAATAGATTACTCATGTTGCATCAGATAAAAAGTCTGATGCAATAGACAAATAGTTTGTTTCAACAGATGACTAGTTTGTTGCTTGGCTCTGAAGTTTTAATTCATACTCCCTCCATCTCAAATTACCCGTCTCAAATTGAGTTGCCACATTGATTAAGAAAAATAATTAATAACATGTCTAGTTTACCGTAACACACTGATCAGTTGGTGGGACAGTAGACGTATTTGAAATAACCATTGTTTGTTATTCAATCGAAATTTCATAAGAGAAGAAAACTTTTAACGTCGGTCGGCATATAGTCCCCTTATTAAATGATGTTTCTATTTTAATTTGAAGAAAAAATGCTTAATCAAAAGGGTAAAACATGAATTTTTTTAAATCTTTTCTTGATTAATAAAAAAGACAAGTAAAATGAGAAATCAAATTAGAAAATTTGGGACAGGTAATTAGACGTAAGGAATAATTTTGAATCCAGTAGCAATAGCAAGAGTTGAAACATATTGGTTATCTGTTGGGTTTGTGGCAGGGGCTGATTTGTGTTGTTCCAAACTGATTAATCATTCGTTGCAACAGATAATTAGTTTGGTGCAACAGATAAACATCCTGATGCAACAGATAATACGTCTGATGCAACAGATAAATCTTCTAATGCAACAAATAAACAGTTTGATGCAACAGATAAAACTTCTGATTCAACAGATTACTCATCTGATGAACCAGATGATTGATCTGTTTAAATTGTGGGCACTTATGCTGGATTCATGATCGGGGTTCTATCCAATGTTGGAAAAACAGAAGTGTACCTAGATGACAAATACGAATAAAAATCATAATTTTACTTACCAAAGTCACTTATAAAGTAATGCCAAAGTGGAAAGTGATGTAGTAAATAAAATTTGACCTAAGAAATTGATCAGATAGCAGCAGTAACGTTGTACCAACAACAACAACAACAACAAAAAATGGTTGATAAGAAGAAGATGAAGATGGTAATAAAGTAGAAGATGATGAATAAAGCAGCAGAAACAATGAACAATAAAAATGGCTAAGAGAAAGAAAACAACAATGGATGAGAAGAGAGAGAAAAATGTCTTCTTTTCTCGTTTCCCGTTATTTTAGGTAAACATTGGGATCAAAGTGTAAATTTAAAAACTTGTGAGTTATTTTCAAACCTCCCCAACTTTCTTAATCCATAATAAAATAATTGTCACCTCCAACTAATAATTAAGACTTGTGTCATCTACACCTCATTTTAAAATTCTTTTGTCACTTGTGACCCAAAGCCCTAGTGTTTGCTATTTGTACTCTCTCACTCTCAAATGATTTATTGTCTTTCTTTTACAAGTAAATTGTAATCTGGAAAAAAATATTAATTATGAGGTCTTGTTTTGTTATGTTATTCATAATTATATCTTGTAATTTCATTTCATTAAATATTTACTTGATTTATGTGTTATCTTCATATAACATCATTCCATAATTAAGATGTTTGCAATTTTTAAGAGATTAATTTTACCTTGAACTTCTATTTCCTTTCTACTTTTGCTTGCCAATTTTAAATTTTTGGTGCCTTTAAAAAACAATGATTTCTATGAGTATTTTAAACTTTCAGTGACCTTTAAAAAATAATGATTTCTATGAGTATTTATCATAAAATTTACTCTTTATTTTGTTTTAATTGATCCTTTTTTCTAAAATATTTATTTTATTTTAGTTTTTTTAGTGGTCAATCATTAAATGAACAATATTAATTGATGCTTAGTATGGAGTACTAAATCTTGAAAAATAATTAGATAAATAAGTAGTTAATGCTAAGTGTAATACATGGCAAAAAATACATTGTCTTTTCTTTATATTTAGATGAATAAGTGAATGAAGAAAATAATATGAGACACTTATATTTAAAAATTAAAATAAATAATTTGAGACAGGATGGAATAATTAGAGTTACTTTGACAATTGTGATTTAAAACACATCAATGTCCTGAAAGGTGCTGGTTTCATTTAATTGGTTATGTGTTTACTTCACTAGCTAGCAGTTTAATTACTATTTGAATAAATCACCAACAAACAGACTACTCAATATAACTCTCTATCCCTTTTTAAACCCAAAATCTACTGACTATTATGTCAGTTTGTGTTGCTTAAAATATTAAAGGATCCACTTGTTACTCTGACATTAGCCCTTGTAGCAGTTTGGTACTCCTATCGTATAATAATACTTGTTTATTATTGACTTGATACATAAATTAAAAAATAATAAATAATAAAAATAATTTTACTATATTATTCTTTGAATAAATTGTTGATTGATTTTTCAAACTGAACAAGTATTGTTAAACATGTATTTTAGTAATATGGACAGGTATTGTCGGACACAATGGTGGAGCCAATATGTTCATTAGGAGATTTCAAAATATGAATAAGTAAATATATAAACTAACGAAAGAAGGCTCAACATCTATTATATAGATATATATAAAATATAATTTAAATTATATATACATAGTATATAATTTTTCACTAGGGATTGAATGAACTACTGAGCCCAAGATGGCTCGGCGCCTGGTTGGACACAAAGTATTTGCTAGTATAGTACTGTTTAAGCTTACATGGAAAACATTACTCCCTCTCAATTTACATGAGATTTCGAGAGCAGTGGCAGAGCCAACATTTTAATGAAGGGGGCTCACAATCAAAAAATGTGAATGAAATAATTAGTCGAAGATGTGAATGAAATAATTAGTCGAAGGGGTTAATTCAGCGTTAACTATATATACATGAAAAATAATTTTAAGCATGTATACATAATATAATTTTTCGCCGAAGGAGGTTCGGATGAACCCCCTCAATATGAGCTGGATCCGCCACTGTTCGATTGTCAAAAATTTTCAAATTTTGGTCGTAAATTTCATTATGAAAGATTTTAATTTTTTAAATACAATTTAAATATTAAAAAATATATAAAAATAAGTAATAGTTTAAAATATTTTTAAAAAACATGAAAATATTTGCTGTTTAAAAAACATTAAGTTGGCCCTCAAATACATTGAGACCCATAATGTCTCAATTTAGGTGTGATTTGTCAAACTCAGCATGTTTAAACTTTTAATGTTGGTCTATGAATTGTAGATCATTTAACTTTGATGGTTGAAATTCAAGTGACGTTTTGCCAAAGGTTTCCACACATCTAAACGAACTTGATTCTTATTCTTCTTTAAGAAATTAAAAGTATTCCCTGGTTTTAATTTATTTATTTAAATTTAGTTTGATATAGAATTTTAAAACATAAAGAAAACTTTCGAATTTTTTGATTTTAAACTTCAAGTATGTAAAATTTAGCAAAATAACTTAAATTTTTTTTTATCATAGACATGTTATATGAAAATATTCAAATTAAAGTATTGCTAAAAAATCTTTTCAAACATATTAAAAAGTAAAATAAAATAAACAAATTGAAAGAGATCGTTAATAAAGTAAAATAAAATAAACAAATTGAAAGGGATCGTTAATACTTCGATCCTTGACCCCTTAAAAAGTGCCTCATTCTTGTGTCAAGTCATATTAATCTTCCATGTCTCGTTTTAGCTTTAATTTATCGGTCCTGAAAATGGGATGTTTCTCATCTATTTTTACTTGTTCTATAGTATTATTTTAGCATACTTATTAAGAAATGATAAATAAATATATAATAAATTTAATGTATTAGTAAATACATTGAGAAATGACTGTAATTAATATGAATAATTTATTTATTAATTTTTAAAATTAAATAAATAAAAATAAATATTTTATCTTTTAATATAATAAACAAGTAAAAGTGAATGAAGAAATAAACTTTTTCTTTTTTATGTGTATATATATGTTTGTAAGGTTATTGTTGAGAACATATAATTATGAGTGCACTACTGACCTAAAAGAACAAATGCATGAAAAGTGGGGAGAATCGATTTTGTAGGCGAATTGTTATTATTATATTTTTGGTTTTATATTCTTTTATAAGAGATTTTCATGTTTACACAAAAAAATCTCTATTCATTTTGTAAAGAGCCTAAACATCTTAATTCCTCTGGATAAAGTGTATGGATCATCTGAATTCTCAAACAAAGATTTTGCAATTATTTGTGTATGTCATCCATTAAGTGTGACTATATATGTTTCTAGAAAAATGCAGGAGACAAAATAATACTTCTCATGTATATGTGGAACACAAATTGACTTGAAGTTAATGGCAATGGGCCTCTTCGTAGTGAACCTTGTGGGGTGAGTCATATATACATGTAACATGTGAAAGATAGATATATGTCTTTTCAAGAAAACAATCACAAGTATAGTGTTAATTCATGACAAAACTTTAAACAAGAGCCTCTCATGCACCCCCACAAAGAGAGCAAAAAAAAAAAAAAGAATCAAAGCATCTTACTAAAAGGTTTATTCCAATTTCTCAAAATAAAGTTTTGGCTTTTGTTCATATGTAACTTTTTTGCTTCTTTTTATCTATTATTCTGATTCTTCTCATGTAGCCAAAAGGATAATCCAATGAGAACCTTTCATCCTTTACCTCAAATTAGAAGTACTACTTGGTCCTCATAAAAAAAGTGACATATCTTTTTCTTTAGTAAAAGTACAATTGCTAAGTCTCCCAAGTTATTTGGGAGAATTTATTTTTATTTCCTTGCATAATTTCCAACAAGTGTTATCTCGCAAATTAGGTTTTGAGGTTGAGTCAAACTAAAATATATTTTTTCCATTTTATATTACATATGGGTCTAGTTTTGAGTGTGTGAGGGGTGTCAAATATTTCACATTGCGATAGTATTTACCTCATGAGCTCGCCCAATATATTCGAGTACATTTTTTAGTTCTAGGAGTTGAGGATTCGAATGTTTCACATTGGTTAAGAGCAAAAATTATATCGTTTTCTTTAAGATTTTCGAATAATGTTCACCACCTAAAATAACTTTTGAAATTGAGCTAGATCATGAGTTTATTTTCTTAACATGACAATAGAACAGAAGGCCTGGACTTATCTCCAGGGGCGGCTCGATAAGTTTTGAGGCCTAAAGTCAAATGATTAAGAGAGGCCTTATTCAAAATAAATTGACAACTTGATATTAATTCTTTTTTTTTTTTTTTGATATTTCAATATAATTGTCTTAATACTTGAAGCCGAAGAAAATACAAAAAGAAACATAGAATGCACAATATAAATTCTCTGTTATAAAATAATTGTTTTTCTACTTTTAAATACGCAATATTTTTTAAAAATAAATATTAACCTATAAATCTATTATAGGTAAACATGTTTCATCTTTTTCTCATAAAAAATTTTGGGTCCGAGTCTTAGAATGCAAAAAGAAAATCCTTTTGAAAAGTGCTTCCATTTTTAATGATCGTTACGTATGAAAATTCAAATTAATTAAACCACAATATAAATATTGAACATCAAATTATAAGAAATTAAAAAGAAAATGGGGCCCCAAATATTTTGAGGCCTAAAGCCTTTGCTTTAGTGGCCCTGTATTTTATTTACCCAATATTAAGCTCCTGATAATGTTATATTTTTAGCACCATATGTTCAATCCTCTCTACATATTGAGGGGCGAGAAGCGTTAGGATATCCATGATGACATGATTTTGAGCAATTTGTATCACATAGACTAATTTTGAAATTATATTTGGCTCAAAGTTCGTTTCCTTAGTAAGATTTTACAAAAAAAAAAAAAAAAAAAGAGTCACAAGAGAGAAATAAAACTCAAATATCCCCACTTGTTTGTCACTACTTTACACTTACAATATTTGTTTGAAAAAGAATTTAAATGTGCTTTTTATACCTTTTGTTCCATCTTATTTCTTTTGTTATTAGTTTACCCATATATATCTAAAAACACCAAACATTATAAAGTAGGGAATAATCAATCTCTTTCCAGTTTGTATGCTGTGCATGTGAAAAGTTATGTTATTCGGTGGAGAATAAATAAAAGCATACATGAATCCTATATTAATTCTCAGCAAAAGATTGACAATAGATAAGTTTGTCCTGAAAATTGTTACAACTGCGATTATTTGGCAGTAATTAGGGGGCAAATTAAAATATATACCTCCTAGGATCCGTTGAAATGTATTTTGCTGATATTTAATTGGTGATCATTGACATCGAAGATGAATCTTTTGTAGTATCAAAAATGCCCTAAATTAAACAAAGCAATGTTACGAACTCCGTCAATTTTGATTTTCATGGTAGACAAAGCTCTTTATATTGTTGGGTTCGAAATCGAGAGGGCGTCATGCAGAAGCTTAAAGTTTGCAAACCATCATGGTGACGATGCAGAAGACACATAAAATAATATTAAAAAACATAATATTATTATATGATTTGGCCAATTGGCTTACATATAAAACATAAAATTCAAAACATAGAAGCTAATGAGAGAGAAAATCTCTCCCTAAGCGAAACTCTTAAAAAGACTATATTGTGGATGCTATTGTATTATGGTATGAGAAGGGGGCCTTCTATTTATAGATATTTAAAACATTTCCTCCAAGAAAGAGGTTAGTCAAATATGGAAAAGAATTATATTTTTTCTTTAAGAAAAAAGTAAAAGTAATTATGGTAATTTTTATTTTTTTCTAAGAAAAAATAAAACTTAAATATAGTAAGAAAATCAGGGTAAAAACCCTAACAAGTATCACCTTCATGCAAACTTGTGCATGATTCATGTTATACAAAGGATTGTACAGTGCACTAAATTAAAACTTTCGCCATTAGAACTACGTATAATTTGGTCAATATCGATCGGATTTAGCCTTCTAAAATGTGTAACTTATTCCTTTCCTACTGATTAGATATTAGACATTAAAAAACTGATCTAATCCGAACCTATTTAAATTGAATCTGAATTTGGCTTTCTTAAATTCAAAAATCAAATTGAAGTTTTCATATTCAATCTAAATTGATTGAATGCCATCTGGCGGACCCAGAATTTCAAGGTTGTGGATGCTAAAAAGAATAGTATGTTGTAGGGATTCAAACCCAGAAAGTTAGACACAAAAGTCACAATGTCATGCCTCTGCACCCAACCATATATTTGTTCTCTAGGTGCATTTAAATAAATTATACCATTTATTCTGTATTTTTTATATAATTATACCTAATCGACGTTAAATTTAATGGGTGTCGAAGCACCCCAAAATTACACGTGGGTCTGCCCCTGTCTCCTCCTGTCATACAAGGGTTCGAAAGAAGAGTCGAGTCATACTAATTTATTTACGGTGTCATTTCATCTTTTTACAAGTACGAAAACATACTTTCATTGCTTTATCCTGTAATAATCTAATTACCACACAAATACAATTCTTACCATTATAGTTGCGCCAAAGCGTAATTATTTCATATATAATTCAAATTAACAGTAAACTTCCTCTACTTTTTTAAGGAGTAATGTGTGCCCCAAAAATCACCCATTTAAAATTCAATACTATTTCTTTAGCCAAAAGAGCTAGAATAGTGTATGCACCAATAATTACATAAATTTAATTTGTTGATTAAGCTAAAGTTTCTTTTTTAGAAGCAAGAGTACTTTTGTTTAACAGAGCACATGTACTTATTAATAAATAATCCAATCATTAAAAGAAGATCACTCTATCCTACTTAACCCCAAGAATATTTCTACTTTAATTTGTTGAGAAATTTTAGGGAATAAGACAGAGTATCTCTTTTATAAAGTCATAGTTACTCCCTTCGTTTCGTTTCAATTGACCCTCTTTCTAAAAATATTTATTTTAATTTTGTTGTCTCTTTGATGAAATCAAGAGGATTTTATTATGTTCTTTCAATATTATCCTCAATATTAAATGACTAAACAAAGTGTATTTATTCAAATTTATATTTTCAAAACATAATTAATAAGGCTAATTTGATAAAATACATATCTAATTAATATTTTCTTAATAAATGTGTCAGGTCCATAGGGCCAACTAATTCGAAACGAAGGAAGTACATTTTTAGCTGATTAAGTACTAACTCTTCATTCCTTTTTACTAATTTAGTACATTAAAAATAGTTTTTTTCTGTACTTTACCTATTAAAGTACTAACTAAAATTAGATTACCAAAGTATAGTTAAATATAGGCAATTTAGTAAAACAAATACTTAATAATTAATTTCTTAAAAAAGTGTTTAAAGTCAAACTATACAAGTAAAATGAAACATGAGGAGTATATTATAATAGTATTGGGTTTGCTTTTATTTATTATGCAAAATCAAAGTTAAATGTCCTTGCTCAAAAGTAGCCAAAGTGTAAAGTGCACAGAACAAAGTGATGGATACACCATTACACCTGCATAAAATAATCAAATTGATAAACAATACTTCGGCAGTCGTCCCAAATTATGTGTAATCATTTTTTTTGATCCGTCTTAAAAAAAATATCATTTTTTCTTATTTGGTAAGTTTTTAAAGACACAATTATAATTTTACCCTTAGCGGTCCCAATTAATTTTAAATACTATTACTCCTTTTTTATTTGTTTTTTCAATTAAAAGTGATCCCATTTGATTTTAAATACTATTACTTTTTTCTTAAGAAGAATAGTTTTATAACTTTAACAAAGTCAATACTTATTTCTTAAATATTATGTCCAGTATAAATGATGATACATAATTTAAAATGGAGGGAGTAGTATTTACTAAAATTCAAATTCAAGAGTATCTAGTGATTTTCAAATTGAAGGAAATGATATTGGTATAAGCACCTAGTTATAGGACTATTCACTGAAGCTTTAATTGCCAAAAATAAAATAAATACTACTGTATTAAATACATCAGCAGTGTGATGGTTTAGTTTGATGTACTTAAATTGTGTTGAAACTTGAAAGAATCACTTTGTCTTAATAACGTATGTAACACAATTTTTTTTTTAATTAATTGCTAAAAAAATAACATATTTTAAATTTGGAAACTAGTATAATAGTTTAATTCTGACCAATAAAAAACTTTTGTAACCATATAAATATTAGAACATGCTTAAGGATTAAAATCACAAATTTTAAATTATTATACGATCATGAAAATACAACAATCTCAAATACAAATATATAAGAGCTAAATATATAAGAGCTAAAACTGCCAAGTTTCATTCCATTCAAAATAAACATCTGAATAATCTAAAAGGTGTTGTTTTCCAACTTTTTCGAGTACAACAATCTGTAATTTGATACAATAACTTTAACACTAGTTCAAGTTTAAAACAGGAACACTATGAAGTACAACAACACCCTCAATACAAGATCAAAGTGATCTTTCTAATAAGTGTGTTTTATTTTTTTAGAAATTAAGATGAAATAGAAATATAAAGTCAAGTCCCCCAACTTCACCCAGATTTCTTAAGGAATAATTTTTCTCACTGTACCCGAGGTTTTGGAATCTTTCTCCCAGGATAAAATGGCTTTCAATCCAACTATAGTGACACCTCAAATAATCAGATTCGTCGAACTCACTCAATGATCTGATTGATCACAAGGAATGTTTTGAAGACAAGAAGAGTTTGTATTTCAGAAAATTTTTCGTTCCTAAACCTGTGGATAAATGTAGGTTTATATAGCCATAAAGTGCCCCTTCCAAAAGGTGGCAATGGTTCATCCGAAAAGGTGTATCCTTTGGAAGAGTCATGTCTTTTCATTCAAAACATTGTGTCTTTCTGAAAAGACACAACTATCTGAACAGTCACTACTTTTTCAAAATAATATGTCTTTTCATAAAACGTTATGTCCCTCCATTTTTCATTCACACCAATTGAACCCAACAAAAGGCAACCCGACATATTAAAGTTTTAAAATTTCATTTCATTCTTATATTCAATACTGATTCAAACTTTATCATGGGACGAAAAGGGAAGAGTATTTCTTTTTTATCATGCGATTTTCTTTACTCAACTTTCTTTTTTTCTTTTATGCAATGAGGATAATCTTTTTTTTCTTTTCTCCTATTATTATAATAATAGTTGTTACGGAGTACTATTTATTTTGTGTTGAAGTGAGCAATGGATGATGACGATGATGCTAGATTGCTGGTTCGTATTTAGTTGAATGAATGGGCAATCGTTTGCATGTGCGTAATGCGTTTCTTCGGTGGTCTCAACCCATTTAAATAAGAAAATGTAGATTTATGCTCGAAGAAGAGAAACTTGAAGTAACTAGTAAAGCCAATGTAATGTGATAATAAAATTATTGATTCAAACCGTGAAAATAGCCTCCTGCAAAAATGTGGGATAAAACTGCATGCAATAATCCTTTGTGGTCCGATAATTTTTTGAATCACGCTCATAGTGAAAACTTTATTAAACTAGACTATCTTTTTTTAGGTTTATATATGCACGAATCATCTCTCATTCATACGGTGCTTGAAGAAGGTATACAATTTAGTAGATAGTCTATTCTAATTTAAATATTAGTGATTGTTTTATGACTTTAGTTTATGACTTGTAAATGATGTAGAGATAATTTAATTTTACCCTTTGTTTCAAGGCTTTCTTTATCTCAACCTGACTATAATGTAGCAAACTGCTCCACGCACTCAGCTACGCCGTGGGTCCGATAGGCTATGGCCTTTTTTGTGTAGTCGTCTGCTAACCAACAATAGAGCTCCACTATTTTGGTCCCATATTATATGCTGCCCACGCTCACCAACAATGTTGCAGTCCAACAAATCATGATCAATGCCTACATCACTTGTTTTGTGTTCATTTTATTTTTGTTTACTAATATTATCTTCTAAATATGAGTGTCTTGTCTAAAATCTTGAACTTTTAGGGCTCTATATATATATAAAAATAAAACTATAAATATTGGGAGTTATATTGCGATATCATCTCAATCAAACATGAGATAAACTTATTTTAAAATTAATTTCTAACTTAATTATCTCTTATCTTTCGCACCAAACAAAACCTTAGATAAAGCATTACAATATTGATAATTGATGAAATTAATGAACAAGTGACAAATTGGAAAACTGATCGATTAAAATACTGTGTCATGAAGAGTCATTATTTTACAAGCGATTTTATCCTGATTATGGTGCAAATCGTTAAGGTTGATTGCTTTCGAAGATTTCACAACACACTTCCAAACATGTGTATTAGAATGATTGAAAATTGTAGGGACAAATGAACTGTCCAAAACTTAGATTAGGTGGACAAAATTAGTCATGTGGAAAGCTACTTGACAACATTTTTAAAAATTAAACTTGAGTTGTATTAAACGCACTAGCAACTCAGTATTGAGTTGTGTTTTAATATTTAGATTTTTCTAAAAAGAATAATGAATAATTAATGTATGAACTTCGCGATATCATAACAATTTTAGACGCATGTTTTTTGCCATTAATGCTAATAGATGAACATGCAACATGATAGAGGTTATTTTTTATTAATATATAGGACACAATGAATGTCAAAGATTTAGATTTTGAAATCAAATTTCAATAATTATTTTTGGGGTGAAAACATAAATGAGGTATGAAACTCATAAAACAATATATAATGTAAACGAGTTTTTGACCACTATAATACTAATAAATGAACATGCAACATGATAGTGGTTCATTTTATATATGATTGCATAAGAGAAAAATGAATGCTAAAGATTTAGACTTAAGAAATCCGATTTCAACTATTCGGGATAAAATTGTAACTATGACTATGTTTTAATTTATTATCCATTCAGTGCTCGCTATTTATATTGGAATCTGATTAATTTAAATTTGCACCGCATATAATCCATTTGAAGGAAGTGTTTCCTATCAAGGATTTTTTCATATCCAGAATTTGAATTCGAGACTTATGATTAAGGAAGAAATAACTCTATCCGCCGCAGATGTATGGTTATGACGAATGTTATTTGTTCGTCATCCACAAAGAAGAATACAAAATAATGGCTGTGGTAATTTGACTTGCGACATAAAATTAATAAGAGTGAAATCCCAATTTTACCTCAATATGATATTTTATCTTTTCTTACCTAGGGATTTTACTTATAACATAAATAATAGGAATTATAATTTTAATTAAAGTTCATCAACATTCTAAGCAGAATGATCTTTTTATAATTTATATAAAATCCACTACTATATTTATAATTCTTATTTTAATTTAATAGACGTATATTATGTATGCTTGTGGTATGTGCGCGAGTGTGTTAAGTTTTATTTGCTCGCTTATTTTTCGTCGTCTATACAGATTTTGTGTGTTTTGATTGTCTTTAATAAAATATTTTATAAATTAACTTAAGTTTTATCTAAAGGTAAATACGTAATCTCTAATATGTAATCTACCTATACTTCTAATTAATAATTACTAGCTTTTTGTGCAATCCACATAACATATATGTTAGTTGAATTTTATTTATAAAAAAATTGTTTAGACCATATATTGTTATTACAGTTGCTCTTTCGTCGCTCTTCCACAATTCCTTCGTTTCATAATTGAATGTGTAGGTAAATTTTTTGCCATTAATGTAGGTAGTGAGTTTATTAGAAAAAAAAATGAGAGCCGACACGTAAGGAAGAAGAGTTCTAAGGGAGACCACAATCCCATGCAGGCGGCCTTACCAAATTATTTCATAATATTGAATACTACTACTACAATTTATGCAAATGGGAAGATGGAATTTAAAGTTTACGAATTTAATATTTTTTTTAAAAAAAATTATTAAGTTCTAGATTAATAATTAGTATATATTAAATAATTATTTTTATTTGAAAATAAGTATAGCGTTTGAACCAAGATTAATGAGTTTGGCAACTCGTACCTTGATCTCTAATTTGTGACCGTAGGCAAATTATTATTTATAGGATGATATTTACTTTTATCCGAGAGAGTTAGAGCATTAAATTGTGTTAATTAATTAATTGAAGTTTAGTGATGAAAGCATAATTGAATGCTTGTATTTGGTATAAGCATCAAATGTGTGTAATAATTCATTCAATTTTTGTGATGGGACATTAGTTAATCGAGTAATATTTATCAATGGAGATGTACTTGTATTTACTCCCCAGTTCAAAATTTTCTAATTTGATTTTTCATTTACTTGTCTTTTTCCATTAATTAAGAAGAGATAATTTTTTTTTCATGTTTTACCATTTGCATTAATTATTTTTTTCTTCAAATTAAAATGTATACATTATTTAATAAAAATACTATAGTAAACTAGACATGTTATTAATTATTTATCCTAATTAATGTGTCATCTCTATTTGAACGGGTAATTTGGGATGTACTTCTTTAAGTGACTTAATTATGTATAAAAAATATTCATATCATTAATACAGAAAACCTAGGTTGTGGCAATTTATAACAAAATGTCAAATTCCATAAGTACTTTTCATAAATCTTTATTTGTTAATATTTGATTTGCTACTCCTCTTAAGAAATAATAAAGAAAAAGGTAATTTACTATATTATTCTTATTAATTATAAGTTTTTTAATATTGAAAAAAGTAAAAATAAGGATAAAATAGAGATAAAATGAGAAATTATCTCTTGATTTTTCACATTGAAAAAATAAATTTGAGTTTCTATTTTAGTGTGTCAAACAAGTAAAGATAGAGAAAGAGAGTAATAAGACCTCGTTTGGTCATGAAAATTACTCCATAATTTTCTGAAGTTGGAGTTGAAGTTGGAGTTTGAATTGAAATTGAAGTTGGAGTTGGAGTTGTGTTTGACCATGAATATAAATTTAAGTTATTTTTGAAATTTAGTGAGAGAGATATGAGTTACTTGTTTTTATTTTTCCAAATACAATTTCGAAATTGTATTTGAAATTTTCATGGCCAAAAACATATAATTTTCACTAAAGTGAAATAATTTAAAAAAAAATAAAAAAATTCATGGTCAAACAGCTACTAAATATAACCGAGTCTCCCTTTCTACTCTTGATTAATTAGGTACTCTATTCGTCCATTTTATTTTTCTAGTATTGACTTGATAACCTTACAATAAATATATTATATTTTGCTCATAATAAATTTAATATTTTAAAAAATATGATAAAAATAGTTTATATTAATAATAAAAATAAATTAATAACTTAGTAATACATTTTAATTGTATTATCTCTTGATTTTTCAATCAGAAACAAATATGAATTATCTATTTTCAGTATAATAGGGGGAAAAAAAGTCCAGGTTAATTGCAATGAGAATCTCTTATAATTATATTCAATTAGATTAAAATAGCAATTACTAATTTTAAATACAAATTTGACAATTTTGCCAGGTTGCTAGTGGGACCCAACCTACCCCCACGGACTTCCCACCTCAAAATCTCCTTGTAAAAGCCTCCAAATACTCCTTCTAAATACCCCCGAAACCCCTTCTCCAAACCCCTCAAAAATCTCCCTTCTCTCTCTAAACACACTTTGCTGTTACACTAATTTAGATTATTCAAACAACACATTTTCAGGTACCCAATAATAGTGGAAACTTTCATCTCATTAGTTTGAATTGTTCTACATTTTTGATTGACTAATCTCAATATGCCGCCGGCAGCCGGCGTTGTTGGTGCTCCTATGGTTCAACCACCAGCTATGGCATCCGAAACATACGCTAAGGACGCAATTATAGCGTGGTATAGAGGAGAATTCGCTGCTGCAAATGCAATCATTGATGCGCTTTGTAATCATATTACTCAGCTAGAAAGCGGCCGATCGGAATATGAATCGGTTTTAGGTGCCATACACAGAAGGAGACTGAATTGGATCCCAGTTCTTCAGATGCAAAAGTATTATTCCATTGCTGATGTCACTCTCGAGCTACGTAAAGTCGCTGCTCGAAAAGTTACTGACAGAATCGAAGTCGGATCCCAGGCCGTGAAAAAGAGTGAAGTAACGAAAGAGTCGTTGAATGGAATGAAGAATTTCCAAAACGGAAGCGGCGAGGTGGTAGATGAAGATACGGTCAGAGATGAATCAAATGGATCGCCGGAAAGTGAGATCACGGATACAGGTAAGTGTTTTTAAAATGAAATTTTTTATTAAATTATATTTAAAATTTTTGAGCTATAAACTAAGGTGCATAAAACAATTAATTGAACGGTGGTTTAATAATCGTGAATTTTAAAAATACAGAGAATATTCCTGTGTTTACAAATCTGGTGTGGATATTAAGTTATTTTTATTCTGTTTTCTAATAATTTATCGAAAGAGACTTATATGTGTTTGTTCTTATATTAGTATTCATATGTCGTTGCCATTAATGTGCTTCTTTGACATATTCACAACATAAAATATACCTGCGCAGTAGAAAAAGATTGAAAAGATGCATTAAGTTTTTAGCTATATGGGAGGTTCAGAAAAGAATTAAATCATAAAAATTTATATTTTTGAGAGAAACTGTTTCTTCAGCTCTATTTCGTGATCTCATAAAAATAATTAGTTACGTCAAGACTTTTCTTTATGAATAAGGCGCTTAATTATTTTGAAATTCATTTTAGAAATGTTGTTACTATTATTGAGGAAGTTTGGCTTTTTCGAACGTGTTTTAAAAAACTTTATTGGAAAATTTTTTTTGATTTTTTGAGTATAGTTTATGTTGTTTCTAAAATAAGTAAAACTTTATTAAAAAAAAAGTTAGGAATCTGACGTAACAGAGAAAATTATTAAATATATGTTGATTCTTTCACGTTGAATCTGACTACTATTTTGGACCTCAATCTAATTCGTCCGGGAAAAAAGAATTTCTCAATCTTCTTTTAAGTTTAACCATTCGGGATCACCTACAGTCCCAATTAATTTAGGTTTGCGCCGTATATAATTTATTACTGAAGAAAGTTCCTTATAAAAAATTTCTCTTTTAGAATTGAATTTGAAATCTTTCGAAAGAATTTGTTTTATCTCATCTAAATTCTTTAATTTATATGGAAAATTTCTCTTTGAATTTCTGTCTTGGAGTATGTTTTCATAAAGCATTTAGAATTCCTTTCAAATTATTTTTCATTTTAAAGAAAAGAAATTTTTTTTTTTTTTTGTTTGACAAACTGAAAAAATGATGTCCTGAAAATTTTCTCTCAAAAGATTTCAAACCAAAAAGACAATTTTTTTGGTGTATCAAAATTCAAGTGAAAGTTGTCATCCTTCTCCACAGCTTTATTTTTAAAAAAGAAACCAAAATATTCGGATATTTAGGGAGGACTTTTGCAGCTTTACAATTCCAATGTCAATCCTTTTATCCTTTTAATTTGCCGTTTCTAATTGGAAATGAAATATTCTAGTTAATGCTGTTGATTTCCCAATGTGTTTATAGAGAAAAAGTTTTGACAAAACCAAGAGGGGTGTTTTAATGCTAGGTGTTAGGTTCAGCATAGAATCAGAATTCAGAACCACAGGAAGTTACGGCGTACGAAAAACTGTACTCGTGACGTTATTTTAATTTGTTTGATATTATTTTTTTTAAAACAAATATTTAAAACTCATCGTCTAAAACAATTTTTAGATTCTATGTGATTGTCAAAATTAATTCATTAAAAATAAAAAATTAAATTATTTTTAAATATAGTAATTATTTAAACGGATAAAATGTAATTGTGTCAAATAAAATGAAGCAAAAAAATATTATTTTTTTATTTTAATTTATGTGACACTTTTGTTAATATGTTTGTCCCTTTTATGATTAAATTTTTTAATAAAATAAAGAATAATTATAATTGTTTAAAATAACCTTTTATGATTAAATTTTTTAATAAAATAAAGAATAATTATAATTGTTTAAAATTTATTTTAGACATAAATTTTTAGATTTTTTTTAAAAATTTATGGAGTATATAATTAATGATACTATCACGTAAATTAAAATGAGAAAGAATTGGATAAAAGAAGACGGCTATGTTAGATAGATGCCTCGAGGTGAGTATCATAGACAGAATTGACTCATTAAATTGTTGTTACTTTATTGAGGTGGTCTCCTAACATATGATGTTTTGAAAAACTTCATAGCTCTGTCTTGTTGGCTTCATCTTAAGCACGTCTGCTAAAGTTTGGCTGAGTAAACCAACCTAATTAGGATTAATTCAGATTCGATTTATAAAAGATCTGTCTCCCTAATATTACCTATAAGTTGGCTATTGAAGGCGGCACCCGTTCAAAAGAGTACAAATGAGTTTCTGAATTTAATAATATAGAACTTATGACTATAAAAACATATATTGTTGGATGTGATTGAAGTGGTTTCATTAAATAATGTATGGATCCCAAGTGGTGTCTTTATTAGGCATGATGAGTAGAAAATAGATTCATATAGCGAGTATTGTTATTTGTGGATGTAGCTATAATAGTGAATGTGTATTTCCTGTTATATACTTACAAATATGAGAAAAATGATTTGATTAGAGAAAGATATACTTATAAATTTGAGACTAATGATTTGATAAAAGAGGATATCAAGAAAACAACGTAATTTAAAAATAAAACTAAATTAATGAGAGATAATTTTTACTAAAATGAAATATGAAGAATATTTCTCTTTCATATCGTCTCAAATAAGGTGTCTCTTCCACCATGTTTACTAAGTTTTCGGTTTTAATATTTTACATGACAAGTTTAAGATCCTAAATTTTAATAGATTGTAAATATTTTAATTTAAGATTTCTAGATTCAAACATCTATCTTTAGAGCTTAAATTTTATATTCAATCAAACCAAGACACTTAGAGCCTGTTTAGCTATGAGAATTTTTTTTAAAAAAAATTTATTTCACTTTAGTGAGAAATTATTGTATTTGATTATAAGAATTTCAAATATAATTTGCAATTATATTTGGACAAGTGAAATTTGTTTTTAACTTTTCTTACTTCAACTTTTCTCGCGAAAAGTTAAAAAGAATAATTTATCTTCATGATCGTACACATAACTGTTTGCGATATTGAACACGGTCTCGGTCCTTTTCTTGAGTCGGGGGTCTATCGGAAACAACCTCTCTACTTCTTCGGATGTAGTGGTATGGACTGCGTACATTCTACCCTCTCCAGACCCCACTATGAGAGAATATACTGAATTTGTTGTTGTTGTTGATCGTACACATAATTTTAACTGTAACTCTTATTCCAACTTCAAAAATTTTAATTTTTATGACCAAAAAAAATCTGTCTTAAATTGGAACGTAGAGAGTAGTGTAGGTAATTGTAGTGGAAGGTGTACACCCAGTTGTCCTTGGGGGGTGGGGGGCTGCTTAATTGGGGTTCACTTTTTGTGTGATCCAATACTTTTGGGGGTTTGGGCCATGGCACTTGCTGTAGTACTCCCCCATTCATTTGGTAGGTTTCTAGAGTGGACCATTTGTGTTGTCTCTCTTTCCCCTCCCCTCCCAAGTGTTAGTGCTGCCTGCTTTCCTTTTTTTGTCTCCATGCTATGGTGGAAAGCCACGAAAGTTCTCTCCCCTTAATATCTTTTTGGACTTCAAATTATACATATATTAATATTATAAAATGATTATGCTGGAGTAGTATATGCTTTTAAAATATAGAATATGCCTATTAATATTAGCGACGCATGCACCTTTTGATTAACATGATCATGTTGTTAGTCGTGTAAAGAATTTCAATTTTAGATTTAACCAATTTCTGATTATTAATATACTACTTTCTTTGTTACTAAATAAGTATTCCTTTGATTATCAATATACTACTTTCTCCGTTACTAAATAAGTATTTCTTTTGTATTTGATTTTGTTTCTAAATAAGTGTTTGTTTAAGCCTTGAAAAGACATTAATCATAATCTTTCTATATGTCCTTGTTCACATTCAAGCTAACTCTCTATTTTAAGTGTAATCAATGTCAACTTGAAGAGAGACCTAAACTTTATTTAAGGATAAGTTGATAAAATTCTTTATTTTAAAAAATAATCAATGTCAACTTGAAAGATGCCTAAACATTATTTAAGGATAAGTTGATAAAGTTATCTTTCATTTTGTAGGAGTTGTTAGTTTATTAAAAGGAACAGTTCACTCGTAAAAATTATACCCCATCTTTTTGTGGGTTAGGTGAAGGTGAAGGCTAAAGGAATTAGACTCCATACGTAGCACTCGTTTGGTATCATTATGTGGGGACTAGTTGATTCTGCCCCGTTCTTTAACTTATAATGTTATGGTGTTATTGCCATCAATAAAACGTGGTCAACTAGAAACATTCTGTGCTATACCATGTTAACAAGCATGTTGAACATTGTTATGTCTGCAAAAAAATTGACTTATAAGTTAATATAAGTTAGCTCGGACGCTGCCATTATAAAAAAAAATGGACTCATAAGTAAAGTAACATGATGAGTTCGTTTCCTTTAATGTACACAGTGAAATGCTCTCGGCATTGCACCATCAAGGTTTCTTAACATATGGTCAAACTCAAGAATTCATACGCTACCCAGTGATCCTTCACTTAATTACTTTAATTAGTGGAATTTTCACTTCACTTGATACCATTATGATAGGAAATATAACATATTTAAAAGCTTCCTTTCATTTTATAGGATCCCAAGAAGCACAGCATTTCCTGGATTCTGATGAATTTTGCACAAACCATGAAAACTGCGAGGAGAGGCATGACCAGATCAAGATGACAAAGGGGTTTGTGTCAAAGGAACCAGTCAAAGGACATATGGTAAGTCCTCCATTCCCTTGTTATTTTTACATGCGCTCTGGCCGCGTAATATTCACAAATGGCCATTTTTTGCCCTCTGTGATTTAAAAATAGACGTTGTCACGAAGTTTCACATGTCAAATTAGAAACTCCGTAACAACGGTTATTTTTCAAAGATGCAGCCGAAAAGTGGTAGGTGAGTGCTATTTGTACGTTATGGTAGTATGGCATTCACTATTAAACCAATGTGATCTACGTTGAAGGTCTTAAACTTCCTTAATTTGTGGCTGGCAGGTGAATGTTGTGAGAGGTCTTAAGTCATTTGAAGACGTTTTTACTCGGAATGAACTCTCTAAATTAAATGACCTTGTGAATGAACTTCGAGTTGCTGGTCAAAATGGTGAACTCTCAGGTGGATCCTGTGATTCGTGACGCTTTTATAGTTATTGTTGTTTCCTTTTTGGGACGAAGTTATCATGAGATAGTAAAAGGACACCTTCTGTAGTTTTGCTGGAGCAGGTTTGGGCATTCGTTTTTCTTTATGACTAATTGCAGCTGCCTTAAACTTCTCTTTTCCTTATAATCTGATGAACAAATACAAGCACCAAAAGCATCAACTGAACTTAAAACTCCTTCAACTTCTTTGTTGGTAGCCTTGTCAAGTTTTTTGACGCCAGCAATTTCAAATCTGATTTTACTATTTACTTCTCCAGTGGGTGATCTTGGATAGTTTCCTGATTGACTGTGACTGTGTTTCAGGTGAAACTTTTATTTTGTACAACCAGCAGGTGAAGGGCAGCAAAAGAGAGCTAATTCAGCTTGGTGCGCCAATTTTCGGGCATGTAAAAGAGGATGCAACCTGTCAAAAGAGTAAGAAAAACCGCGTCTTAAAACATACTATAATCTCCAGTTCTAATTCGATTATGCAGTATAATTTGGGAATGTCAACTTTCAGGTTACAATGAGCCCATTCCAGCTCTTCTGCAAAGAGTCATAGACCACCTGATTCAGTGGCATCTAATATCAGAGAGTAGAAGACCTAACAGCTGCATCATCAACTTCTTTGATGAGGTATGTGCATTAATGCCAGAGTTATGTTGGCCTGCAACATTTTTATCAGGATAAAAATGAAGGCTAAATGCTTGTCTGCTGCCTTATTTAGGGGGAGTTTTCTCAGCCTTTCCTGAAACCACCTCACTTGGAACAGCCAGTATCCACCCTTGTTCTGGCTGACTCAATGATGGCATTCGGACGAACGCTTGTATGCGACAGTGAAGGGAACTACAAAGGGTCGCTCATGCTTTCTCTAAAAGAGGGGTATGTGCATGTCTTCTAGATGTTTTACACTGATGAAGCTTTTCCCCAATGACTATTCTTAGCTTTTCCACAATGACTATTCTTACTTATGGTTGGTTTTCTACCTGTCGTTTAATACTTGGCAGGTCTCTTTTGGTCATGAGGGGAAATAGTTCTGATATGGCCAGACATGCCATGTGCTCATCTGCTAATAAAAGAGTTACAATTACATTCTTCAAAGTCAGAACAGAGATGGAAAACAACTTTTCAGAAGCTGCTCCTCTGACTAGAGCCATGACCTTATGGCAACCTGGTGTTCCAACACAATATGCAACTGCAAATGGACGACACAATGGTTATGAGCCAATGGATGTGAGCCCCAAATGGGGTGTTGTTCGAGCTCCGATGGTTATGCTAGCACCAGTGCGTCCAGTTGTTATGAGCCCCCGGAGGGCTCCTCGTGGTGGTACTGGTGTATTTCTGCCATGGAATGGTGGATCCAGAAAACCTGCAAAGCATCTTCCACCGCGTGCTCAAAGAGGACGGTTCCTTGCGCTACCTCCCCCTGGTGACTCGCCAAAATCCGAGACTGCTTCAGAACCAAGTTTGGATCTTGATGGCAAATCACCATAGATTCTCCAGTTGAAATCTTTTAACACCGTTTGTAGCTGAAGGGGCTTTTTCTCCTACTGTGTACAATTAGTGAGCATGAATTTGCTTTCCTTTTTCTTATGATTTTCGTCAAAGTTTTTCCTTCTCTTTTTTTTTACATAGAGATTAGGCGTTGGCTGCTATACCTGTTTCACCTATGTGATAGGCTTTAGATATAACTGAGCTTAGGTAAATGGAGTGTGTATTAGCCAAACAGCAGGCTGAATTTTGTATTTAAGTTTTCGTTTTCAGATCCATTGCTATGAATTTTGTCAGTAGGGGATCATTTTAGGTAATTATTAAATTTGTTTGTTTGGTTATCTGGAATTCATCATTACTGACTGATTCAGCCACAACATCCCATCCTACTTAAAACATGTCAAATGTTTGGTCACAAAGGAGCATTTTCAGCAAATGCCAGGGGAAATTTGGTTTTAAACTTCCCGTCAACTGGGTCTAGTTGACATGATAACTAGAATTGGAGCTAACCAACATAAAAAAGGGCAGGCCCCATGCACTAAAACTACCACTATGTACAGGGTCTGGAGAAGTGCTGGAGGTAGGAGATTCCAGAGAAGCACAGATGAAAGACTAAATCTGAATTTCTAAATTTACATCTGAGCACATGCAGATTGCATAAAGTAATCAGAACCAGTAAGGAAGCAATTACAATTATGTAACAGCAATTTACCTTTTCCAGCAATATAACAATAGAATTCCACTGAACTGAACCACCATTAACTAAGGACCAAATGTAGATGAAACAAAAAGGCATGTTCACTTTATAAAAGAACTGGACATAACAATCTTGACTAATAAACTAAGAAGTTCAGTATGAAGAGTGAAAATTAGCACAATTGAACAAACTGCATCATAGAAAAGAATATTATCTTACTGTTACTCCATATCAAGCCTTAAAACTTTCATTTCTTGAGTTCTGTTGCGCATCAAATTTTCTGCATATGTCATATTTGGTTGAGAATCATGCTTTCAGAACTTCAACATAAATTCATCATCTACAACACTAAGCCAAGAGGAGTAACTTCAGAGTCCTCTTTCTTACTATCGGCATACTGCTGATACTCTTCCTGCCTATCAACTGCACCCGAAGTCCCAAACTGATTTTTTTTTACAAGTAACTGAACTAAAACTCTAGATCACACATTGCCTGTTTTGTAATTGAATCCTGCGTGGCTGATTCATTTAAATTACAGTACACTTCCATCACTATGATGGCAGAAACTCAAGTGCCCAATCCATTCTCATCAGAGGACACTTGCTTAGTGAAATTTTGAATCTTCAGAGACAGTCCGTTCATCCTTTTTGATTTGGCATTGCTCTCTTGTTCATCATCATCATCATTTTTATACTTCTATACTTTCCAAAGACTACATTCCTCTGTTCACGGTTAGCCAGGAATGAGACAGGGAGTTCTATTTCATTTATGACTTACTTAGAGATTACGTGATGGCTATTATCCCTATTCATCTACAACCATGTTAAGCTTTAGAGATCCCTGACAGCAGATCGGTGGAGTGGAAAATATTTGTCTTGAAGGCAAAACTAGCTCACCTCATAAGATGAAGCTTTACTGCTATACTTTTGCTTTCCTTTTGGTGTAAAAGTGAATTTGCAAATGAGGCAGAAAGAATCCTAGAATGCATTGAATTCCTGCATATGTAAATGACGCTGAAAGATTTTGGGAGCTCTATGTAAGACCTTTCTAGATATAAAACTTACATTACCGTCTGAATAAAATACTTGTCTTTAAGTTCTCATTTTCCGTATCATACGTTGAAGGCCAGCAATAGTTGCTTTTAGGTAATTATATTGTGTTTTCATGCTTCCTTAACCGAATTCCATATTTATTGAGCGATTCACTCTCAGCATGCAGTTCTTGCTTTAAAATGGCTCAGTATTTTGGTGAATACAGGGTACATCCAGTATGTGCCAAGGGAAAATCGGTCTAAACTTCTTCCCAATCCCCCAGTCGTGCTGACATTACTTGGTCAAAAGAACTGAAACTATACTGTGACATCGAGATGTGACAGTCGATTCTTCATACTTCTGCAAATTTTAATAATGCTTTATCAGTCTAAATTGCATGGCTACATTCCAACTTCAAAAGATTGCTTAAGTGCAGGCATAGGTCGGTAAAGCACTTTTTAGCACAAGTACGACAGGCATGCTTCCTGAAATTTGGTAGCTAAACTAGGAGGAGAGATGAATCATTGCGTTGATGTTTATCAGGGAAGAGTAACTATTTGGTGGTTCAATACTTAAGATATGGGTCTCAGTCATTGGAAAACCTGTTTGACAAATCGATGCAGTCGCAGCAGACACCAACTATAAGAGGATAAAGAACAAACTTGAATATTCCCATCCCTTTAACAGAAGTCAGAGGCATGGCAGGTTGAGGTGGTCCTGCAATTTCATCATCAGCTACATACAGGTTCCGTCCTTTCCCACTCACCCTTCTATACTAGAAATAGTAATAGCTGCAATAGAAAATACTCCAAGTTATCCAGGTTATCAACTTGCAAGAGTTTCGCTCTCATGAAAAAAGTTAGGATTCTCCATTTAGAGGTAGTAGCCGCTTAACCTATATGCCAAGAGAGAACAGTGTGTTTTTGTGAAGAAGGTACCCCAATATGCCAAATGGTTAAAAACAACTACATTTACCTTTTTTATAAGACTTTTGTTATTACAAATAACACAACAAATGGAAGCATATTCATGCACCTTCAGACAATGATAGAAGCTACCGTATATTGATAAAGGTGGGGCGTATTCATTTCCTTTTCCTAATTAGAAGCTTTATCCAAATGAAGATTCTATGAGACAACAGAGTTGCCTTCTTTTATTGTTGCAATGCTTATATAAGTGGCTGAAACTGGTCGACCAATGATAGAGTAAGCTATGATATGATGCAGCTATATGATCATTGAGGGGCTGTACTAACAGATCATTTAATTTGAGCAAGGATATAAAGTAAGCACCGAACGGGGATAAAGTAATCAAAATCTAAGAGTAATCTGCCTACTCACAAGGATAAATACCGCAGTGTAAGCATTAATAGCATGAATCCAAGGAACTGAACACACTTCACAAAAGAGTTCATAAATGCAACAGAGTAATGGGATAGCATTGTCTATTAACATCATTCCTTTCATTCAAATTTCCAAAGTATACAAAGGGCACGAAAATATGTTCACTTTATAAATGAACAGCTGGACATAGAAATCGTGACTATTAAACTAAAAGTTCAATATAAAGAATGAAAATCATGAAGCGGAATTAAACAAACTTCCCGAGACAATAAACATTATCTTACTTTACTAGGTTTCAAGCTTTAAAGTTTAATTCTTGAATTCGGTTGTACGTTGACTGCTTTGGCATCCAGCTTTTTGCATATCTTAAGTTTGATTGATATCTAAGCTTTCGCAGGCTCATCGTCATCTTCAATATCCCAACTCAAATCCTCATCATCCTCTTCAACACTAAGCCTCTTCCTCAAATCAGCTCTATTGGAGCTTGAAACATGAGAAGTTGCCTTTTTGTCATCATTTCCCTCAATATCTTCAATCTCGGCCCAATCCAAGTCATCCTCGTCAGCCCCCGTCTTCTGACTCGAACCAATAGGGACTTTGCCAGATTCATCCTTATCCCCCTCCCCCTCTGAACCTTTCATGACCCCTTCCTCCTTTTTACCCTGAGAAGTAGAAGTAGCTTCAGTGTCTCCTTTCTTGCTATCTTTGCTACTCCCACTTGATTCCACAACCTGGCTCTTGTCACCACCATCTACATTAGACGGATTCTCTTCTTTCTTATCAATAGCAGCTGAGCTTAAACTCTTTGATTCATCACTATGGGTTGCTTGTTTTACAACATTGGTCGAATCCTCCTTGCTTGGTTCACTTTTATTAATAGGCAATTCTTTTGCAACACTGATTGAATCTTGCTTAGGTACTTCCTTTGAAACATTAGTCGAATCTTGCCTAACAGATTCCTTCACACCCGAATCCAATTTCTTCACATCATTAACCGATCTCTCAACAACAGAACCCTCTTTCTCTTTCACGTGTTCATCAACTTTTAATTTAGCATCCCCCTCTTGCTCATTGTTGTTGTCGTCATCATCATCGACATCCCACGACAATTCTTCATCATCATCTATCGACATTGCTCTATTCACCAATTTAGCTCTAACACTCTCTTGCTGCTTGAGCCTATACACTTTATAAAAATAACGACACCAGAACGTTTCATTTTCAACCTCATTAGGCACAACCCTTCCATACATACCTTCCAAAGATACATTTTGTCCAATCAAATTCTCAATTTCCTTTCCTTTTTCCTTCAAATCAAACCCTAATTTCCATTTCTTAAACTCCTCCATATCCTCTGGATCTGCACAGAAGGTATTCGGGTCAGATTGGATATTCATCAATTGCGATTCAAAACGACAGTACCGTCCCGAATTCAAGTTTCTCCGATTCGCATCTGGGGTTTCGGATTCAGTTTCTGCGGATGTGAGAAGCGTATCGATTGAATTAGGAAGATCTTTAACAGCACGCGTAGCTACTTCACGGAACAATTCCGTTTCTTTTTTCAACCCGGATCCGAATTCCTGTAGATCACGGCGGTATGTTTCCAGTACCGATTCGGATCGGGTTGAAATTGTCTTGAATAAACCACCGAAGGTCCAAAGACCACCGGCATCATCACCGTCAGCGTCGGCGGCGGCGGGGGATGTTGAATCGGATCGTGAATCGGGTTTATCATAATTCGGATCCGGGTCGCAATTCACAACATCCTTTTGAGGATCCGGTTCGTCGGATAATATGGATTTGAAGAAATTCATAATAGGTTAGTTAGTGAATGAGTGGAATGAAGAATTGAAGAGTTTTTGGTATTGTTGTTGTCCTCTGTGTAAAAGTGTTGAAGAGGATGTCGTTGACAGTTGGCAGTTCCCACTGTTAGGCAAAGACTTCATTGATGGGCCTGCTTTGCTTTGAATTCACTCTGTGTGAAATAGTGGACTACTACTTTGCAATGATGGGCCTGAACAGTAGTCAGTAAAGTTGTTTTTTTTTTTTTTTGGCAAATTTCAAAATAGCAAACTTAAGATCATAATTAAGAGTTTCATATCAATTGTTTCATAATTATATAAAATAGCAATTTGTATTTTATATTTTATAAAAGTGTTGTTATTAAGATACATATACAACAAGATTTATTATCCTTTTTTACTCAAATCAATTGAGTTAAATAAGGAATAATTATCTCATGTGTTTAAAACAGTAAATTCTTAATTAAAGTAGTAGATTTTTTTTTTTCATAAATTAATCTTAATTAAATTAATAGATTAGTTTTTCAAATCAAACTCAAATATGAAAATTATAATCTTTCAAAAATTCAAAATAAAGTATCATTATCGTTTTTTTCTTTCATTCACTCTTTTTTATTTTGATTTCTTTTTTCTCTTCTATTTTTTTCTTTTCACTTTATTTTTTTTTGTTCTATTTCTCTTCTTTTTTTTCCTTTATTTTTCTAATTTTCATTTTTTTTCTTTTACTATTTTCATTTTCTTCTTCTTTTTTATAGTTTTTTTTAATTGTTTTCGCTTTTATTTTTACACTTCTATTTTTTTATTTTAAATTTTAATTTTTTTTCTTTTACCATTTTTCTCTCCACTTTATTTTTTCTCTTCTATTTCTCTTTTTTTTCTTTCTTTCTTTATTTATTTATTTTTTTCTTTTTTGTTTTCTTATTTTTTTTCCTTTCTCATATTTTTATTTTTCGTTTTCTTCCTCTTTTTTCTATTGCTATTTTTTTTTATTTTTTTTGCTTTTATTTTACATTTCTATTTTTTTATTTTTTCACTTCTTTTTTTTTTTTT
>NC_061113.1:37359253-37434023 GCF_002878395.1 Capsicum annuum | reverse complement strand
TTTTTCATTTTCATTTTTGTCTTTTTTTTAAATTTTGTGTGTGTGTTTTTTTAATCGCTAACTTTTATTTTTAGAAGATAAATATCTATATCATATATAAATATTTAAAAAATATACAAAATAAATAGATATACAGATCTACATATGTATTTACAGTACAAAACATACATATATATGTGCATATGTATTTACAGAAATACATATCTGACTCATATGCATATATAAACATATAGAACACAAAATCTTTATAACAAAAATGACAACTATATACATATACATATACATATAGGTAATCAAAATACTGAAAAAGTATTGTATGAATGTGACCATTTTTGAAGTATTGTATGTAAATAACAACACATATATGGTTAAATGTATAATCAAAAAAAGATATAATTATATTACAAATAACTAATACATGTACAATTACGTATATGTACTTGCTAAAAATTCTATGTAAATATATACGTATTTGATTTCAATAAAAAATGTATTTTCATATGTGTTATGAAAGATATATGCATAGATTTGCGTAAAATACATATACAAAGTTAAACAATATGAAAAATACATATAACGACCTATGAATTCATATGCAGACCTGTAAAATACATATGCTGAACAAAAAAATACATATGCAGAAACTGAAAAATAAAATTAAAATACATATGCTGACCTGTAAATATACAAACATAATCAATACATACAAACGTAAACAATATATATCGATAAGAATCAGTAGATTACAATTTCACTATTCCAAATATACAAACATATTAATCGACTATACAATTCGATAAAATTCATTTTTTTATTACTATTTAACGTATCAAAATCGAGTTTGAACAAATAATAATTTGATCAGTTCAATTTTCATCTAATTCGATGAAATAGTACAATCGCCTTTATTTTTTTAAAATCCATATACTAAATATTCAAAAAATTATTTGCTGAAAAAATTGATAAAAAAATGATTAAAGACATAAAAATGATATCAAACAACATTAAATTATTTTAAGTTAATTGGGAAACTTGTTTTTCCCTTTTAATTCAAAGTCCCAGATGAAGAGTAAGAAAAAAAAAAAAGAAAAAAAAAGACAAAAACGAAAAAAGAAGTGAAAAAAAAAAAGAGAAATAGGAACTAGAAATAAAAGTATAAAAACAAAAGCGAAAAATAAAAATAAAAAGACGAAGAAGAAAACGAAAAAAAATATAAGGAAAAAATAAGAAAACAAAAAAAACAAAAAAATAAAAAAAAAAACGAAAAAGGGAGAAAAAAAAGAAGTAGAAGAGAGAAAATAAAGTGGAAAGAAAAAAAACAAAAAAGAAAAAAAATTAAATTAAAAAAATAAAACAAAAAATTTTGAAAAAACTAGCAAGATAAAAAAGTTAGAGATATAAGAGAGTGATATTTTGAAATTTTAAATGTCATGAAGATAATATTGTTCATAATTGAATTTGATTTAGAAAAGAAATCTTTTAATTTAAACAAGAGTAATTTAGGGGAAAAAAATTGAAAAAGGAATCTAAGAGGTTTCAAACAATAAAAGATAAAGTAAAAATCAGTTAGAGGAAAGAGAAAGAGAAGTGACATGAAAAAGAGAATCTTATACATGGTAACTCCTCAAAGATAGTAAGTGGGGGACCACACTTAAAATAATGTTATGTTTGCTATACATTGTAATTTTATTAAAGTGTTACTATTTTTTATAATTTAAGTCTTAAGTAAGCTATTTCTTATAGTTTTTCCTTTTTTTTTTTTTAGGAAGAACCTTACAAAAAAAAAAAAAAGACTATAGTTTAAACTTAATTGGAGATCCATAGCTATAGTTTGTTTAATTACGATTCATATCAACAAGTTAGAAAGAGGAGAGATGCGATTGAGATTGAGAGAGAGAAAGGAGAGAGGTGTGCAAGATTGACAGAAAGACGAGAAAGGTGAGCGATATTTATGGGAGAGGGGAGAAAGATGTTTGATGCATATGTATTAATGGTATCTAATACTTCTTGCATCTCTTGTATTCATTCACTTTTATATCACTTGTATTCAGAAGGTAAATTACTTTGTAAGACCATTGAATACAATTTGAAGATATACAAAAATACCTACTAAATACTGAAGATAGTGAATACAAAAAGATGAAGTGATACAACATGAAAATGGCGAACTGAATAAAATGGCAAATTAGAGAATGCGGAATATAGTGAATGCATACTAAAAGCTTAATACAGTGAACAAAATGGCAAATTAATACATGTTGCATTTATTTTATCACTTGTATCGAATATATACTAGCTGATATAGGTTGACACAAGATTGTATGTAGATAAAACTATTAGGGTGATACAATTGATACAAGTGTCTTTTTCTTTGTATTTTGGCATAATACAATTGATATAAACACACAAAATATATGTAGAGGCAGTGAGAAAGGAAAAGGGAGAGAGTGATACCAAACGGTATCTAAGAAGGCTCAAAACAGTCCACAATCTCACAAAAATAGTCCACACGTACAAGACACTAAACAAAAACAACAAACACAAACTAACTTAAGAGATAAAGGATAAATAACTTGACATAGAGAGAACACGTAAGATAAGAACTAGAGAGTATATTAAACTCTAAAACCCCTATAAACATATAAACTAACACCAAGTTCTTACGAAGACACAAGATCGGAATCCACCTCTCAAGCACTGACGTTTCCAAGAAAAATACAATCACTAGTGAATCCACACTAGTTTCTTGTCCTAGTTTCGGTTTGCCTCAAAGGAGAGAGGACTTTGGTATTTCAAGTGTTTCAAAACTTACAACAATAATCAACCAAGTAAATCAATCCTACAATGTTCTATTTATACTACATTACAATAATAGACAAATGATAAAAGGTCCCTTTAGTGACCAGTCTTCAAAATGGGGGCCCATTAAGTGCACCATATGGGCGGTTTTGGGCCTCCTTCACACTTAGACTTGTGCACTCTCTCAGTTGCTTTTAACATACTCAAAAAATGTTCATGATCATGATCGTACTTGTATCATCCTCTCCATTTTGAGAGAAATTTGCCCACAAATTCACGACCGCACCTCGTTCAATTAGGCACTTCAAAGAAACCACTCAAATCAGTCCGCAAAAATATGAAGATGGAACAAAATAGTCCGAAAAACACATAAGGAACTCGACATCTTAATAACACAAGTCTCGACCAACATCTTCATTTTGAACTTTGGCTTTCTCTCCATCTTAAGCCTTGTCTTCAATCTCATCCGAAACACATCCCACCTCTTTTCTTGGTGTCGGGGTCTTTTTGGTTCCCTATGTCTTCCCCTCAACTTTCCTTTCATCATATAAGCATTATTGTAGACTCCATGTCTCTCATGTTTCTTTCTACCATACTCCTCTATATGGATATATCGGTTTTTGGGAAGTGGAATTTCAGCTGAGAGAATTGTTTTGGTAATGTGGAGCTTCGGTTGTGGAGCTTAGATGGGAGAAAATTAGTTTCCAAGTCCTTCTTGTTGGACTTGATCAAATTAAGGGGAAAGTACCTATTTAGATCTCGGGTTAGAGGGCATTTGGTGGCTTGGCTGATGTCTATGTCACTTAGTGGTGGTCTTGGAGGATTGATCGTTTGAGGTAAAGTTTCGGGAGTAGAAACACGAGAGTTCTGTCGACTCTCCACTTGATCCAACATCTCAAGTATAGTAGACATATCCGAGCTAAATTTTTCAAGGCCCGCATTCGCCTTAGCCATATCTCGGGAAATAACATCAAAGTGAGCTAAAATGGGTTCCATTATGGCCAAGAAGTTACCTACAAAACAAAAAAACACGTTAGTTGTATAAGAGGTAACATGGATGCCTTTAATCAGTTGCGTATAGTGACATGGCAGCCTTGGAATGGTTGTGGACTTTGAGAATTGTAGTGTTTGTCCAACTTGTGGAAGAGCAAAATCGGTTTTGGAGGAAAGACAACAAGTTTTGGAGATTCTTTTCATATTCAAAAGGGTTGACTCGTCTTGCACCTTTTGGGCAAGATACCTTTTTGAAGGGTTGGTGGCCCTTTCCTATTTTGTCAACCTTGGAAAAAGTTCTTTCTCTCTTTTGGCAACAAGCCTTTTTGAAAGCTCTTTTGTCCCTTACTTCTTTGGTATAGGTTTGGGACTTGTTTCAAGGCAAACAAGAGACTTCACTTCTCTCCACTAGTCTTTAAGATCAAATACCACTATTGAAAGTTTTTCTTACCACAAGACATGAAGATGGTTCAAGAACATCAAGAACCTTCAATAGAGATTTGAAGACCAAGGTTCAAATTGTACCTCCCAACAACAACAACCTCTCTTCAAACACAAATCCACAACAAAAATCCTAACAACACACCTCCAAATCTCGAATTCCACAACAACAACACACCAAAAGCGTTCAAAGTTTGGATCCACAAACCAAGACCAACAATACTTCGGCCAATCCTTGAATCTGCACAACAACACAAATAGGAGTTCAACTTTGATCCTGACTCTATTAGTGTTAGGGAAGAATAAACCAACACTAAGAACACTCAAAACACATGAAGTACTCCTAGATATAGCATCCAAGTTTCGGCTAAGACAACAACTAGACACACTCTCGGCCGAGAACACAAGAAACAACTTCTATTTTTTTGTTTCTTTTTTTACTAAGAGAGCCCAAGATTGGTAGTGTAGGAACACAACTAGCCTTGCTCTGATACCAAATGACACCAAATGGTATCTAATAAGGATAAAAAAGTCCATAATCTCAAAAAATAGTCCACACGTACAAGACACCAAATGAAAATAACAAATACAAACTAACTTAAGAGATAAAAGATAAATAACTTGACATAGAGAGAACATGTATGATAAGAACTAGAGAGTATATTAAACTCTAAAACCCCTACAAACATGTAAACTAACACCAAGTTCTTACGAAGATACGAGATCGGAATCCACCTCTCAAGCACCGATGTTTCCAAGAAAAATACAATCACTAGTGAATCCACACTAGTTTCTTGTCCTAGTTTCGATTTGCCTCAAAGGAGAGAGGACTTTGGTGTTTCAAGTGTTTCAAAACTTACAATAATAATCAACCAAGTGAATAAACCCTACAATGTTCTATTTATACTATGTTACAGTAATAGACAAATGACAAAAGGTCCCTTTAGTGACTAGTCTTCAAAATGGGTGCCAATTGAGTGCACCATATGGGCAGCTTTGGGCCTCCTTTATACTTAGACTTGTGTACCCTCTTGGTTGCCTTTAAATTACTCAAAAATATTTATGATCATGATCGTACTTGTATCAAAGAGAGAGAGAGATAGTTGATACAATGTATATACTGAGGCAGCGAGAGAGGGAGGGGAAAGGGAGAGAGAAAGCTGATACAAAGAATTATAAAGGAAGTGAGAGAGAGAGAAAGAGAGTTGATACTTGTATTCATTTGCTTTTGTATCCTTCATATTTATTCGTGATACAAATTTAGAAAAATACAATTCGGTAGGATAAAATTGATGCAACACACAAAATGTACTTTTTAAAAAAAAATCAAAAACAGTGTACTAAACTGGAGATATAAAGAGATGGGAGAGAGATGGGAGAGAGAGGGTAGAGAAAGAGGGGAGAAAAGTAGGCCAGTGAGGAAAAAGGGGCAATCGGGGAAAGGAGAAAGGAGAGAAGAGAAATTTTTTTTTATAAAACTCTAACTATATCCCCCCAATAGTAATTTTTTTAAATTATAACTATGTATAGTAAATGTATAACATATGTTTATTATATTATATAAAACGGTCCCTTTAATAAGTCATCACGAGAGGACGCAAGAAACTTTACCCAAAATCCATTCGGATGCGCACATTCGCCATCAATCTATGGCTAACGCATACAAAAAATTATAAAAAAGTTTTCAATTCCTGCTATTTCGCTCATAGGTCTAAAAATATCCAGTTCTCCTCTTCAAAGCAACACAATTTATTAAATGGGTCGTCGCTCGATCCAAGAATTTTTGGCCAAAATCAATTCATACACCCACATCCTCCATCAATCCATTAGCTAATGCACACGAAAAATCGCAAATAGTCCTCAATTCCTGATATTTCGATCATATCTCATAAAAATGCTTCATCTAACCCTCCAAAGCAATAAACCCATTTAATAGGTCTTCATGAGCGGACCCAAGAAATATCGCCCAAAACTCATTTGTACGGTCACGCCCCCATTATTCCATAAGCTAATACACTTGAAAAATAGTAAAAAAATACTCAATTCCTGCTATTTTCCTCACATGTCTTAAAAAATGCTCCATCTGCCTCTTCAAAATAACATAATTCATTTAATTAATCGACGTGAGTGAACCAAGAAGCTTCACCCAAAATTCATTTGAATGTCCGCATCCCCTATCAATCCATAGTCTAACACACACAAAAAATTATAAAAAATTCTCAATTCCTGCTATTTCACTCATATGTCCTAAAAATGCCCCGTTCTCCTCTTCAAAAGACATAATCCATTTAATAGGATGTCACGAGTGGACCCAAGAAGTTTTATCAAAAATTCATTCGAACACCCATATCTCGCATAATCTTTAGGCTAGCACACAAGAAATATTGTAAAAAAAATATCAATTCTTGCAATTTAGCTCATGTCTTAAAAAATGTCCCGTCTGCGACTCCAAAGCAATATAATCTATTTAAAAGGTCATCATGAACAAACCTAAGAATTTTCTCCTAAACCCGTTTGGACGCCCACATTCCTCATCAATCCATAAACTAACACAAATGAGAAATCATAAAAAAATCTTGAATCTTCTACTATTTTGTTCATATATCTAAAAAAATGTCTTGTTCGCCACTCCATTGCAATATAATCTATTTAAAAGGTCGTCGCAAGCGGATCCAAGAATTTTTTTTCCAAATTCATTTGGATGCCCACATTCCCATTAATTCATAAATAACACAAAAAGAAATCGCAAAAGATCTTTAATTCGTTTCATTTCACTCATAAGTCTTAGAAATGCCCCATCTGCCTCCCCAAAGTAACATAATCTATTTAATAGGTCATTATGAGTGAACCCAAAAAGTTTTGGCCCCAACCCGTTTGGACACCCATATCCACCATCAATTGATAGGTGTTCGCATTTAAAAAATCGCAAGAAGTTTTCAGTTTCTGCTATTTTGCTTATATATCATAAAAAATTTACTATTTGCCTCTCTAAAGCAACACAGTCTATTTAATAGGTCATTACAAGTGGAACCAAAAAGCTTATCCCAAAACTCATTCCGACTCCCACATCCCCATCAATTCATATAACACACATGAAAAATCATAAAAAATCATCAATTCCTTCTATTTTGCTCATATGTTTTAAAAATGTCCTGTCTGTCTAAAGAAACACAATCTATTTAATAGGTCGTCATGAGTAACCAAAGTAGTCTCACCCGAAACTTATTTGGACGTCCACATCTCTCATTAGTTCGTAGGCTAATAGACATAAAAAAAACACAAAAATCCTCAATTCCTACTATTTCGCTCATATCCTTTTAAAAATGTTTCATCCGCCTCTCCAAAGTAACACAATTTGTTTAATAGATCTTCATGAGCAAACCCAAGAAGTATTGTTGGAAATCCATTCGGCGCCTACATCCCCCATTAATCCATAGGCTAACACAAAAAATCACAAAAATCCTTTTTTTTAGTATTTCACTTAATTTTTAAACTTTTTGGCCATGCCTCAGACAACTATTAAATGGATTGTATTGATTTAGAGGGCCGGATAAAGTCATTTTTAAGATATATGAGCGAAATACTAATAATTGAGGATTGTTTATGATTTTTCGTGTGTGTTAGCTAATAAAATAATGAACGAGCGTGAGCATCTGTATGAGTTTTGGACAAAATTTCTTAGGCATTTCCATGACTACCTATTAAATGGACCGTGTTAGTTTGAAGGGCTAGACAAAATTTTTTTAATAATATGAGTGAATACTAAAAATTGAGGATTTTTGGCAATTTTTTGTGAGTGTTGCGAAATACTAAAAATTGAGAATTTTTTGTCATTTTCTGCAAATGTTAGCCTATGGATTGATGGGTGATTGTGGGCATTCAAATGGATTTTGGAAGAAAATTCTTGAGTGTGACCCTGGCAACCTATTAAATAGATCGTGTTGATTTGATTTTACGACAAAACTTCTTCGGCGCGCCTCAGAAAACTATTAAATAGATAGTGTTGGTTTGGAGAGACAGATGAAGTTTTTGTAAGACATATGAGCGAACTACTAATAATTGAAATTTTTTAAATAATTTTTCATGTGTGTTAACCAATGGACTAATGGGTGGGTGTGAACGTCCGTGTGAATTTTGGATAAAATTTCTTGAGCACACTCCTGCCGATCTATGGTCCATGTCAGTTTTGAAGTGGTGGGAGTTTTGAAGTGGTGGATGGAGGTCCTTTTAAGAATATGAATGAAATACTAAGAGTTGAGGATTTCTAATAATTTTCATGAGTGTTATTATGTGGATTGATGGGAGGGTGTGCACGTCAAATTAAGTTTTCAGCAAAACTTCTTCAACGCTTACCTGACGACCCATTAAATGGACTATGCTAATTTTGAGGGGTGGTTGGTTATTTTTATTTAAATACATATGGTAAAACATATAAAATTAAAGATTTTTTTGTGAATTTTCATGTGTGTTAGTTTGTGAACTTGAAAGCTTATGAATTTTTTCATAACAATTTTTTTGCGATCTAAAAATTGTAATTTTTTTACCATTATCAATATTGTTTTAAGTGAAACTAAAATTATAAAATCTATTGTTTAAATTTTTGGTTCATCAAACTTTTGGAGGCCTAAAGCAAACGCTTTAACTTCACCCTTAAGCCATCCCCCGAGCTGAAGAAACTGCTCTTTGCAATAAGACACGAACGCTAAAAATGATAACTTAATTCCAGTGAAGAGAGAGAAATTCTTGGGTAATTATTATGCTGATCTTAAGAAGAATGTTTTTAATTCATCAACTTAAGAAAATTATTCTATGTGTTCAACTTCAGTTATGCTACAGTAAAAATAGCGGATACATTCTTTGGTAAACCTGACATTTTAAGAATTTTGTTAGGCATCGAAAGGGTAATGAAGCTATATTTTTTATCAACTGACTATCAGGATTTGATATTATTATTATCAAGGCCCGATAATTGATGTGGCGATTATATAATCCGGGGGAGTTTTAGAGTTTATGACTCAACCTATTTCATGTTGTGTGAATGCTTACAAGATTTTTTCCACTGCATATAGCATCAACATGGTCTAATAATGAATATTTAGGTGAGTGTGTGAGAAGAACTCAACTTCAATGTGGAAGGAAAAAAAGGTTTCAGAAGAACAGAAAATATAAAATTTCATATTGTATCATCTGATATGATGCAAGTTAGAAATGATCAAGTCTGTGAAGATTTATGTTTATCCAATTGATTATGCAATGCTTGTGCCTATAGCAGGATTGATGGACACTGCAATATACGAAATGAAGACTTTTTCAATCTGAAAAGATTACAAAATTATTCAGGCTGAACAAATTTCAACATTAAAGTTTCTACGGAGCGGTCATTTGCAAGGTGACTTAATAAATTTGGTGACTTAAAGAAAAATTTTAATAAAGAGTTTCAAGTACATTCAATAAAATTAGCATTTTTTTGTGCATCACATGTGTATGTTATGTGTCACGCGTGCATCTCCTGCAACGTGCGTGCATCTCGTGCGATATACATTTATCTTACTTAACGGGTTGCCATTTAGTTGAAAGATGTATTATTTTTATCCTATCTCATTCTACTTTTTATTTTTTTAGGAAATAAAACATCAACCTTGGTAAAACTAGCAATGTCTATCGGTTATGCTTCATGTTTTATCCTCTTTAAGCACACTTTATGGAAGAATTCAATCAAACACGCAGTTTGCAAAATTACTGAATTCATTTTACTAGTCTATTTTTTAGATAGGGAGAAAATTTAAGAATGACTGCTTTGGAGAAAGAACTTCCGCTTCATTACTTAGCAAGAATAGATTCGATGACATAGATGGTTCGTCCGTTGCATTAAGTTGAAAATACATGAGTCTCACTTGAATATAATGTTCTGCTTCCTCACTAGGACTAGGATTAGTTATTGCTGAATCTATCAGCTCAAAGGCCTTGCCATCATCCCACAACTTCGAAGCATGAAGCAACAACTCATTAAAATAGATAAATTTAATTTTCAATAAAAGAAAGATTAAAATACTTGCATTTTATAATTTACCCGTTGGACCAAATTTAGAGAAAAATCATTGTCATAAGAGGATTTGTTCTTTTTGCCACTAATGACCTTCAATAATATGATACCATAGCTAAAGACAACAAATTTTACATAAAAGTGACCATCTAGAGTATATTCAGATAACATATAGTCACTATATAGAAAATACTAAAGTTAGTATTCAAAGTATTGGAATAAAGACATGATGAAAGAATCACTTTCATCACTTGCCTGCTTACTATGTTCTGATGATTCGATGAGTATTTTCTTCATTTTAGCTTCTGCTACATATTCTAGCTGTACCAAAATATGATATTTTGGGGTTCATATCTTCATCTAAAAGAATGTTGATGGCCTTCAGATCACGGTGTATTATTTTTATTCTTGAGTCCTGATGAACATAGATTATCCCTCTAGCTATTGCAATGATAATTTTCTATCACTTTTTTCAATCAAGCAATGACTTTGATTATCATCTAAATTGTTTATATATTAAAAGAAAGATAAAAAAGCATAGCTTTAACAGAAGTCCAGGGTTAACAAACATTATACAATAAGTCATCAAATCAAATATGAAATAGTCTAGACTTTTGTTTGGCCATATATTTGTATATCAATTTCTCTTCGTCTTTTACACAGTAGTCAAGGAATTTAACATAATTTTTGTATTGAAGTTTAGTAATGAGAAGTGTCTCAGTTTTAAATCCACTTACACATTATCGTGATTAGGTTGATAGCCTTTTAACAACTATTCACTTACAATCTAACAATTGTTCTTAGAAATCACAAACTAATTTATTAGAAATGGTGATTTATTAGAAATTGTAATTTCTCAAAATAATTGACAAATTATTGATAAATAGCTGTGAAAAGACTATTAACTCAATCATGATAAGGTGTAAGTGAATTTAAAACTAAGTAACTTCTTATTTCTAAAATTCAACATAAAAATCTTGTAAGATTACTTGACTACTGAATGGAGGACGAGGGGAAATTGTCAATCTATAAATATAAGCCAAACCAAATTCTAGACCATTTCATGTTCGGTATAATAATTTTTTATCTAATGTTTGTTAACTTTTTCCTTTTGTCCAAGGAGAAAACTTGTTGTCCTTACGAGTCTCAAAGAAGATAGTCACCATGTCTGGTGGATTACCATGTTTGTGTCCCTTCACATTCAAATAAATTGTCATATATTTGAAACTAAGAGGAGCTTTCTTCATAGGATTACAAGAATTATGTACATACCAATTCATAAATAATCTCTCTAATCGACTTGCTACCAATACGGTTAGGTATACTTAACTTAGACCTATTCATAAATTCTTTGATTTGTTAATCCGTCAGAGTAACAACAACCTCAAAGAACTGAGACTTTCACAATTGCTAATTTTTACCTATTTAGATCTATAACACTGAATAACATGCCTAGAAGATGGCTTTGGTACCACATGTTGAATTTCAACACATATGCAAAGCCAAAATACAAAGGAATAATAAATAGGAACGTACCTTCGTTAATGAAAAAATAACCCGAGAGAGAAGTAATTTCATAGCACAAGCTTAAAAGTCTTCTAGCTTATGCTTGTCGAAGTATAAAAAAGGCACAAATGTACTGTATTTATAGATAGGGTAGAGACTGCGAAACTTTAACCTAGGGACTTCTTCATAAAATATGATTGCCTTAGGGACTTATAGTTAATAGGAGAAAAGGTAATTTTGGTCCTGAAGTTATTGTCTTATTGTAGTTTTGGTCCCCATGTTGTATGACTTGACATGTTTAACCTTTAATTAATTAAAATGTGTTATTTCATCCCCAAAACTAACAGATTTTAAAAGTATTATGTCAAATATTTCAACTTACCAATTTTCGTATTTTTTGATACTACAACAACACACAATTTTAATGTAAATCTGAACAAATGGACAATGATTGCAAATGCATCATCTTAAGAAATCGTACTTTTTCTTTCAATAAGTTATTGCCAAATTATCATAGTATTTTGCAGAAGTTGTACAAAAATTATATCAACATGTATTTCTTATGATGGCTAATAGATGCACTTTCAAAAATATAGTTAATTCTAAAAAAAATCTTCAAAATTATTAGAGATAAGCACCCAGTAACCTACAAAACTATGGCCAAAGTTGTACGACATACTCCAGCTTCACAGGGGTCATATTACCCCCCTCCCCTGAACTCAATTTTAGCATACTTTGTCACTCTTTTGTGCTTATGTGGCACCTTTAATATATAAAACATGACCCACGTCTAAGGTGCCACATCAGCTAAAAAGGTTAATAAAAGGTATTACGCCAGCTAAAAAGATTGACAAGAATACGTTAAAATTTAGTTCAAAGGGTAATAAGACACCATGAAATTGAAGTGTGTTATAGCAAGTTTGATCATAGTTCAAAGGGTACTAGATGCTTTACTCTAATTATTAACATCAGAAAATTTAAGCACACATATGTATTAAAAATTGTGAATCCTTTTCATTTATGAATTTGATAAAAGGATAATTACGAAATATTATATAATCACTTTCTAGGTGTTAGCAATTCGATATATTTATTCTTTGGGAAATATTTAGAAGTTTTTTGAATCAAAATAAATTAAAGAGTTATCTAAGAGAAGAAAAAAAATCTTATAAGATAAAACAAGGCTTCTTACAATAGCAAAAATCTATAAGAGAAAATATAGATTTTACACACACATATAAATAATATAAAGGGAAAATACCATAGAATAGTAACCAAACATGTTAAGTAAGATAATGACTGTAATTTATGATTCAGGCATTGTCTTAAGGCTACACAATTGGAGTACCATTATGAGATAAGTTAATGAATAAAAATTTCTTTGGCAAATAATGAGAACTGAGAGTTGAATAGATAAATCAAATTCAGGCAGTTGAAATTAAATTTGAAGATAAGTTAATTCATGCTGTCAAAGTGATTTGGTCGGTATTAATCACCTTTTTAGAGACGAAAAAACATTATCAACCACAAATTTTTATATTTCTTTTTATGATTGAATTCATCATAAATTCTTTGCATTTGGGGATAAGTAGTTAATAACTTTTATTTAGCTATGAAACACTAAGTTATCTTTGTAAACATTTAGCGACCCACATTTAATGATCAAGAAATATTGTTTTGAACTCTTCCCAACTAGCTGAAGGTGAACCTATATCCCTTGATTTTTTCCAATCTTCATATAATTATATAGCCACCCCCTTTAATCGATATGTTGCTAGCTCAACTGTTTCTTTACCAGATACATGCATAACATCCAAAGCCCTTTGAATTTGATCTATAAAGTCTTGTGGATCTTCATTAGGATCTGACTCGGTGAATGAGGGAGGATCCACTTTAAGGAAATCTTGTGTCCGTAGATTAGCTGCCCTATCCACACCACTAGTACCCATAGTTGGACCAGCTTGTCCTTGACCTTTTCCCGCCACTGTACGAGTCAATAATTGCACCGTATTTCTTAAATCTTGTTCAGTAGAATTAATAGGTAATTATGAGGATACTCTTCTCCTTGTTATATCTTCTGGAGATGGAGGAGTAGAAGAAGTCCGTGATGCAAATTCATCCTGAGCCTCACTTTGATCAATATGTCTAGATGGTGATTTGTTGGTCCCTTCTCCAACAGCCACATCTACTTGCTTACTTTTATTTTTACTCCTTGTAATCGACATGTTTACTGTATCAAGATAAAAAAGTATATCATGTAAATACAAATCAACCTACATCATTGGCTCTATCGCACGATCTAAAAAATGAAAAAATAACTCCTAATGTTTGTAGGCTTCTACTTAGAGATGTGGAGCACACCACACCCATAAGTAAGACTCTATATAGACACAACATTGTAGCCAACTCCCTAGGGTATCCTGCTTCGATACCACTTTTTTCACATCTCAAATTCTATTAGGATGGACCAACACCTGTAGTCGTAAAGGCCCGAGATGTAATACCCCATGATTTTCTAGCTTAAATTCATCCCTAGAATATTAAGAGATAGCTCCCAAAATAAATAGTATTTATTTCATATGAAATTCTTTAGATTTCGACTTTTCATGGCGTGAGAAATTGAATAAGCTTTCCAACGATATAAGATTTACCTAAATCCAATAACCAAGTAAGAAGTTATGGCTATTTTAAGTTCCTATCGCAAAACACCGTCATTCGGGCCCTTAGTGCATCGCTGAGCAGTGTAAATTTCCAATTGTCCTATTCCAGTGGTCCTCTGCGATATTAGCCCATTATGGAGAGGGTCAATTTCCCATTTGTTAATTTTCAGAGGTCCAGCACGATAATGGCGCGTCGCGCTAAGTTTCCAGGTCCCATCCAAGGTGGCAACGCGATACCACCGTGTCACACCACCATACATATTTCCAGTTGGCATTTTCCAGTGGGTTGGGCGATAGTGGCGCATCGCACCAAGGCCAAAAATTGAGAATTTTGGGTCGTTTTCCAATTTCAAATTAGAGATGAATAGGGGCATTTTGGTCAATCCCCAGGGCCCCAATCCGTCCAAAATTAGAAGATTGATCATATTTGAAAGTACTTTATGCTTTATTCATCATTCTCTCTCAATTAAAACCCTAAGGCTCATACTTCCCCTCCAAGAAACTTAAAGTTTCTCCATTAATTCTCCAAATTAAGGATTTCCAAAGCAATATAATCAAGAACCCATCACCAAGAACGCAATAAAGATCCAAGATTCAAGTTTTAGCATCTAGATCATCAATTGAGGTATGTGGGGTTTGAACAAGGATAGTTCTTTCATCCTTGTACCAAAAACTTTATTTTAATTACAAATTTATTATAATTTATGAGATTTCCCATGAAATTAAAGTTAGGGTTTATGCCCATTATCATTATTTGCAAGATTATGAGATTTACCATAATTTAGAAGTTGAATTACATGACTATATTTATATTTCAATGCATTATGCAGTAATTTCCAGATTTTATGTTGAATTATAAGTGTTTACATTACTAAGCATGAATTACCAAGTATGAATTTTTAGATGTTTTAACATGAGATTGATGCATGGGACATTATGCCCTAATTAATATTGCTATTTCGAGATTATTTGTGCTATAATCACCCCCAGATAAGATTTCCTAGATTTAAATAAAGATTTGACCTTTTGGTCCTAAGCTAAGATAAAGAATTCACTTTGTTCAGATAACTTGAGATTTAACCATGTGTTATTTTGAAGTGAATTTCTTAAGATTTTGAGCATAAGAATGACAGCAGTATTTAGCACCGAGATGTGTAAGTTACTACGGTTTCATACCCCAAAACTACATGCCACCATAGTATTTAGATTATTCCCACTTCTATGTGGATGACTCAGATTGTGATCACTTTAGATAGAAGTTCTATTCCGATGGCAATGGTAGAACAGACCTACCTAACGGGGGCTAGACATGGGACTCCTTGGATGCTCACATGGTGTATGTCGGTTAGAAGAACCTCCCTTCAGATGTCTCACACTCTTCATCAGTCTACTGATTTAAAGATTTAAGATAAAAGCATATGTTTTGGAAGTTATGGTCTTAAGATTTTAAGCCCTAAGATAAGCTATTTTACAGACTTCAGAACTAAGTGTAATGGCTCACAAGATTTACATTATATGTCTTATCAATTATGATTTATGTTTTTTAAATTTCAGATTACTCAAGCTTGTGTTAGTCATTTATATTTAATATGCATGATTTTATAAACTGTGATGATAATGTTTACTTATTGCATTCACCCCCATATACTCAGTACATCCTCAAAGTATTGATTCACATATACTTTTATGTGCTACATTGTCTCATAATGTAGGTTCAGGTGCTCAGTCTCAGCAGCGTAGGTGATTTCTGAGCATCTCATCCACATCTCTACAGTTGGTGAGTCCTCATAGTTCGGGGACTTAGTTATTCATACTTTCAGTTAATTAGTAGATGTTACTTTATTTATTTCAGACAGTTTGAGTCAGTTGGAGGCCTGTCCCAGTGACCTCTAGATTCAGATAGTAAGGGCTTATCGGACTACTAGATTCAATGTTAGACTTTTGATTCAGTATTCAGATTTTCAGTATTATTTTACCAAGACTTGTGAGATTAGTATGTTTTCAGATAAGATTTCCGCACTTAATATGTTCCATGTTCATATTTCCCATATGTTGTGATGCAGATTTAGTAAAAAGCAGCCAGGGTTAGCTCAGGACTACTTGTAGTTCGGAGCACCGTGTGGCATCCCAGAAACTAGATTTTGGGGCGTTACACGAGAGTACCGATCCAAAACCTTGTACTTCCTCATGCATGTAACTATGAAATAAAAGGTGCTGCCAAGTATGTATATAATACATTGATGAAAATAAACCACAAAGGCAAGTCCAAAACTATATGTGCAACATTTGGCCGTTGGGGCCACAACGTCAATAAGAAAAATGAAGTGCTACCATGCTTAAATTTACATTGATCTATAACGACTTTAAAATATACATGGACTTAGTTAATGTCGGGATAAACCCCCGCCTTAATCTTAACTACTACATAAAACCAAGATATATAACAGAGTCAAAAAACCCTGAATCAACCTGGAGCTCACCAATAGTTGCTGGATGTCGTGTGCTCCAACTGGGACGGTTTACTAGCTGGAGGACCTGTACCTGTGGCATAAAACACAATGTTCCCCCAACAAGGGACGTCAATACAAAAGAATGTACTGAGAATGTAAGTCATGAAGTGACTATAGGTAAGACAAGAGCTTAATGAAATCAGCTATAAATATATGTAACTGTATAGATAAGGATAAAAGACCAGCTTTGATTGTACTAGTGGAATCATGTACCTTTCATCCTTTACTTTGCTTTATTCTTTTTTATTTTATAAAATTATAAGGCATACAAATGACCAGTTGATCAGGGGTAAAAAAAGGATGACCCATGCTAGGCATTTTAACCCCTGGAATACGGTCCTTATAAAGGCTTTCCTTTCATCCCTGGGATACCACCCATAATATTGGGAATGACCCATGCTAGGTGTTCCTTCCACCCATGGGATACCATCAAGAATATAGATTTACTTCAGATCATACTTTTTATCTTTAAATTTGTTGTTTTGGTGGTTATGACATTATTATATTCAGAACTTTAAACCAGTAGCAAAATGTATACAAATATGCACTAGATGTAATAACAATGAGGTAGGATGTAATAATAATAGAAATATAATACTTAGGTGCTTAACTAACACCATGGACCATGTTGACTAAGATAACAACTCATAAAGCTTATTATTGAAAACACCTACATCATACTAGTACTTAGAAGAGCAAATGTGCAAATTTAGTAACAAACACATTTTCAGGTACTTTAAAACCCTAACGAGATGGAATAAGGTTGCTAGTCATATTGGAGATTGTACGTTGACTTTATGTATATTTGAAAGAAAGAGTGCTTAGAATCTTACTTTGTAACACAAGAGTTAGATTTATGCCAGGGATTATAAGACACCTTGCTACACAACTGATCGCACTCTAACTTAATGTTCTTCCTTTTAGATTATTAATCTACAACAGAGTAAAACTAATATTAGTAGCTAATTAACACATTCATGCCATTTAACCTCATCACAACAGTAGCCGGTTAGTAACCCATAATTAATTAACTCAAGGGTGTTTCTCAATCCCTTCTCCCAATTACATTTACATATAATGCAAATTCTTATAAGGTTCTCCTAAACAATTTCAGCTTCATTGCACCCTCAAAATAATATATCAAGTGGAATGGGCAGTAAGCTAACACAATATCCACTTCAGCAATGTATCATTATACTTTTCTTCTATATTCCAACATAAATTATTTACACCTTTCCCCAACATCAACCAAGAAAACCCAACATATACACATAAGATAGTTTTAAAATATCCCCAAACATCCTTAACTATAGCAACCAAATATTGAATTTACCACCCCTTGAGTTTTTAACAAAAATACGAACAATCCACTATCAAAATATGTCCATAGGAAGAGGGCAAAAATGGGAGGTAGCTATACCTTAATTTTTGTGATAGGTTATTCTCTTGATGTGTATATATTCAATATCTTGATTCTTTCACACACAAACCAAAGGAGAAGACAAAAATCTCTTAATAACCTAGAATAATAGGACTGGCACACTTATAGAAGGTTGTCCTATGTTTAATTATAAAGAACATAATCATCGTAGTTTCCTTAATATAAACTTATGATTTTTTCACTTAGATTTAGCTTGGAAGGAAGGTATATCACAAGAACCCTAGTGGAATTATAGGGTTGTTGTATAGCTAAGAGAGAGCAAGATAGAAAACCCTAGAAAGTTGATTTTTGTCTAAGTTAAAATGAGTTGGTTTCAATTCCTTTAAAGAGAGATGCTCTTGGCCGACTTTCTTGGGCATTTTTAGGCCATAATTTGTCAAGTAGATGATACACCTACTTGCCCATTATATTGGGCCTTTGTGAATCTGAAACTATTGGGATTTGGCTGCCCATTCTCTCTTTTAGTTTGGGCCATAATTAATTCAAGTAGATGGTAGTATACCTAGCCCAATAATCTGATCAAGGGAGTCTTAGTAGGTGATACACCTACTTAGTTATTAAGTTGGTCAAAAGGTCAAAGTAGGTGATGCACCTACTTACTTCATTTATGTATAAAATGGGCCTTTAACTTATTGGGCTTTTGGAATAGATTTTGGTATTGGACTGCCCATTCTCTTCTCTATTTATTTTACTTGGTTTAGGACTTAAATTAGCCCGTTAATATAGTCTATAAATCTGATCCATTGACCTTAGCCCCATTAACTTGGTCTGTGTAGCTTAAGTAGCTGACTCGGCTAGTTGCTTAAATAAGTCAAGCAAACACCTTAATATTTTATTCTATTTTTAGATCAAAATTCCTTTAATTGAACTTAAAAATTATGTACACTTGGTCACTTCAAACTTGAGACTCAAATACCTACTTACAATCCCAAGTATAAATACCCCCATCGACGGTAACTTGATCGTACAGTGCTTAATATATGAAAAATTCCTTCAAGCCTATCTTAACGCCACTAATCATATAGGAAATTGAGTCTATTGCCCATATCATAAGGCTATATCAAGTGTTATATAAGTAGAACTAGTACATGTAGAATAAGGGGTATTACATCCTCTCCCCCTTAGAAACCTTCGTCCTCGAATACTAGCATAATTGGCTAGCTTAAACAAGTATAAGCCTAACTTTAATCCCAATGTTATCCACATAACACTTATATGTTTATACTTACTTTTTAATGCTCAAAACCAGTATCTTTTACTTTCTCTATGGACTCGAATAAATTAGGGTACTTGGATTTCATTGTTTCATCGGCTTCCGATGTTATTTCTTCTACTTTTTGGCCCCTCCAAAGTACTTTTACAGAAGCTACCTCTTTATTTCTTAATTTCCTAACTTTTTGATCTAGAATAGCAATAGGTACTTCTGTATAAGTAAGATCTTTTATAACTTGTAGATCTACAGTACGAGTAATAAGAGATGGATTTCCTATACACTTATGGAGCATTCTGACATGAAACATTGTATGTACAGTTGAGAGTTCCTGGGGTAGCTCTATCTTATATGCAACTTGGCCAAATCTTTGAATAATCTTATATGGCCTTATATAGCGGGGATTCAATTTTACCTTTTTACCAAATATTTTTACCCCTTTCATTGGTGATACCTTCAAAATACCCAATCTCCTATAGAAAACTTTAACCCACTTCTCTTAATATCTGCATATGATTTATGCCTACTTTGAGCTGTTTCTAATCATTATTGTATCACCTTAACTTTCTCTAATCATTGTTGTATCACCTTAACCTTCTCTATAGCTTGATGAATAAGATCTAGCCCAAATAAGGTAGTTTCACCCATTTCAAACAACCCAATTGGTGATCTACACTTTCTACTATATAAAGCTTCATAAGGTGCCATTTTGATACTTGAGTGATAGCTATTGTTGTATGCAATCTCAACAAGTGGAAAATGATAATCCCAACTACCTTTGAAGTCCAATGCATAAGCTCACAACATATCCTCAAGTGTTTGGATTATATGTTCTTCCTGCCCATTCGTTTGAGGGTGAAAAGTCATGCTTAAACACACTTGAATTTCCAAACTCTTCTAAAAATACCTCCAAAAATTTATGGTAAATTGAGCTCATCTATCAGATATAATATAGATTAGGACTCCATGTAGCCGAACTATTTCTTTAATGTATAATTTTGCATACTCTTCAGTCGTGTTAATGGTCTTAACTAGTAGGAAGTGTATTGATTTGGTGAGTCTATCAAATATTACCCATATAGAATCAAACTTCTGAGAGGAGCGAGGTAAGCCAGTGAGTAAATCTATGTTGATCATGTTCCGCTTTGTAATACCCCGGGAAATTTTTTATTGAAATTTTGTGCATAAACGTGTTGGGTTCTATCTTCTAGAATAAATTATAAATTTTCTGTGTGGAATGTCTTAGATTATGACCCACCATTATGTAGTATCGAATAAGCTTTCCAACGATATATGTATCATCCAAAACGGACATCCGAGCGACGAGTTATGAACATTCCGATCGAACCATGAATAGTAGTGAACAGTAAAACGTGCAGGAAAAAGTACTGAGGCCTGGCGTATTTTTGCTCCAAATTTAAGCGATCATAACTCCTTGTACATAATGATCTGGGTGATCTACTATAAATCAATGGAAATATCTACGAGTTCTCTTTCCAATGAAATTGGTTTCATCCAATTTATCTATCGGAGCAAAAAGTTATGGTCGATCTACTTCAGCCTATCAAAAGCAAATTTTTGGGTCAAATTCAAACGATCATAACTCCTTGTACATAATAATCTGGGTGAGATACTATATATCAACGGAAAGATATGAGAGTTCTCTTTCTAATGAAATTGGTTTCATCCAATTTGGATATCAGAGTAAAACATTATGGTTGATCAACTTCAGACTATCAAAACAGTTCACCAAAGGACAGATTTGAGAATTATTTGATTTTTAGGGGCGTTTTGGTCATCCCCCCTCACCCAAAATCCATCCAAACCCTATATTAAAGCCTATTAGAAGCATTATATATTATATTTCATCAAATTTCCTAAAAAAAAACCCTAAGCTCCTACATCCAACTTCAAGAACCTCCAAAGTTCACCATTAATTCTGTAAATTTATTCAAGATTCCAAGTTCCTAGTTCAAGAACTCCAAGAACTATCATTCAAAGGCCCGATTAACATCTCAGAAATGAGTATCGATCTAAAGTTCATCATTCAAGGTTTGTGAGATTTTTCAAACAAGAACTCTCTTTCATTCTTGTACCCAAAAGTAATTTTCTTTACAAAGGCATGATTTTTATTTGATTTTTACGAATTTGAAGCACAAACCCATATATTATGATGATGATTATGAAATCTTGATGTTTATGATTTTAAAAGATGAATTTATGTGTGTGGAGATATAAAGCATGAATCTTGAATAATATTTATCGTGATTTTGATATTTGGGTTGTGAATCCCCATTGGAAATTGTGTTTTTTTTAGAAAGTGTGTGTTATAAGCACGTTGATGTTGAATATTTGAGATATTTTGAATGATTTGATCTTTTGGTCTTAATGGAGTTGTTTTGAACTCGAGTGTGAAAGAAATTCACAATGTGGTTGATTTTGATAGATGGGAAGCATGATGGCTCCTGATGTATATTTATATATTACTGAAATTGTTTTGTTGTGGATTGTCTTTGAAATGATCTGAGCTAAGTCCGAGAGAAATCTTTAGCATCGAGTGGGAGGTATAAAGCGACCTTACTTTCCTAGAACTACATGCCCCCATAGGAGTGAGCCTGAGGTTGATTTATATAGTGATCACTAGTTTATGTGGATTTGATATCGATAGTCCTACTCCGATGGCAAGGATATGATGGCTCTCCCCAACGTGGGTTGTACGTTGGACTCCATGTAGCTCACATGGTTTATGTCGGTTATAGGATCTCCCAGTGTGTGTGTGTTTCCTTGTGTCTATGGTGAATGGTAAAGTGATTTGAAAGTGGAATTGTGAAAGTTATTCTTTCAAAAGATTTAAATGATATTTACATTATGAGAATTGATATTCTTGATGAATTGAAAGTGATTGACAAATTATATGATGACTCACATGTGTTATTGTACTTATTTCATCCTCTCATGATTATGATTTTCTTCGGACTATGTGAGTCTTTCATATATCCTGCATATTTCTTATAAATATTTATGATGATGATATTTATACAACTGCATACACCCCCATATACTCGGTTTCTTTCCATGGTACTGACCCACATCTTCGGATGTGGGCTGCATTTTCTCAAAATGTAGGTTCAGGTGCTCAGTTCCAGGTTCGACAGTGATTCTTCAGGCACACTGTTCTACATCCTCTATTGTGGTGAGTCCTCATGTTCCAAGGACGTGATGTTTGATGTTGGTTTCACAGAATTGTTTACATTTGATAACTGAGTATTTGTCAGTTGGGGCATGTTTTAATGGCTCGCTGGTTTTATTAATTTTCTTAGAGGCTTGTCAGACTAGTATAGATGTTGGGAGTTGACTAATAAGTCGTATTTTGTTATCTTTCTGAAATTTTTTTATTCTTGGATGATGATTACTCTGTTGATATTTGAGGGTTATTTATGGAAACCCCTTTGATCTGTGTTGAACTGAATGAAAATGGCTCAAAGGTTAGCTTGGGGCTACTCGTAGCCTCAAGTATCGTGTGACGCTCCGGGACCCATTTTCTGGGGTGTTACAAACTTGGTATTAGAGCCTAATGTTTTAAGGTGTCCTAGGGAGTCTGACCAGCCGCGTTAAGCAGAGTCTTGATCATCGATGTGTAGCGCGCCACATCTATGAGCAAGAGGCTACAAGATGTTTTAGGAAAAAGTGTGATTCTTTTTTTTAGAAGTCTATCGTGCTTAAAGTGTCTCTTTCTGCTATTGATTCGTGCTCTTCTCTTTTAGAAATATGCCTCCATGTCGAGCAAGAAGAATTAATGATGGTCAGCAACCTCAACCCGCTGACCCATTGAATGAAAATGTGTCTCATGCTAAATTTCGGGCAGCCTTTCAGGCGCTGGCCCAAGCTGTTACTGCAAATGTTCAGGCCAACCCAGCCTCGGCTCCACAGCAGTAGGTAGGTGATTCAGCTGCTGCCAGGATCTGTGACTTCATGCGGATGAATCCGTCAGAATTCTATGGGTCCAAGTCTGATAAGGATCTACGATTATTTTTAGAGGAGGTGCAGAAGATTACTCAGGTAATGCATGTATCGGAGGAACATAGTATGGAGTTGGCTGTGTATAGGTTGAAAGACCTTGCTTATGACTAGGTTGTTGCTTGGAGGAAAGGTAGAGGTGAAGGAGCTATCCCTACAACTTGGCAAGAGTTCCAGGATGCATTCTTGGATAAGTTTTTTCCTTTGGAGATGAGGGAGGCGAAGGTGGAAGAGTTGATGAACCTACGACAGGGCTCTATGACTGTTAGGGAGTACTGTCTAAAGTTCAATTAGTTGGCAAAGTATGCTCCTGACTTAGTGGCTGATAATTAGGCTAGTATGAGTAAGTTTGTGACTGGAGTGTCTAGCTATGTGGTTAAGGAGTGTAGGTCTGCTATGCTGAATAGTGAGATAAATCTTTCTAGGCTGATGACTCATGCCTAACAGATTGAGGCAGACAAGATTAAGGAGAGAGATAGAATGAGAGGGAATAAGATAGCTAGGTCCAAGCAGCACAGACAGGGTCAGACTAGATCGCAGGGAAGGAGTCGCCCTCAGTATCAGGATCATTCGTCTATGCCAGCACCGTCATCTGCTAGTGATCCCATGCCTAGAGGTAGGCAGGAGCAAGGTAGTAGGTCATATGCATCCATGTCCCAGTACAGTGCTGGCAGTAAGCCAAATCATCCCCTGTGTCCTAAGTGTGGTAGGGCTCATTCGGGTAAGTGTTGGGGTGAGAAGAGGGGTTGTTTCCGGTGTAGTGACATGGGTCACAGAGTTATAGATTTTCCACAGGATGGACAAGGGCGTTGTGACTATCACCCTCAGACTCAGACTCAGACTCAGACTGTTAGTGCTCCAGTTCCAGCGACTCGCCCAGCCCCAGCTCAGGGCGCCTCTTCTAGCAATACTGGCGGGCAGCGCCAGAATAGATTTTATGATTTACCGTCCCGCCAGGAACAGGAGGACTCTCCAGATATTGTTACTGGTATGCTTCGTATATTTCAGTTTGATATGAATGCTTTGTTGGATCCTAGATCCAGTTTCTCATATGTTACACCTTTGGTTGCTGTGAATTTTGAAATGAGTCTTGAGATTATTCCTGAGCCTATCCTAGTTTCTACCCCAGTGGGTGATTTGATTGTTGCCCAAAAAGTGTATAAAAAGTGTCCTGTTACCGTTCTTTATAGAGTCTTGTTGGCTGATCTAATTGAGTTAGACATGGTAAATTTTGATGTGATTCTGGGTATGGACTGGCTGTATTCTTCTTATGCCTCTATTGATTGTCGGACCCGAGTGGTCAAGTTTTAGTTTCCAGGTGAATCCGTGTTTGTGTGGCCTGGGAATTCTGTGTCACCCAAGAGTCATTTTATCTCTTACCACAAAGCTAGAAAGCTTATTTCCAAGGGGTGTATTTACCATTTAGTTAGAGTCAAAGATACTAAGTCTGAGACTCCAACTCTCCAGTCTGTTAACGTCGTCAATGAGTTTTCTGATGTCTTTCTGGATGATCTCCCGGGGATACCTACTGATAGAGAGATAGATTTCGGGATTGATCTTCTTCCCGATACTCAGCCCATTTTTATTCCTCTTTACCGTATGGCCCCTACAGAACTTAAGGAGTTAACAGAGCAACTCAAAGATCTACTAGATAAGGGTTTCATAAGGCCCAGTGGTTCTCCTTGGGGTGCTCCTGTGTTGTTTGTGAGAAAAAAAGATGGCTATTTGCATATGTGCATTGATTACCGCCAACTGAATAAAGTCACCGTAAAAAATAAGTACCCCCTTCTGAGAATAGGTGATTTGTTTAACCAATTGCAAGGTGTAAGTTATTTCTCAAAGATAGACCTTCATTCCGGCTATCATCAACTCAAAGTTAGGGAGTGTGACATCCCGAAAACCATTTTTCGAACTCGTTATGGCCATTTTGAGTTTCTTGTTATGTCTTTCGGGTTAACTAATGCCCCAGCAAATTTCATGGACCTCATGAATCAAGTGTTCAAACCATATCTGGATATGTTTGTCATAGTGTTCATCGATGATATACTGGTGTACTCCCGTAGTGAGGATAAATATTCTGATTATCTCCGAACTGTCTTGCAAACCCTTAGAGATCACAAAATTGTTTGCCAATTTTAGTGTGAGTTTTGGCTAAGGTCAGTTGCTTTTCTAGGTGATATAATTTCTTTCGAGGGTATTAGAGTTGATCCCCAAAAGACCGAAGCTGTTAGAAATTAACCTAGACCTATTTCTCCGATTGATATCCAAAGTTTCTTGGGATTAGCTAGCTATTACCACCGTTTTGTTGAGGGTTTATCCTCTATAGCGTCTTCTATGACTCGATTGACCCAAAATAAAGTGAAGTTCTTGTGGTCCGAATCTTGTGAGAAGAGTTTTCAGGAGTTGAAGACTCGACTCACTTCAGCCCCTGTTTTGACTTTGCCTGATGGTGTTGATGGTTTTGTGGTGTACTGTGATGCTTTGAAAGTTGGGTTGGGTTGCGTATTGATGCAGAAGGGTAAGGTGATAGCTTATGTTTCTAGACAGTTGAAACCCCATGAGAAAAATTACCCCACCCATGACCTTGAGTTGTCTGCTATTGTGTTTGCTTTGAAAATCTGGAGACACTATTTGTATGGTGCCTATGTTGATGTTTTCTCTGATCATAAGAGTCTGCGGTAAGTGTTTACCCAGAGAGAATTGAATCTTAGGCAGAGATGATGATTAGAATTGTTAAAGGACTATGGTATGAGTGTGTTGTACCATCCGGGCAAGGCCAATGTTGTGGCGGATGCCCTGAGTAGAGTGTTCATGGGTAGTGTTTCGCATGTGGCAGAAGGTAGGAAAGAGTTGGCTCGTGATGTACATCGTTTGCCTAGATTGGCGGTTAGGTTGTTTGACTCTGCTGAAGGTAGTATAGGGGTTCAGAGTAGTTTCGAATCCTCCTTGGTTTCGGAAGTGAAGGAAAAGCAATACTTAGATGCTAGTTTGGTCAGACTGAAGGAGTCAGTCAAGGACCAAAAAGTAGAGGTTTTCTCCAAGGAGGAGATGGTGTGTTGAGATTGCAGAGTAGATTGTATGTCCCGAATGTTGATGATCTGAGACAGAGGATTATGGCTGAAGCGCACGAGGCGCGATATTCTATTCATCCTGGTGCCACCAAGATGTACCAAGACTTGCGGAAAATCTATTGGTGGAGTGGCATGAAGAAAGATATAGCAGCGTTTGTAGCTAAGTGTGCAACATACCAACAGGTTAAGGTCAAACACCAAAGACCTAGTGGTATGATGCAAGAGTTTAGTATTCCCACCTGGAAGTGGGAAGAGATAAATATGGACTTTGTAATTGGTTTACCTCATTCCCGACTCCATCATGATTCCATTTGGGTTGTGGTTGATAGGTTGACTAAGTCTACTCATTTCTTGCCTGTTCATACTTCATATACTGCTGAGGATTACGCTAAATTGTATATCCGAGAGCTAGTCAGACTACATGGAGTTTCCTTGTCTATCATTTCGAATAGGGGTATTCAGTTCACTTCACAATTTTGGAAAGCTTTTCAGAAGGGTCTTGGTACCTAAGTGCTTTTGAGTTCTGCTTTTCATCCGCAGATCGATGGTCAGGCTGAGCGGACCATCCAGACCTTAGAGGATATATTGAGAGCTTGTGCACTTGACTTTAAGGGAAGTTGGGATGATCACTTACCGTTGATAGAGTTTTCTTACAATAACAGTTTCCACTCTAGTATTGGCATGGCTCTGTTTGAAGCCTTATATGGGAGGAAGTGTAAATCACCCATAGGTTGGTTCGAGGTGGGTGAAGTGGCTGTGAGTGGTTTGAATTCGGTATTTGAGGCTATGGAAAAAGTTAAGTTGATTAGGGAAAGGTTGAAAACTGCGCAAAGTCGTCAGAAGTCATATGCGGATGTTAGAAGGAGAGACCTTGAGTTTGAAGTTGGTGACCTAGTGTATCTAAAAATTTCACCCATGAGGGGGGTGAAGAGATTCGGATAGAAGGGGAAGCTTAGTCCCCGTTATGTTGGATCTTACTAAATTCTTAGTCATGTTGGTAAGGTAACTTATAAGGTCGAGTTGCCTTCCGAGTTGTCCTTTGTTCATCCAATATTCCATGTCTCCATTCTTAGCAAGCATATTAGCGATGCTGTGGTAGTGGATTCCTCTGTGAGTGCTGCCATTCAAGAAAATCTTTCTTTTGATGAGATTCCTGTTGAGATTCTTGATTTCAGTGTCCGAAGACTAAGGAACAAAGAAGTTCCCTTGGTCAAGGTGTTGTGGTGAAACCAATCTGTTGAGGGTGCAACTTGGGAAGCTGAGGTGGATATTCGATCCAAGTACCCACACCTATTTTCTGAAAACTCCGATCAAGCCGAAGGTACCGTTCTTTCCTAGATCATGCACTTTCAATAAAAGTTGCAGCAGTTCAGCTGTCATTTATTATGTGTTAAGCTGTAGTTTCTTGAATTTATGCATTCTGTGTTGCATTCGGAGTGAGAAACGATATGCTGATGAGTCTAACGAATGGTTTCAGCTGTATGCTCTATTTCCTATCTAATCTTGGCATGTCTAGCATCATTCGAGGATGAATGTTTCCAAGGAGGGGATGATGTAATACCCCAGGAAATTTTTCGTTGATATTTTATGCATAAATGTGTTGGGTTCTATTTTCTAGAATGAATTATAAATTTTTCATGTGGAATGTCTTAGATTATGATCCACCATTGCGTAGAGTATAGAATAAGATTTCTAACAATATTTGGATCATCCAAAACGGACACTCGAGCGACAAGTTATGAACATTTCGATCGAACCGTGAATAGTAGTGAACAGTAAAACGTGCCGGAAAAAGTACTGAGGCCTGACGTATTTTTGCTCCAACTTTAAACAATCATAACTCCTTGTACATAATGATCTGGGTAATCTACTATATATCAATGAAAAGCTCTGCGAGTCCTCTTTCCAATGAAATTGGTTTTATCCAATTTGTCTATCGAAGCAAAAAGTTATGGTCGATCTACTTCAACCTATCAAAAGCGAATTTTTGGGTTAACTTCAAACGATCATAACCCCTCGTACACAATGATCTGGGTGAGATACTATATATCAACGGAAAGATATGAGAGTCCTCTTTCTAATGAAATTGGTTTCATCCAATTTGGATATCAGAGTAAAACTTTATGGTTGATCTACTTTAGACTATCAAAACAGTCTACCAAAGGACAGATTCGAGGATTATTTAATTTTTAGGGGCATTTTGGTCATTCCCCCTCACCCAAAATCCGTCCAAACCCTAGATTAAAGCCTATTAGAAGCATTATATGTTATATTTCATCAAATTCCCTCAACAAGAAAACCCTAAGCTCCTACATCCAACTTCAAGAACCTCTAAAGTTCACCATTAATTCTGCAAATTTATTCAAGATTCCAAGTTCCTAGTTCAAGAACTCCAAGAACCATCATTCAAAGGCACGATTAACATCTCAAAAATAATTATCGATCTAAAGTTCATCATTCAAGGTATGTGGGGTTTTTCAACAAGAACTCTCTTTCGTTCTTGTGCCCAAGAGTAATTTTCTTTACAAAGGCATGATTTTTATTTGATTTTTACGAATTTGAAGCATGAACCCATATCTTATGATGATTATTATGCAATCTTGATGTTTATGATTTTGAAAGATAAATTTACATGTGTGGAGATATAAAGCATGAATCTTGAACGATATTTATCATGATTTTGATATTTGGGTCGTGAATCCCCATTGGAAATTGTGTTTATTTTAGAAAGTGTGTGTTATAAGCACGTTGATGTTGAATATTTGAGATATTTTGAATGATTTGACCATTTGGTCTTAATAAAGTTATTTTGAACTCGAGTGTGAAAGAAATCCACAATGTGGTTGATTTTGATAGATGGGAAGCATGATGGCTCCCGATGTATATTTATATATTATTAAAATTATTTTGTTGTGGATTATCTTTGAAATGATCTGAGTTAAGTCCGGGAGAAATCTTTAGCACTGAGTGGGAGGTATAAAGCGACCTTACTTTCCTAGAACTACGTGCCCCCATAGGAGTGAGCCCGAGGCTGATTTATATAGTGATCACTAGTTTGTGTGGAGTTGATATCGATTGTCCTACTCCGATGTCAAGGATAGGACGGCTCTCCCCAACGTGGGTTGTACATTGGACTCCATGTAGCTCACATTATTTGTGTCGGTTATAGGATCTCCCAGTGTGTGTGTGTTTCCTTGTGTCTATGGTGAATGGTGAAGTGATTTGAAAGTGGAATTGTGAAAGTTATTCTTTCGAAAGATTTAAATGATATTTACATTATGATGAGAATTGATATTCTTGATGAACTGAAAGTGATTGACAAATTATATGATGACTCACATGTGTTATTATAATTATTTAATCCTCTCATGATTATCATGATTTTCTTCGGGCTATGTGAGTCTTTCATACATCCTGCATATTTCTTATAAATATTTATGATGATGATGTTTATACAACTGCATACACCCCCATACACTCGGTTCCTTTCCATGGTACCGACCCACATCTTCGGATGTGGGCTGTATTTTCTCGGAATATAGATTCAAATGATCAGTTCCAGGTTTGACAGTGATTCTTTGGGTACGCTGTTCTACATCCTCTGTTGTGGTAAGTCCTCATGTTTTGAGAACGTGATGTCTGATGTTGGTTTCACAGAATTGTTTACATTTGATAACTGAGTATGAGTCAGTTGGGGCATGTCTTAATGGCTCATTGGTTTTATTGATTTTTTTAGAGGCTTGTCAGACTAGTATAGATGTTGCGAGTTGACTAATAAGTCGTATTTTGTTATCTTTCTGAAATTTTTTTATTCTTGGATGATGATTACTCTGTTGATATTTGAGGGTTATTTATGGAAACCCCGTTGAACTGTGTTGAACTGAATGAAAATGGCTCAAAGGGTTAACTTGGGCCTACTCGTAGCCTCAAGCACCGTGTGACGCTCTGGGACCCATTTTCTGGGGCGTTACACTCTTCATAGTTGGGAGCTCCATAAGCTTCATATAACCTCCTCGCTTTTGGTGCTCTACTTTAACTTGTTGACAATTTGGACATTCAGCTATAAATTCCGCAATGTTCTTCTTCATGTCTCCCCACTAATATACCTCTTTCAAATCATGATACATTTTAGTTGAACCAGGATGGATAAAATATCTTGAATGATGTGCCTCTACCATAATCCACTTTCTTAGCCCATCTATAGTAGGTAATAATCTGTTTTGGCACCGAAGTATACCCTCTTGTGTAAGATCAAATGCATTTGTCAAACCTTGTTTTACACTCTCCTTAAGCTGTATAAATTTAGGATATACATATCGTTTCTCTTTAACTTCGGTTACTAATAAGGATTCTGCTGTATTTTGCACAATAACTCTTTTGTCTGGAGATTCAGGGAAGCGAACCCCGAATATAGCTAATTAGTTTATATCTATAGTTATCCCTTTCCTCTCTATGGACTATCCATAAGTGCTTGCCATTGCCTTATGACTTAATGCATCAACTACTATATTTGCTTTCCCTATTTGATACAAAATATCAACATCATAGTCTTTTAATAGCTCAAGCTACCTTCGCTGCCTCAAATTTAGGCCTTCTGTTTAAATATGTACTACAAAATCTTATGGTCAGTATATATATCAACATGAACCCCCATACAAGTAGTGGCACCATATTCTTAAAGCAAATGTAACTGCTGCTAGCTCAGGATGTGTTAGATATTTTTTCTTATATAGACACAACTGTATTGAGGTGTAAGCTATTACCTTACTATGTTGTATGAAAACACATCCTAAGCCAACTCCTGAAGCATCACAATATACTACATAGCCTTCTGTGCATTCCGGAAGTACCAATACGAGTGTAGAAGTTAACTATTCTTTAAATCTTGAAAGCTCCTTTCATATATGAATAAAACTTGGCTAATTTGTGTGTTAGCTTTTTTAAAGGTGCAGAAATGGAAGAAAACCCCTCAACAAACCTTCTATAATATCTTGACAAACCTAGGAAACGACGAACCTCCATAGGCATTGTGGGTCTAAGCTAGTTCTTCACTGCTTCTATCTTCTTAGAATAAACTCTTATTCCCTTGTTAGATACAATATGACCTAAGAATTCCACTGATTTTAACCAAAACTCATATTTAGAGAACTTCACGTAGAACTTACAGTCACAAAGAATTTGTAACACCTGTCGCAAATGATTAGCATAGTCTTCTTTTGATCTTGAATACACCAGAATATCATCTATAAATATGATAACAAACACATTAAAGAATGGATTGAACTCTTTATTCATCAAATCCATGAATGTTGTTGGTGCATTAGTTATACCAAATGACATAACTAAAAACTCAAAATAACCACATCGCATTCAAAAAGACATTTTCGATATCTCATTCTCCTTCACTCTTATTTGGTGATAACCTAACCTCAAGTCGATCTTTGAGAAACACTTGGCACCTTGTAATTGCTCAAACAAATCATAAATTCTAGTAAAGGAATATTTTTTCTTAATTTTTACCTTATTCAATTGTCGGTAATCAATACACATTCTCAGTGTGTCATCCTTCTTACGTACAAATAACACGATTTCAACCCAAGGGGACATACTAGGCCTTATGAAATCCTTTTCTAACAAATCTTTTAGTTGTTCCTTCAATTTGCATAATTCTGCTCGGGACATTCTAAACGGAGGAATAGAATAGGTTGAGTACCTGAGATTGCATCAATACCAAACTCTATTTCTCATTCTGGAAGAAAACTCGGAAGCTCTTCATGAAATACATTAAGAAATTTATTTAATACTGAAATGGGTTGAAGAGTCGGTGACTCCACCTCTATATCTCTCACCCTTACTAGATGACATATGTACCCTTTGTCATCATCTTCTTTGCCTTAACATAAGCAATAAGCTTACCCCTTGGTGCTCTAATATTCCCTTCCATTCAAGAACTGTCTCCTTTGGAAAATGGAAATGCACCCTCTTGGCTCGACAACCACTGGGGAATAACAAGAAAAAAACCAATACATTCCCATTATAATATCAAAATCTTCCATTTCTAGATTAACAAGATCGGCCAATGTATCACGATCACAAATAATTACTATACAATTACGATAAACTCTTATAGCTATAATAGACTCACCAACTGGTGTACATACTTCAAATGGATTAATCAGTGATTCTGTTGTTTTTTTAAAACTTCCCAACAACTAATGGAGTGAAATATAATAGCCTGATCAATTAATGCATATACATTATGTGAAAATATGGACAATGTACCTATTACCACATCAGGAGAATCTTCTAAATTTTGTCGACAAAGTATATGTACAATTTTGAATACCAGTAGAACTAGTTGCCCCCTTAACACTTGTTGTGGAGTAGAAAAGGGATGGTCTAGGCGGTCTATTAAAAAATTACGGCCTGAATTCAGTTTGAGATGGCAAAAATTGTCCCATGATCTAGCCCTTTTAAAGTGCCCCTTTTCTTCCTCTTGTGTCTTTCATTGACTTTAATTCTCTATTTTTTATGCAAAAGCTTGTCTTCTTTCTATATCTATGTCTTTATTTAAGGCAGTAATAGTATAATCTCTAACCAAATATGCGTCCAATATATCCACATATCGATGAACTCTATCCTTCATAGTAGCCACTATATTAGGAGTATACCTGGACAAAGAATTAAATTTAAGACCGTACTCTCTCACACTCATATTCCCTTAGCGAAGATTTAAGAACAGATTTGCATGGGCCTCCTGGATCTTAAATGGAAGATGGTGATCTATAAATACTATTTTGAGTTCTTCCCAACTAGCTGAAGGTGTACCTATACCCCTTGATTTTTTCCAAGCTTCAGACCATAATATAGTGATCTAAGGTGGATTTATCAGCCCCAGTGTTGTTATCTAAGCTTATTTAGCCTTGTTTTGAGGACTTTTTGTGTGTGATTAATGAGTAAATAATGATATAAATAAGCATATATGTGTTAGAGTACTTCATTACAATGTTTAATGGGTATTTCAAGCAAGTTTAGAATAAATTTGGTCACTTAGAGTTTAAACGAGAAAACTAGTGTTACTAGCTTGAGCTATGTGTTGTTCTTGTTGATATCGATGAATTCTAGTGTGTAATGAGTTCCTAATGGTATGATTGTGTAATTATGTATGGAAAAACATGTTTATAGTGTTTAATTTTCAATTCAAACAAGCCAAGAGTCAAAACTAAGTTAAAAATCAAAGGACAAAACTAGTTCTTACCTTAAGTTTCTAGTTCGTCGTCTTGGATTGTGTGTGTTATTTTAAGCTCTAATTCATGGTATTTGATGATATAGAATGATTGGTGAGATCATTATTATGATATATGGATGATACATAAGTAGTAAATCAATTGTAAAAAAAATCACAAGGATTGGAATGGATGGACAAAAGCACAGGACAAGACTTGACATAAAAATGGACGATTTAGGGTCACTGACGTGTCGTGGAGATTAGACACTTCTATGGGGGGTACCAAAAACATTTTTTATTAATGATGGGTGCGCTTTTCTCACCCTAGGTACCGCAATAGATGGCGTGACGCGAACCCTAGCTCAAAATTGGCAGATTTGACCTCCTATTGATAGGACACTTGAACATAATGCTATACACTTTGGACGACTTTTAAACTTTGAGGGAGGCTGTATAACACTTCAAATAGGGTTTTATTCCTGTAATTTAGTTTTTTCATGGATTTTGTCATGTATTCATCTGTTGTGAATATAGTTATGTCCATGAGCGCCTAAAAGCCCTTTTCTGGGGTTAAGGCCAAGATAACATGAGTTCTATTATTACGAATTAAGTTGGTTTTGATTATTTACCAAAGTTAGTTGTTTATTTATCTTTTTATTATGATTTTTAAGGATTTTAGACCCTTAGAATACATCAATTGTCATCTTGTGAGCCCGGAAGGAGGAATAAGAGGATAGAATGTAGGATAAATAGAGTAGGATTGTAATCTTCTACAAAAGGAAGTTATAATTTGAATTTAGTATAGGAATATACATAAGTGACCTATTTGGTTCACTTATGGGATGAAATATGAATCCGTTTAACTTAGATCTCACATCCCCGCTTAATGATGTAGTTGTGGGTCTAAGTTAGATAGGTGACTTGAGGTTCGGAAAACCATAACCATAATATCAATCCCATGAATCAACAACCAAGATAAGAAACATAACTAATGATGTTTAATAGAATGGTAAAAATGTTCGTAGAGCCTTAACCCTAGGTTTACTCCATTAATTGTCCAAGAACTTTTACTTTTCCGCATTGTTTACTTTACTTTTAGTTACAACTCTCAAACATTAGAGGTTACGTTTGCACTAATTTAATCTCAATAGTGAACTAGAATTGGAAAGTTACTTAACACTATACCTGCGAGATCGATACTTGACTTTTATAAGGCCACTTTAACACTTGGTAAGACCACGTACACTTGCGTGTGTGCTTGGGCGCAATAAGTTTTTGGCATCATTGCCGGGGACTTGGAATTAAGCAACTTCTTTAATTTTAGTTTTACTCTTTAGATTTCATTGGTGCTTTTCACTTGGTGTTGGTTTTGAATTTGCAGAAATAGGTTTACATGTTAGTAAGCTGGCAAGGGACCAAAAATTGATTGAACCAGACCCCGAGCCTGAATAATGCTTACACTAATGGAAAAGAGAAGCAGTCTTTCTCTGCTATATCCCAAAAATAAATGAAGAACAAGATATTCCTACTACCATGGCTGAGGATCCACCAGCCCACAGGCCAGTTCATGCAGTAGCAATCCCACTTACGATAAATTTGACCTCCCCTATTCAAAATAGAATGTTGGAGGTAGATTTGCGCTGAAGCAAAACATGATGCGGCTCTTGTATTGCAGTGTAAAATTCACTGGGCTATCACATAAAGATTGACAAGTCCATTTGCCAAAATTTTTGGATATTAGTGACACATTCATACCTACGGGTATGTCGACTGATTATATAAGGCCGACAATTTTTACCTTTTCACTGCTGGGGAAAGAAAAGAAGTGGTTGAACGTTGATCTGAAAGATTCAGTCACAACTAGTGATGACTTATCCTAGAATTTCCTCATCCTCTTCTTTCTATTTGGCAAGACTGTGGACTTTACAGTGAGATTTTGAGCTTCAAAAAGAGGCCATATAAGAACCTTTATCAAGCTTGGGTGAAATACCATGAATTTTGGCCATTGGAAAATTCTTGAGCTTTGAGCTCACTTTCCTAGTAACAAATCATCTTACGAGTCGTATGGCGTGGATACGGGTCAGGTTACCCTAGTCATGAAGTGTCCAGTAGATGGTGGTTGGGTTTTTTATCTTGGTTACGACTTGGGGATACGATTCGTTAAGGGTAGTGACGAGTCATTAGGATGAACCTTAACTAAATTAGTAACTAAGTGACTTAACTCTTCTCTGAGTATGAGTGTCTCACTAAGAGCCATAAGGATAGGTTACGAGTGGCAGGGTTGAGTCATATATTGTCCAGTGTCTAATCCCTTGGGTTCTGTCTTGGACACGACTAGACTATACGAGTCATGTGTTCAGGTCATGGATAGGATCATGGAGTCGTAAGATAGACAGTGTGTGGAATTCCAACTCACTATTTAGGGTACGACTCATGTCTATGATTCATATGATATGGTGATGAGTCGATGGGTTGACTCATAACCAAGGACGGGTTTTTTTCAGCTTTAAGCTGGGGGCACTTTAGATATTTCTCACTCATAACCTTAAGACCCCACGTCCCTATAACATTTTTTGGTAATTCATTCCCTACTTTACAAGATTAAACATCCTCTTTACTCTCTTAAAATTCTCTCAAGTAAAATTAGCTAGGGTTTCAACAAACTGGTTATCTAAGGGCTTACAGATCAATTTCTCTCCGTGAATCTTTGTAATTCAGGCATGTGAATCTTCCCTTATTGCTAGTTTACTAAAATAATATGTTTAAAGCATTGTTCATGAATCATTAATGGTGGTTTTGAAACCAATGTTGAGGGCATTGAATGCATATCATTGAATATTTTTTTCTATGGTTTAAATTGTGATTATGCATGTTTTAATTATGTTTTTGCATATGTGGGTGCATCAAAATGGTGATATAACTAAGGGGTCATTATTGAACCCCAAAATTTGATGAATTTGTCTTTGATAATGGCATGCCCTCAACCTATTTGTGAAATTGTCAATGAGAGTGATATTGTCACAAGTTGATTTATGTTTTTGAACTAAGGTTTTGGCATAACCATGATAATAATGGATGAAGTACTTTATAAAGACTTTGAAGGCCATAAATTGAATTAAATTGAAAACCTTATGGGGTATATCGGAATCTCCCATGTAATTTTAATAATAAAGTCTGCGGGGTACATGGGAATCCCCTAAGTGGTGGCTAATGACATTGCTTGCAAGTTATAGTCGGTATGACGATACCACTTTACAATGCCTTAATAATTGACTCCTGGAGTTGGTGGTTTGGTAATGCACTAAATGTTTTAATTGGGCAATTATGAGGGTTGTGATAGCTAGTTGTGAAAGTGTGAGTCCAAAGTACGGACACTTGAAACTCATATTTGCCGACGTGAGGGTTGGTCTAGGTGACCTTAGGCCTGTGGAGTATACGAGAATCTCCCAAGCCTATACTCTGTATATATGTATCATGGAGGGTGAAGGGTACACAAAAATCCCCTGCCCCTATGATATCTCCGGTCCATGCGGCTACACGTATTGGGGCCCGTTTAAGGGTTAACACTGCACCCATATATCCCCTGGGTAGATTTATAATGGTAAAGCTATACAATCAAGGTTAAGGCTTTAAGTGCATGCTAAACCTTATTTCCTATCCCAACATGGTATATATATATGTCATTACATATGGTAATTTAACTTGGTTTTGAATTAATGACATTATCTTATCTTTATACCTGAGTTACATACTAGCATTCACCTCACTAACCATCTTCAGGCGTTGTATCCCCATGCGATGCAGGAACCAGCAATACTTCCATTACTCCTACTCAGTGACTTGGATTCGAGGACAACTTTAAGATACATTAAAGTGGTGAGCTTCCATATTCTGAAAGGCTCCATTTTATGCTATGGACTTTTTTATATCATTTTTATTTCTTTGGTTTTGGTTTTTGCTATGGTCGGGGCATGTTCCAATCAAATATTCTTTGATTCTGGATAAAGGCTTCACTGGACTACTGTGGGCATAAGCAGTGTTGGTATTAGTATTACCAATGGTATTGGTATTAGCATTGGGATTAATATTAGGTGGACACTAGGTTATGACTGTTTGGTTATGGTTATAGGCTTAATCTAATGTCTTTAAATTATTATTATTTTGTCCTTTTATATGTTCAAAATTCATCTAATAGGGGGTGTAGGATGGTTAATAGTTAGGGTATTGGGGGTGGTCTCTGGTCCTGGTTGGACTTGAGACACCCGATATAACTAAGCCCTGGATCGGGTCATGTCAGATTGGTATCAGAGTACTAGATTCATGGTCAATAGGGTATCTACAAAGCCGTGTAGAGTAGAGTCTCTTTTAAGGATGTGTAGCATGCCACACTTATAAGGGAGAGGCTACGAGGTATTTAGGAATGTTTCTCTTTCTTTTTTTCTAGTTTTGGGCTGTAGAGTCTAAGGTCCTAAAATCTTTTCTAATCCCTCTTGTTCGTTTTTCTGATCATGCCACCCAGATGATCTAAATATCATATAAACTTCTCTATCCCACTCGAGGATAATGTTGAATGGACACGTCATACTTATAAGGTCCAGACTCAGTCTAGGAGTCCAATTCCTAATTGCCCTCTTGGAGTTCCAATGGTCCCCTCTAGTCCTTCTTGATCTCCTTAGGTGGATATGACGAATGCTCAGTTTTTTCAGTTTATCCATATGTTAGCTCAGTTGGTAGCTTCTCAGTCTGAGTGTGGTATTTTTTTTACTCTATCTTCTGAGGTCACAAGGGTTGGCCTATTTATGAGGTTAAACCCTTCAACCTTTACTAGTGTTAAGGTTGAGGATGATCCTCAAGGTTTCCTTGATGAGATAGAAAAGATCTTTCATGTAATTCATGCCATTAATATGGAGGATGTGGAGTTCATCGCCTACCAATTAAAAGATGTGGCTCATCAGTGATACAAGGAATAGGACCAGCCAAGGGGTGACAATGCTGAGTCAGCCCTGTGGGATGATTTTTCTAACATTTTTCAGAACAGATTCTTTTCCTAAGAGATGATAAAGACAAAGGCGGAAGAGTTTGTTAACCTAAAACAAGGTAAGATTTCAGTCAAGGAGTATGCCTTGAAGTTTCACCAGTTATCCCGGTATGCTCCGAAGTTGATTTCTAGCATGAGGGCTAGAATGAGAAAGTTTACTTTCAGGTTGTCTTGAGACTTAATTTTGGAAAGTAAGGCTGCCTTGTTAAATAAGGACATGGATATCTTTGGGCTGACTGTGTATATGCAACAGGTTAAGAAAGAAAAGAAGCAGGCAGAGTTAGGGGAAAGGTAGAATAAGAAGATTAAATTTTTTGAGCAGGGTGGTAGTTAAACAGCAGAGTGGTAGGGATGGTGAAAAGTGGTCCAAGAAGATGTGGGGCAATTTTGGGTCTCAATCGACGACTAATGCTCCCACCCCAAAGCCGTCTGGTGACAGATATTTTTAGAGTGGCAATCATTTTAAGGCAAAGGGCGACCAATCTCAGGATAGTGGGGCCTAATCAGCTCTATCATATCCTCTCTACAGATTTTGTGGTCGATTGCATCGGGGTTACTTTGATGAAGTAAAGGACAAGTGCTTCAACTGTGGTTAGTCAGGGTATATTCTTACAAAATTTCCTATTGGTAAGGTTGCTTCTGGGGCAAACAATGCTCCTCTTGCCACTTTTTTAGCTCCAGCACCAAGGGGTGCCCCATCTGGCTCCATCACTGGTCAGAACCGACTTTATGCTCTCATTACTCGTCAGGAGTTTGAGCCATCACCTGATGTCGTTACAAGTATGTTGAAACTCTTTTCTCATGATGTGTACTATTTACTTGATCCGAGGTCCACTCTCTCTTATGTGACCTAATTTATGGCTGTGCATTTTGGTTTCAATCCTGAGTGTATTTCAAACCTTTTTTTATTTCTACCTCAATGGGTGACTCTGTGGTGGCTAGAAGAGTCTATAGAGGTTGTGTGGTATCTGTGGGTAGTCGAGAGACCTTAGTATATCTGTTTGAATTAGATTTGGTGGATTTCACTGTTGTATTAAGGTTGAATTGGTTGCACTCGTGCTATGCGTCTTTAAACTGTCGAACCTGTAAAGTCATCTTTAAATTCCCTAACGACCTGGTTATTGAATGGGAGGGTGGTTCCTTAGATCCTAAGGAAAGATTCATATCATATCTTAGAGCTCGGAGATTAATCTCCAAGGGGTGTCTCTATCATTTAGCCCAGTTAAAAATTCTAACTCAAAGGGTCCTTCTTTAAATTCTGTCCCGGTGGTGAATGAATTTACTGAGGTCTTCCCTGATAACCTTCTTAGTGTTCCTCCCGATAGTGAGATTGATTTTGGGATAGATCTTATTTTGGAAACTCATCCTATTTCTATTCCCCCGTATAAAATGGCTCCAACTGAGTTAAAGGAGCTTAAGGAGCAACTAAAGGATCTTTTAGACAAGGGTTTCATTTGTCCAGTTATATCTCTATAGGTTGCATAGATATTATTCGTGCATAAGAAGGATGGTTTCCTTCAGATGTGTATTGATTACCAGCAGTTGAATAAGGTAATGGTAAAGAATAAATACTCTCTTACAAGAATAAATGATTTGTTTGATCAGTTTCAAGGTACTAAGTTCTTCTCCAAGATTGATCTTCAGTCGGGGTATCATGAGCTAAAGGTTAGGGAAGTGGATATCCCTAAAACCACCTTCCGTACTCGATATGGGCATTTCAAGTTCTTAGTACAACCTTTTGAGTTGAATAATGCCCTGGTGTCATTCATAGACTTGATGAATAGAGTTAAAGGTGAGAGTAGAGACATTTCTAGTATAATCGCGCTAGTCAATACCTTATCCCATAATTCGAGGATGAATAATCCCAATGGGGGAGAATTGAAACACCCTAAATTCTGGCCTTTGGAAAATTTTTTAGCTTTGAGCTTACTATCCTAGTAACGACTCATCATACAAGTCATATAGTGTGTCTACGGGTAAGGTGACCCTAGTCGTGAGGTATCCAGTGGTTGGTGTTTGGGTTTTTTATCTTGGTTACGACTTGGGTATGCGAGTTGTTAAGAGTGGTGATGAGTCGTTAGGATGAACCTTAATCAAATCATTAACTTAGTGACTTGACTCTTCTCTAAGTATGAGTGGCTCACTAAGAGCTGTGAGGATAGGTTACGAGTGGTAGGGTTGAGTCGTATGTTGTCCAGTGTCTAATCCCTTAGGTTCTGTCATGGACACAACTAGACCATATAAGTCATATGGTCAGGTCACGTGTGGGATCATGGAGTCGTAAGATGGACAGTGTATGGAAGTCCAACTCACTGTTTAGGGGATGACTCATGTCTATAAGTTGTATGATGTGGTGGCGACTCGATGGGTCGACTCGTAACCAAGGATGATTTTTTTTAGCTTTAAGTTGGGGGTACTTTGAACATTTCTCACTCAAAACCCTTAAGCCCCCATGTCCCTATAACACTTTTTGGCTATTCATTCCACACTTTACAAGATTACATCCTCTTTACTTTCTCAAAATCCTCTCAAGCAAAATTGGCTTGGGTTTCTCCAAAGTGGTCATCTAAGGGCTTAAGGATCAATTTCTCTCTGTGAATCTTTGTAATTCAGGCATGTGACTCTTCCCTTATTGTTAGTTTACTAAAATAGTGGTTTTGAAACCAAGGTTGAGGGGTTTGAATGCATATCATTCAATATTGTTTTCTCTGGTTTAAATTGTGATTATGCATGTCTTAATTATGGTTTTGCACATATAGGTGCATCGGAATGGTGATTTAATTAAGGGGTCATGGTTGAACCCCCAAAATTTGATAAGCTTGGCTTTGACAATGGCATGCCCTCAACCAGTTTGTGAAATTGTCAATGAGAATGATATTGTCACAAGTTGATTTGTGTTTTAGAACTAAGGCATTGGCATAACCATGATAATAATTGATGAAGACTTTATAATGGATTTTTTGGTCATAAGCTGAATTGAATTGAAAACCTTGGGGGTACATGGTAATTCCCCAAGTAATTTTAATAATGGAGTCTGTGGGGTACATGGAAATCCCCCAAGTGGTGGCTAACGACATTGCTTGCAAGCGATAGTCAGTATGACGATACCATTTTATAATGACTTAATAATTGAATCCCAAAATTGGTGGTTTGATTATGTGCTAAATATTTTAATTGGGCAATAATAGGGGTTGTGATAGCTAGCCATGAAGGTGTGATTCCAAAGGACGAACACTAGAAACTCATGTTTCCTGACATTAGGGTTGGTCTTGGTGACCTTGGGTTTGTGGGGTACACGAGAATCCCCAAGTCTATACTTGTATATATATATCATGGATCGTGAAGGGTACACGAAAATTCCCATCCCATATGCTATCTTCGATCCATGTGGCTACACGCACTAGGGCCCGTTCAGAGGGTAACACTAGACCCATATAGCCCGTGGGTGGATTTATGATGATAAATCTACATAATCCAGGTTATGGTTTTAAATACATGCTAAACCTTATTCCTTATCCTGGCCTGGAATATATATTTATATATATGTCATTGCATATGGTTATTTGACTTGGTTTTGAATTGATGGCATTATCTTATCTTTATCCCTGAGTTACATGCTAGTGTTCACCCCGCTAACCATCTTCGGGTGTTGTATCCCCACGCGATGCAGGAACCAGCCATATTTTCATTCCTTCTGCTCAGTGACTTAGATTTGGGGACAGCTTTGAGTTAGATTGAAGTGGTGAGCTTTCATACTCTGGAAGGCTCCATTTCATGCTATGGACTTCTTTATATCATTTTATTTCTTTGGTTTTTGTTTGGTCTATGGTTGGGGGCATGTCTCGACCGGATATTCTTTAATTCTGGATAGAGTCTTTGTTAGACTACTATGGGAATGGGTGGTGTCGGTATTAGTGTTATCATTGGTATTGGTTAGAAACTTGGTTGTGTCTGTTTGGTTATGGTTATAGACTTCATCTAATGTCTTTAAATTATTATTGTTTTATCTTGTTATATGTTCAAAATTCATCTGACAGGAGGTATAGGGCGGTTAATGGTTTAGGTATTGGGGATGGTCTTCGGTCCTGGTTGGACTTGAGACACCCGACACGACTAGGCCCTGGTTTGGGTCATGTCATTGAGAGAGATTCAAGTCTCTTCTTCAGTATTATCCACATAATCATCAGTACAATGAGGTAATAGCTCACACCTTTGTTTAATCCCCTGACCATAACACAAAAATTTTGCTAGATTCAGCTGCAAGTGGTCAGGCTCTGAAAAGACTTATGATGAGTTTTATACTCTGTTGAATCGTAATGCACAAGGAAATCTGGATTGGTATTGTGATACCTCAAGAGGCTCAATAAAGAAGGTTTCAGGAATGATTGAATTAACAGTATTACGGCCTTATCCCCCAACTATCAACTCTGCAGAACCAAATGATGACACAATTCAGCAAGTTAGGTGTGCTGCAGTCTCAAGCTCAGGTGAATGCAATACAACAGACTCTAGCATGGTGTGAGGTTTGTAGGAATTGTGGACACTCTGCAGATATGTGTGGTGCAAATCTCAAGTCATTCAATTTTAAGGGTAATGCTCAAAGGCCGAATTATGGTAATGCAAACAACCAAAAGTGGCAGACTCAGGCACCAAATTATTTGTGGAACAATAATCAGCAAATTCAGCAGCAACAAAGCACACAGGCCAATAACATTGAGGACATGTTAAAGAAGATCATGGCCACCCAAGAACAGATGGTTGCTGAACTCAAAAATCAACAAGTACTTCAGAAGCAGTTGGAGTATTAGTTGGGGCAAATGCAACAGGCACAAAATACCAGGCCTTAAGGTGGTTTGCCAAGTGACACTGAACCTCCTAAACAAGTAATGGCAATTACCTTGAGGGGTGGTAAGTAGTTGATTAATAGAACTTCAAAGATAAATAAGGAGGTAGTCACAGAGTTTAGGGAACTTCACATTAACCTTCCTCTTTTAGATGTTTTACAGGGAATGCCCAAGTACGCTAAGTACTTGAAGGACGTGTTAACTAATACAATAAAGCTGCAAGATGTTGAGATAATAGCACATCACTAAGGAGTATAGCGTTGTGGTGATGTAGACGATGCCTAAAAAACTTAAGGACCTTAGAAGGTTCACTCTTCTCATTTAGATTGGTAGCAGTAAGGTGGTCCATGCACTGAGTAATTTAGGGGCGGTATCAATTTGACGCCCCTATCAATGTTCAACACCTTGGGTTTGGAGAAGCCGAAACTGTGCTTTATGCTACTCCAAATGGCAGATCAGACTAAAGTCTATCTTGAAGGAATCATTGAGAACGTTCTTATCAAGTTTTACAAGTTTATTATCCCTACAAATTTTATTATTTTGGATTATAAGGCAGATAATAGGGTGTTGATTATTTTGGGACGTCCATTCTTGGCGATGTGAGAGAGGGCACACTCAAAATGGGGTTGGATGATAAAGAGGTGTTCTTCAAGGTATGCCAGTCACTCAACACACTATACCATTACAAAGATTCATACGTGATTATAATGATGGAAATGGATGAGTGTGGGGTGGTATAGCCCAACCTACCAAAGACCTCTTTGGACTTTCTCATTGAGCTGCCTAAGCCACCAATACCTAAACCCAAAGTAATGCTGATTGATGAGCTTGAAAAGGATATTGTTGAGAAATTTATTGACCTTGAGAGTTCACACTCAAGAGGTTAGAAATAAATAAGAAGATGGCCTCCAAGTAGGAGGAAGGGGATGAAGGAAAATGTTAAATATGACGATTGGCTCGTACCACGACACTAAATCAGGCGTTGCTTGGGAGGCAATCCAAGTTAAGCTAGGTATTTATTTTCAATCTTTTAGTTTTACTTCATGTAGTTTTTTTTGTTGAGTCACAGGCGCATGGGAAGTCTAAGTACCGGAAACTTGAGATAAGGATCATGGATAAAACTGAGTGTGGGGTCCTCAAACCCTCTTGATATATGAAGATGCTACTACCTAGGCCTAGATGCCTCAAGGAGTATTTCTGTCTCAACTTTTAAGCATAGTTTAGGGACAAAGTAGATTTTTTAAGTATGGGGTGGGGAAATTCCCATTGTTTCGGGTCAAGTGATGTTGTAGGATCTTGAGTCTTAGTTGTTTTTCTAGTTTTTAGGTAAATTTGAAAAAATTACAAAAGGATTTCCTTTTTTTAGTTTATAGTTTATTGGGTCAGTCTAGTAGGTGCACACTTCACCCACCTCGTGGTTTTTCTTTTCAGTTTTTTTCCACGGGGATGCCCCTTAAACCAGTATCCTTTTTAAGTGTAGGGTTGTGATCTGACGTGGATTTGTGCACCTCAGCGTTGTTGTCTAAGCTTATTTAGCCTTGGTTTGAGGACTTTTGAATGCTTAATATGTCAATAATGATATAAATAAGCATCTTACAATGTTTAAGGTGTATTTCAAGCAAGTTTAGAATAAATTTGGTCACTTAGAGTTTAAACGAGAAAACTAGTGCTACTAGCTTGAGCTATGTGTTGTTCTACTTGGTCTCGATGAATTCTAGTATGTGTAATGAGTTACTAATGGTATGATTGTGTAATTATGTGTGTAAAAAATATTTTTAGTGTTTAAGGTTCAATTTAAACAAGCCAAGAGTCAAAACTAAGTTAAAGATGAAAAGGAAGAAACTAGTTCTTAAGTTTCTAGTTTGTCATCTTGGATTGTGTGTGTTGTTTTGATCTATAATTCATGTTGTTTGATGATATAATTCAAGCTGTAAATCAATTGTAAACAACATCACAAGGCTTGGAATGGATGGACAAAAGCGTGGGACAATACTTGACGTAAAAATGGACGATTTGGGTTCTCTAGCGCGTCACAGAGCTTATCCACTGCTATGGGGTGCATGATACACCTTGGTAGATTCATAAGGAACCAAAAACATTGTGTATCAGTGATTTAGGCGTGTATCACACCCTAGGTACCGAAATAGAGGGTGCGGCGCGGACCCTAACTCAAAATTGACAAATTTGACCTCCTATAAATAGGACACTTGAACATGATGTTATACACCTTGGACGACTTTGTAAATTTGAAGGAGGATGTATAACACTTTAAATAGGGTTTTTATTCCTTTAATTTAATTTTTTTATAAATTTTATCATGTATTCATCTATCGTGATTACAGTTATGTCCATGAGCGGCTAAAAGCCCCTTTTCGGGTTAAGGCCAAGAACATAAGTTCTATTGTTATGAATTGATTTGGTTTTGATTATTTATCATATTTGGTTGTTTATTTATCCTTTTTATTACTATTTTAAGGATTCACAATCCTTATAATGCATCTATTGTCATCTTGTAAGCCTGTAAGGAGGAAGAAGAGGATAGAACATGGGGTAAATTGAGTAGGATTGTAATCTTCTACAGAATGAAGTTGTAATTTGCACTTAGGATAGGAATATACCTAAGTGACCTATTTGGTTAACTTACGGGATGAAATATGAATCCATTTAACTCAGCTCTCACATCCCCGCTCAACGATGTAGTTGTGGGTCTAAGTTAAATAGGTGACTAGAGGCTCGGAAGACCATAGTCATAATATCGACCCCGTGAATCAACAACCAAGATAAGTAACATAACTAATGACTTTTAATAACATGGTATGATTTTTCATGGAGCCTTAACTCTAGGTTACTTCCATTGACTGTCCAATAACCTTTACTTTTCCGCATTGTTTACTTTACTTTTAGTTATGACTCTCAAACACTCGTGGGTATGTTTGCACTAATTTAATCTCAAAAGTGAACTAGATTGGACAGTTTCTTAACATTGTTCCCTGTGGGATCTATACTTGGCTTTATAAGGCCACTTTACTGCTTGTTGAGACCACGTACATTTGCATGTGCACTTGAGCGCAACATATAGCCAACCTCTTTAATCAATATGCTGCTAGCTCAACTGACTCTTTACCAGACACATGCATAACATCCAAAGCCCTTTGAACTTAATCAATAAAGCCTTTTGGCTATTTATTAGGATCTGACCTGGTCAATGAGGGATGGTCCAATTTAAGGAAATCCTGTGTCCGTAGACTAGCTTCCTTATCCACACCACTAGTACCCATAGTTGGACCAGTTTGTCCCACCACTATACGAGTCAATAATTACACCGTATTTCTTAAATTGTATTCAATAGCATTAATACGTGATTCTGTGGATACTCTTCTTCTTCTTATCTCTTCTGGATATGGAGGAGTAGAATAAGTCCGTGATGCAAACTCATCCTGAGCCTCACTTTGATCAATATGTCTAGGTAGTGATTTGTTGGTCCCTTCTCCGTCATCCATATCTACTTGATTACTTTTATTTTTACTCCTTCTTGTAATCAATATCTTTACTGTATTGAGATAAAAAAATTATTCCAGGTTAAATACAAATCAACCCACATCATTGGCTCTATCGCACGATCTAAGAAATAAAGAAAAGAAAACAACTCCTAATGTCCCTTAGCCTCCTACTTAGAGATGTGGTGCACAACACACCCATAATAAAGACTCTATATAGACACGGCTTTGTAGACAACTCCCTAGGATGACCTGTTCTGATATCACTTTTGTCATGCCTCAAATCCCATTGGGGCAGACCGACATCTGTAGTCGTAAAGGCCCGAGAGAAACAAATCCATAACCTTTTACTTATCATGCATGTAACTGTGACAATTAAAGTGTCGTAGGTAAGTCCAAAACTATATGTGCAAGACTTGGTTGTTGGGGCTACAACGTCAAAACGAAAAAATGAAGTGCTACCATGATTAACTTTACATTAGTATACAAATTTTCTACAAGATGCATGAACTTAGTTAAGGTTAGGAAAAAACCCCGACTTACTCTTAACTACTACACAAAACCAAGACATATAACAGACTCGAAAAGCCCTGAATCTACTTGGAGTTCACCAATAGTCGTTGGATATCCTGTGCTCCTATGGTTTATTAGCTGAAGTACCTATACATGTGACATGAAACACAGTGTTCCCCCAACAAGGGACGTCACACAAAAGAATGTACTGAGTATGTAAGGCAAAAAGTGACCATAGGTAAGACAAGAGCTCAACGAAATCAGATATAAATATATATAACTATATTGATAAGGATAAAAGACCACATTTGCTTGTACTGGTGGAATCATGTACATTACATCCTTTACTTTACTTTATTCTTTGTTACTTTATAAAATTATAAGGCATACAAATGACCAGCTGATCATTGGTAAAGGAGGATGACCCATGCTAGGCATTTTAACCCCTGGAATACGGTCCTTATAAATACACAAATCGGGATCGACCCAAGCTAGGATTTCCTATCATCCCTGAAATACTATCCATAATATTGGGATCGAACCATGCTAGGTGTTCCTTAAACCCCTGGGATACCACCCAAGAATATAGATTCACTTCAGATCATTCGTTTTATCTTTAAAGTTGTTGTTTTGGTGGTCATGGCATTATTAGATTCAGAACTTTGGACCAGTAGCAAAATGTATACAAATATGCACTAGATATAATAACAATGAGGTAGGATGCAACAATAATAGAAATATAATACTTAGGAGCTTAACTAACACCATGGACCATGTTGACTAAGAAAATAACTCATAAAGCTTGTTATTGAAAACACCTACATCATACTAGTACTTAGAAGAGCAAATGTGCAAATCTAGTAACAAATATATTTTTAGGTACTTTAACACCCTAATGAGATGGAATAAGTTTGTTAGTCATATTAGTGGTTGTACGCTATCTGTATAATTTGAAAGGAAGAGTCCTTAGAAAGTTTACTTTGTAACACAAGAGTTAGATACATGCCAAGGAGTATAAGATCAATGAGTCGTAATACCTTGCTGCACAACTGATCTTACTCTAACTTAACATCTTTCTTTTTAGATTATTAATCTACAAAAGAGTAAAATTAGTATTAGTATCTAATTAACACATTCACGTCATTTAACCTCATCACAACAGTAGCCGGGTAGTAACCTATAATTAATTAACTCAGGGGTGTTTTCTTAATCCCTTCTCCCCTAATTGCATTGACATATAATACAAATTCTTATAAGGTTCACCTACATAATTTCAGCTTTGTTGCACTCTCCAAACAATATACCTAGTGGAATGGGCAGTAAGCTAACACAACATCCAATTCGGTGATGTATCACTATACTTTCCTTCTATATTTCAATATAAATTATTCTCACCTTTCCCCAATATCAATCAAGAAAGCACAATATATACACATAAAACAGTTTCAAAATAGCCCCAAACATCCTTAACTATAGCAACCAAATATTGAATTTACCATACTTTGAGTTCTTAACAACAAATACACACAATTCCCTACCAAAATATATACATAGGAAGAGGGCAAAAATGGGCAGTAGTTGTACCTTAATTTTTGTGATAGGTTATTCTGTAATGTGTATCTCTTCAATATCTTGATTCCTTAACACACAAACCAAAGGAGAAGAGAACAATCTCTTAATAACCAAGAACAGTGGGACTGTCGCACTTATAGAGGGTTGTCCTATATTTAATTATGAAGAACATAATTATCGTAGTTTCCTCAAGATAAACTCATGAATTGTTCACTTAGATTTATCTTGGAAGGAAAGTAAATCCCAAGAACCCTAGTGGAATTATAGGGTTATTGAATAGCTAAGAGAGAGCAAGATAGAAAACCCTAGAAAATTAATTTTTGTCTAAGTTAAAATGAGTTAAATGAGCTGGTTTCAATTCCTTTAAAACAAACTGCTCCTGGTTGACTTTCTTGGCCATTTTTGGATTAGAATTTTTCAAGTAGGTGATGCACCTACTTTCCCGTTATATTAGGCCTTTGTGGATCTGAAACTATTGGGCCTTGGTTACCCATTCTCTCTTTTAATTTGGGTCATAATTAATTCAAGTTAATGGTAGTGTACTTGGCCCAATAAGCTGGTCAATGGAGTCTTAGTAGGTGATACACCTACTTAGTTTTTAGGCTATTCAAAAGGTCAAAGTAGGTGATGCACCTACTTACTTCATCCATGTATAAAATGGGCCTTTAACTTATTAGGCTTTTGAAACAAATTTTGGTATTGGACTGCACATTCTCTTCTTTATTTAGTTTACTTGGTTTGGGCCTTAAATTAGCCCATTAATGCAGGCTCTAAATCTGATCCATTGACCTTGGCTCCATTAACTTGGTCTATGCAGCTTAAGTAGGTGACTCACCTACTTGCTTAAATAAGTCAAGCAAGCGCCTCAATATTTTATTCCATTTTTAGATCAAAACTCTTTTTATTAAACTTAAAACTTATGTATACTTGGTCACATCAAAATTTAGACTCAAATACCTACTTACGTTCCCAAATATAAACTACCCCCATCGATGGTAACTTGACCGTACCACGTTTAATATATGAAAAATTCCTTCAAACCTATCTTAACGTCACTAATCACATAGGACACTGAGTCCATTACCCATACCATAAGGCTATATTAAGTGTCATATAAGTAGAACTAGTACATGTAAAATGTGGGGCGTTACACTTACCATATCTACCAAAACTAGTTGCATTCATGAAAGATCGTTAAAAATCCTCAATTCGTGCTATTTCGTTCATATCTTATAAAATATGCCCCGTAAGCCTCTCAAAAGCAACACAATCCATCTAATAGGTCAACATGAGCGGACCCGAGAAGTTTCGCCCAAAACCCATGCGACGCCCACATTCCCTATCAATCCATAGGTAAACACACAAAAAAACAACAAAAATCCTCAATTTTGATTCTTTCGCTCATATGTCTTAAAAATGCACCGTCCACTTTTGCAAAGCAACACAATCTATTTAATAGGCCGTCATGAGTGGAACCAAAAAAACTTCGCCCAAAACCCATTTCAAAGATCATATCCCCCATCAATCTATAAACTAACGTATACGAAAAATTGTAAAAAATATTTAATTCTTGATATTTCATTCATATCTCTTAAAAAATGTGTGGTCCGCCTCTCCAAAGCATCACAATCTATTTAAAGGTCATGTTTAATTTAACATTTATAATTTATTTAATTATGATTCATAGCTACAAGTTAGAAGGAGGAGAGAGGAGAGATGCAATCGATATTAGGAGAGAGAAAGGAGTGACGTGAGTGAGATTGGGACAAAGCGGGGAGAGGCGAGCGAGAACTATGGGAGAGGGAGGAAAGATGTTAGATACAGCTATATCAATGGTATATAATACTTCTTGTATCACTTGTATTTATTCATTCTTATATCACTTGTATTTGTGAGGTAGATTACTTTATAAGTCCCTCGAATACAATTTGAAGATATACAAAAATACATACTAAAAATGGAATATAGTGAATACAAAAAGATGAAGTGATACAACATGAAAATGGTGAACTGATATAGTGAACACATACTAAAAGCTGAATACATTGAATAAATATGGCAAATTGATACATGTTGCATTCGTTGTATCACTTGTATCCGATATATACAGGAGGATACAAGATTTTATGTTGATAAAACTATTAGGGTGATACGCTTGATACAAGTATCTTTTTCTTTGCATTTTGGCATAATACAATTGATACAAACACACAAAGTATATATAAAGGCAGTGAGAAAGGGAGAGGGGAGAGAGGGAGAGAGTTGATACAAGGTATATATTGAGGCAACGAGATAGGAAAGGGGAAAAGGAGAGAGAAAGTTGATATAAAGAATTATAAAGGCAGAGAGAGAGAAAGGAGAGAAAAAGAGTTGATACTTGTATTTGGGATACTTTTGTATCCCTTGTATTCATTCGTGATACAAATTTACAAAAATATAATTCGGCAGAATGCATTTGATACAACACACAAAATGTACCTTTTTAAAAAGTTTAAAACATTGTATTGGACTGGATATATAGAAAGTGGGGGAGGGAGAGGGGAGGGAGAGAGGTACACGACTCGCGAGAGAGGAGAAAGGGGCAGGCGGGGGAGGGGGGAGGAGAAAGAAATTTGCTATAAAACTCCAACTATATCCCCCAAATTGTAATTCTTTTAAACTATAATTATGTATAGTAAATATGTAACATATGTTTTTTATACTATGTAATTTTCTTTTAGACACTTGAACTAAGTTTCATTTATATTGAATACCTCATCTTCTAATAAGTGTACTAGTTAGATACTTTTGAGTCAAGTTTTGAAAAAGTTTTTATGTGTATTTTCAATGTCTATTAGATAATTAAGTTAACCACATAAAATATGTCATCTCCTTTAATTATATGCATCAATATCAAGTAGAAATTGCCCGGGATTTTACAGTTTATTGAAGCGGACACGTATAATTAAAAAAAATTACACATTTTAAGTGGCTAACTTAACTACCTAACACATAAATGAGAACACACACAAAAAAATCAAAATGTGAACACTTTATTAAGATTTGAGATGTTCAATAGAAAAAGAGAATTAGTTCAAGTGCCTAAATGTAATATCCTCGCAAGTTTAAATGTCCGGTTACTTAAACGAGATGGACAATGATATCTCATGACTCATGAGATTAGTTATCTCACTATGTTGGATATGCTACTCTCAACATACATCTTAATAAAAATGACTCACGGGACTAATTACCCATAATCAAATACGAAATAAAATAATTTATATATTATCTCGAAATAATTGTCTTATCTCACAAACCAATTGATCCCACAAATATATATATATATATATATATATATTTGGTTGATGAGAAACTTTCTTTTTCTAATCTTATCAAAGGGTAATCTAATGCATTAAATCTTTCATCGTGTCTAGGCTTTGGGAAAAAAAATCATTGTACTATAAGAATCTACTGCACGGGCCTTATCATAATGTATGTTATTAATATCTAAAGTTCTAAACGCATTGCATTGCTATTCGAACTTTGCAGTATTCACGACCTGATTATCACTACAAAAAAATAGTATTGAATTGAGTATGGGAGCATTGGATAATCAAATAGGGAAATAGACGGTTTGGATGCAAGATTCTGAGGTAATTGATTGGAAGGAACCTATAAATAGAACACAATAAGGATGTGTCGATCGAGAAATAAAATGACATTTAACATAGACATTTATTTTTTTGCAGATTGGGATGTAGAATAATGCTCCTCAATAAAAGGTGCATTCGCCTTTTGACTATTTGTGTAGCAACAACATATCCATATGGAAAATAAATAAGCCAATCATACTATAACACAAGGTGTGGAATTTAAGTTCTATACAGTGACGCGGAGACGAATCTAGAATTCAAAATGTGTAAGTTCGAAACTTTAACCCTTTTGAGTTATTGAGTTATGATTGATTAGTTCGCACATTAATTAAATTTACTAAGATAATTACATAGTTTACACAAGGAAATTGAACTTGGCAAAACCCTAGTCAATACTCTAACCGCATCCTCGTAGTGATGGTATAAAAAATATTAGCTTAAGTCATTGATAGCCTCCTAAATTTGTTTCGAAATTTCATTTGAACCCTTTAACTCAGACTTAAACCTATCAAACCCCTAAATTATTCAAAATTTATACCTATCGGCCACAAAGTGCTGATATGGCAAGAAAAGTGTTATTCACTCTTCATAAGCACGTGAATTGAATATTAAAAGATATTTTATTTTTATTAAAAGTTTACACTTCAATTTATTTTATTAATAAATTTATAATAATAATAATTTTAAAAAAAAAAAAAAAAAAAAAGGCCCCCCACTCCCACCCTCCCCTCTGTTAGCCGTCTTCTTCTTAAATCCAAAGTTCTGTAGCCTTTTTTAAAAAAAAATTCTTAGCTATTTTATTTCTTCTTAGTTTTCCAATGGCTTGCGTTTGGTGTTGTTGGTTGGTTGGCTGATTCAAAATTATCGAAGAGCAGTGAGGGTGGTGACATTTTATTGGAAATGATTTAATTTAGTGTGAATCGAAGCTTTATGAATTGAATTAGAGTTTACTGTGGTTGGTTGAAGAAATTGTTTAATGGGTACGTTTTTCGGCAAGCCTCGCCAGAAAACGAGAACTGATGGTGTATATTGTTGCAGTTAAAATTTAAAAAAAAAAAAAAAAACACTTTCACAAAGAATTAAATTTTCAAGAAAAATGGGACTTCGCCTGAAAAAATGAGTTTGTCCAAAAAAAAATGTAAAATGTAAATTCATTTTTTTCCACAAACCAACAAAATTGTAAATTTGATTCAAAAATAAAAATCAAAATGCTATTTTCATAAACCAACAAGCTATCTCATTTTTCTCAATCCATTTTGTGTTATCTTCTCCATCTTATTTGTCATTATAGAAGAGGAAGAATTTTATCGAAAAAATGAAGTTACGCCGGAATTTTTTGAGTCCTGTGGTGGATGACGGTTTACGGCAAAAATGGAGGTGGAGGGAGGGGGTGGGGGTTGTTTTCTTTCTTTTATTTTTTAACCTAGAGGTACTAATTAAAATTTGGTGAAGAATGGAAACAACAGTAAAAATGGTGGGAACAAGATGAAGAAGAGGAGGGTGGGGTTGTTTAGGGCCTGTTTTTTTTAAAAAAAAAGTTATAATTATTTTTTAATTATAATTTAATTAGTTAAGGAATACTTTTTAATTACTTTTGGATTTAATGTCAAATGTCATCATTTTATTCGTTATTTTGCTACGTCATTGCAAGTGTGTTGCACACATTTTATGTCTTTAGCTGATTGATTAAAAAATGCTTAAATGGTTCAAATTTAGAGTGGGTTAGGGGCATGATAGATACAAGTTTGAGTTGAAGGGATCAAGTAAAATTTCGAAACAAGTTTAGGAAGCTATCAATGACTTAAGCCAAAATTATTTATACAATCATATCATTTATTAGATAATACTATTTACAAATATATTTCAACGACAAGTATAATTAATCGATAACCATATAAAATTAATAATTGATCTAATGACATTTTAAACTACATTAATAGTGTAAATATATATTTAACTTAGGATGTGTTTAGCATGGAGGAAAATATTTTTTCAATTTTTTATTTTTTTTCATATTGTGTTGATCCAAATGAAAAATATTTTCTCCAGAAAAAGAAAGTTCTTAAAATAAAAGAAAAAACTGACTTTCTTGATGAAAATAGAAAAAATAAGTTGTATAAGTGACACACTGTTCGTCTCGTTCGAATCCCCAACACCTCATCCTCACCCTAGAGAATTGTCTATGTTATATATATATATATATATATATATATATATATATATAAATGTTTGCAGATATTATATATAAATGTTGTTCAAACAAATATTCTAAATAGTTACTCATCATACACCCAAAAAAAAATTGAAAGAACCAACTCGAGAAAAACATTTTCCATCTAAATGAGGATAGGATAAAATGCTTTTGGGTGGAAAGAGTAAAGAATCTCACTACAAAAGATAAAGTGCTAAGGTTGTCCATCTTGGTAAGAATAGAATCATTTTCTTTTCAACCTTTTTGGCTCATCATATATTAATATACGCGTACTACTACTTACTAGTAACACCATAGTATGTCCATCAACAACATAAAATCAATGGACAAAAGAGGCGCAATTCATACTTCTCAATCACAAGGCATATGTAATCGCCTCTTCAACTTCATCATCAACACAATTTGGGTCACTATGAGCAATCAAGTCCCTATTGAATCACCACCAAATAGCCACAATATGAATGGTGATATAGAAATTGAGTTTAGGCACTTGGAGATAGTTGAACCTAAGAAGACTGTGAGCATCAAAGAAATTACTCGAGAAAGAAGTGAAACCACGCGAATTCCTGCTGCACCAACACCAACACCAGTATCACCGCCAAGACGGAGACATTTTATAAAGGTGACTTCCAACATTAATGAGAAGACAGAAGCCTTCATAAAGAGTAAGAAGGAGTCGTTACACAGGTCTTACAACAATGAACCGGACAAGAAAACTTAGCTACTTATACCAAACAGAGCTTTTGGTTTCTTGATTTTGACTAGTTATGCTCCTTAATCTACTATATGCTTGTTGGATTATGCATAAAAAATAAAAATAGAAATTCAAGATTTTGAAGTTGATGGATTTATAGAAGTAAAAGCATTGCACCTTTATAATTACGCGCTCATGATTTTGTATTTGTTTAAATTTTAGCGATTTTTCTCTCTATATATTTCAACAACATTTCGCTTGATAATATGTATTTTCCTTGTTAATAATCTGTACTTTATGATCGACTTCAAAATGTGAAAGAGTATATATCTTCTGGTTGCTTTAATCTTATCTAATGCCTATAGATCCATCCGATCAATGAACACTCAAACCTACTTGTGATTTCCATAACATTTGTTATATTTAGGAGCGACTTGGGCAATACCTGTCGAAATCTCGAGAGAAACGAAGGACGCAACCAAATATGAAGCAGAGGATAACAACACTAGGAAGATTATGAAAGAACAAAGAACACGATATACAGCAGCAGAGTTGTGCTAATTTAGTTGTAAGACGAAGTAATCAAATTGAAAAACAGTAAAACAATTGCTGTAATTATCAGCGCGCCATCAATAATCTGATTTAGATGACCATTGTGGAGATAATCTCCATTTCATAAACTATACTGTATAGTATATAATTAAGAGGAATCAAAATATAATATTGCAACTGGGAAAATGTCATGCAATGCTCCCACACCACTGTGATTCTTGGTTTCTAGCCATCTTTTCTTGAATACATATAAGCCAAACATAATTTGATCATGTGCTAGAAGCTAACAAAAATTTATTTAATTTTTTGTTACTTTTAACTTTTTTTTTTTTCATTTCTTCTGATGCTTGCTTCTCTTCCTAATGCAAAACATGCTTCCCTTAAACCTTTTGTGTGAATATATTTTTCAGCACGGGTCCGTCTCTGTGACAAGTTAGTCCTCGAATGAATGTCTAGAGGTGTAATAAAGATCGTAGGGAGCCCATAGGTGATCGACAGTACATGGTTTTCTTGAATCTAATCTCAACCATGGCTTGCCTTTGCCACTCCAATGGAGAAGACTAACAGGTCCGGGATGCAATCCCCTGCATTTACCTTCAACATTATCACCACCTAATCCATGTTGATTCCATCTATGATCAATTGGCATTATATTTCCGGCCAAAACAAGCAAGAATGGGGGCATAGAACCCAATTGATATATCTTTTTTTGCTTCTGCACAACCATCCAATCCTCAACTTCCTTTGTATAATTTCCATGTCTCCATTTATCCACATCCATTACCAACACTCCCGTGTTAAAATAGCACGGTTTTCGCCCCTCAAATGTTCTTGGCATGTATGGATCGGACCAGAACTCTTCAGTGAAGTAAACGGTGAAATTGGCTTGACAATATTCTGGTGCAGCCAAAACCTTGTCACCTAAATCAACCTTCCATAATTTCGCAATGTCATCAACCACGACAAGGTCAGAGTCAAGATAAATTACGCGTTTCACCTCATTGGGAATCAAATTAGCCAAATAAGTTCTCGCGTAATTCAAGGGTTGGTCTAAAGCTTGACGTATAGACTTGGAAATTAGACCACGGACCCTGTGGACATCAAACTGGTACACCTTAAAGTCGAGGTAGGGAAATGTTGACTTAATGCTTGAGTAGACCTCAGGTTCATGTCTTACCCATAGGAAATGAAACACAACATTTTCAGGACATGTTGAATGTTGGAGAATTGAGAACACTGCAGCCATAGTACCTCTCAAATAATTAGCATCAAGTGTCATGGCCACATGAATCCGGTCCACGTCCAAATTTCCGCAGGTCTCCCCATTGCGGAACGCATGGGCCTCACGGAACACAGAATAATTTGACCCAACCCGTCCATCTGGCACATCAGGTAGAATGTTAAGATGAACGTGAACGTCTGTAGTTGTAGTGGTCAAGGAGGTTTGATGGAAAAGCAAGAGAGACAGGAGGCCAAGGAGAGGAAGAGAAGATGAAAGGCTCCAAAAGGCCATCCAGCTCTTTGCATTTGAAGCAATAATAATATTAATGTTGAGTTTTGGACAAAGGAAAGAGAAGCAGCCATTAGAGGCTGGTTAAGAGAGGTTACAAATGATTGATTCATCAAGAAAATGTAAGGATAAAAAAGTTAGGTACAATTGTGAGGGAGAGAAGAACCTGCGGAGGATTCTTCTACGGACCTTTACATTTTAAATTCGCCTCATAAATCAATCAACAAATGATTCAATCAAAAATAAAACATGGAGCTATTTATGTCCCATTGAACGTTCTATCGAGATATATTTATAAAAATAGGTAAATTGCTTTCTCAATATACAGACAAACATATTGTAAAAGCCAAAAGGTGAATTATAAACATGTGAACTTAAAATTAATTCTAAGCTTTAGAATATTCAATTTTGTGATGATATTATCATTTCACAATTTAAATTTGGAGGGTCGTGATCAACGATTAACAGTCTAATCCCGAAGTAAGTAACGAGTTCGGTATTGATATTCACATTAATATTTTAAAGTTCGATCTTGATAAATCAATAATCGATAATTGAAAGAAGATATCAAATACCAAATTTTCGAAGTTCGGTCCAATACAGTAAATTAAATTTCGATAGGATAAATCTTGATTCAGGCCGAAGAAATACTGAAGGGAGGTGATTAGACATGACATGGAACAGCTACAACTTACTGAGGACAGGACCCTAGATAAGAAGGTGTGGAGGGTGCGGATATGGGTAGAAGGCTAGTGTGACTGTGTGGGTTGTAGCAAGTAGTTAGGTAATTTTCTTGTGTAGCTGGGTTAATATTCTTTGGACTGTGTCCATAGGTAGGAGTCTCTAGACAGGAGAGTTTGAGTGTGGTGGGTGTCTTTGGTCTCGGTGTGTATGTTCCTACTTGGTGGGTGTCCTATTTCTTAGTCCTTATTTCGTAGTGCGCTTATTTCTCTTATCTCGCATTTTCTATGATTTCTATTTTTTCCATTTTATTCCTTAATTTTATTATGTCATCCATCCTGTTGCTTGTTTCATTACGACCTTATTTACTATTCTTTATCTTGAGCTGAGGGTCTATCGGAAACAGTCTCTCTAGTATTCGGAAGCTCCGGGTGCCATCTTGTTTTGAACAATAACGTATACTCCGTACGATATTCTAGAATAGTGGAGTCAATATTCAAAGAATAAACTATAATTATATATATCAATAAATGTTAGTATTACGTAAAGGTCTGCCTAATTGGTATTGTCAAGTGCGAAGAGGTCAAGGGTTCCATTCTTCATATCCACAATATGGTTTTTTAAGAGGAAACAGACAGTATAGTGCTAAAAATCATTCTAAAAAACTGAAAATACAGTGTTGAGCGGGGATCGAGTAAAACCCAACCATTTCGACCACTTGCACCGCCAATTCCTTTAATAGGATCGAGTAAAACCCAACCATTTCGACCACTTGCATCGCCAATTCCTTTAATAGGATCGAGTAAAACCCAACCATTTCGACCAATTGCACCACCAATTCCTTTGATATTGTGGGTGCCAAGCATAATATTTATACATTATATACACATAAATATACAGAATTTCAACGGAGCAGTGCGGGTGCCGTGGCACCCCAAACCTTCTACATAGATCCGCCCCTGGCGGTATGGACGTGGCACCCCACTGAGCAGTGCGGGTGTCGTGGCACCCCAAACCTTCTATATAGATTTGCCCCTGGCGATATGGACTGTGTATATCTTACCCTTCCCAGACCCCACTTTATGGGAACACACTGGGTTTGTTGTTGTTGTAATACATTCTCCAAGGGTAACTTCTACGTACAAAAATAAAACAGAATTTTTTCATGTTCTTAAGAATATAAAATGTCTAATTTAATTTGAAGTTATTCATAATACAAGCATACACAAATTAATTATCTAAAGTATATGTGCTGAACTTTCTAAACTAATGAGTTCATCCAGACCATTATCCAAGAGAATCATTTGCAGCATTGTTATGAGCTGAAATGTCGAGAAGGAAGTGTACACACAGTTTATTCAGCTAATAAAGTAGTTTATTTCTCTTTATAATGGTGATATCTAAATCAATTTATATGTATCTAGTTGAACTTTTTGTTGGGTTAAATAGGTGTGAATGGAAAATGGAGGGACACAATCTTTGAGGAAAAGACATATTCTTTTGGAAAAAGAGTGACTATTCACATAGTTATATCTAATTAAAAAAAGACACAATGTTTCGAATGAACAGACATGACTCTTTCAAAGGATACACCTTTTTGGATGAACCATTGCCACCTTTCGGAAGGGGCACTTGATGGCTATATAAACCTGCATTTATCCACAGGTTTTGGTATGAAAAATTTTCTGAAATACAAACTCTTCTTGTCTTCAAAACATTTCTTGTGATTAATCAAATCGTTGAATGAGTTCGACGAATCCAATTATTTGAGGTACCACTATAGTTGGATTGAAAGTCATTTTATCCTGGAAGGAAGATTCTAAAACCTCGGATACAATGAGGAAAATTATTCCTTAATGACACTCCGTGAAGTCGGGGGACTAGGCTTTACATTTCTGTTTCATCTTAATTTCTGAAAAAAATAAAACACACTTCTTAGAAAGATCACTTTGATCTTGTGTTGAGGGTGTTGTTTTACTTCATAGTATTCTTGTTTTAAACTTGAACTAGTGTTGAAGTTATTGTGTTAAATTATAAATTCTTGTACCCGAAAATGTTGAAAAAGAACAACACTTTTCTGTGCATCTAGTTGAACATTCTTGTTTCTGAAAGAGAACTAAGATATCAAGTAAATAGTCTAAAACTAGTAATATGTGTTTGACTAAATTACTTGAGAAACCTTTTGCTAGTATCATGGAAACTTTGACCAATTTTTCCTGCAAGTGCTTTTGAGAGTCTATTTACTGAAAAAGCAATGGCGAAACTAGAAAATTTGCTAAGGATGTTCCAAGCGTTAGTATATATTTCTAATAAGTTATTTTTGATCCATTTACATTGTATTATTTTTAATATGAATAATATATTTTTTTGATAAATAGTGTTCGAGTGGCCATCCTAGAATCAATGTATGTAGCTACACCCTCAAAGAAAAAAGAATATGTGAAAATTCACTTTGCAATTAGTATTGTTAAATCGATAATAACCTAAAAAAAAATTATGATAAATTTTCATTATTTTTTTCAATTTCACTTTATGAGATTTTCATGCTGATCTGTATTTATCAAAATATTAAATTTATTATATTTAAAGGATCATATAATAAAATGACACATATGATTTATTATTATTTGCAGATGTGTAAGTCAATAATGAGCAAGAAAAAATGAATAGGAAATAACTTAAAAAATACTTCCTTCGTTTATTTTTTATTGTCACTTACTCCCTCCGTTTCGTATTAATTGACCTCTATAAATTTGATACATTCATTAAGAAATCAATAAATAAAGATGGATTTTATATATTTACCCGTGTATGCTTTTAAAGTGCAATAATCAATACAATGATTAAATATTGAAATTTGTTATATATTACTCCATTCCATCGTCTAGAATATTGAGTATTTATAATTGAAACTAGTGTTAATCATTTATTTTTTTGTTTTGATAATTGAGTTCATTTATGTATTATTCAATAATTTTGAAAATTGTGGATGTATTTAATATTTTTATTAAGACTAAAATAGAAAATACATATATAAAATATTTTTGATTTTAAAACCTTGTATAACTAAACTAAAATAAATATTTTTTTAAAAAGGCAACTAATCCTACTAAGAAACAGATGAAGTATTTCAACAGCAAATTCCTCAACTTACTCTAAAATAGTTATATCAATTACATTATTGAGTTAAGTCAAAATGCGACCAATAAAAATGAATGATAAAATATATTTTGGAACATATTTTTAGTCTAAAAAAATTGATACAATCTTGGGAATCAGGGTTTAAGAGAGAATTCAGCCAATTAAAACAAATAAAAAGAGTGGCGATGCAGGGTTTAGGGTTTATTGTGCAACAAGAGTAGCGGGATTATTGTTCCTTTCCTTTGTTGAAAGGTTAATAATTGGAGTCCATGTCGAAATCAAAGCTGAGAGGGATACAATTATCATTCAGCAACACCCAAAAGCTAAGATTAGAAAAGGCATTAGAACAATTGGAGTCCATTTCTTCGAAGCTTAATTCCAATGCCACTGTCATTGTTGCCGACACCATTCCCGTTGACGAAGATGCCGCCCTCAAGTTAGTAATTGCTGTTTTCCCTTACATTTTTCTCATTTCGGTCCCTCCCATTTGTTGCTATTGGAAAAAGGCTTCCTACCTCCGTGGTAGGGGTAAAGTCGCTCTACACTCTACCCTCGCTAACTCTGCGTATTTGGACCCTCTTTTTTAAAAAAATTAAGAAAATGGGTGTTAATTACATATTTCTTATTTGGGTCCTGAAAAATAGTTCAATTTGTTGTAGTTACTGTCCTGTTACTATTTGCTGTTTTTGTTACTATTGGAAATAGCCTCTCTACCTCGGGTAAAGTTTGTGTACACTCTACCGTCCACATACTGGGCCCACTATTTGGGATCATTATGGGTATGTTGTTGTTGATGATGATGATGTATTTCGACTGCTTTTTAAAAAATTAAGAAAATGGCCCTGAAAATTAGTCCTATTTGTCGTCTATTTGTCCTGTTACTTGGAAATGGTTTCTCTACCGCAGGAGTAGGGATAAAGTTTCTGTACACTCTACTGTCCCCAGACTCCAATATTTGGGATTATACTTGGTATGTTGTTGTATTTCTGCTGTATTTCAACTCCATTTTTTTAAAATATTAAGAAAATGGTCCTGAAAAATAGTCTGATTTGTGGTAGTTGCTGTTGTGTTACTATCTGCTGCTGTTTTTGTCGTGGTTGCTGCTGTTATTATATGTTATTTCTTTTACTTGTATGGGTGTATCGGAAACGGTCTTTCTACCTCGGACATAGGGTAAAGTCTGTGTACACTCTGCCATCCCTAGACCCAACTATTTGGAATTATAAGGGATGTTGTTGTTGTATTTGACCATGTTTGTTTGTTTGTTGAATGAAGGGGACATGGGGCATTGGAAATGGGCAAGATTGTGATAGCAACTGTCTGCGGATTTGTTAATTACATATTTACCATTTGGATCCTAGATAAATAATCGATTTGGTGTAGTTACTGTTTTGTTACTATCTATTGTTTTTGTTACTATTTGTTTTGGACTATTTTTCCCTTGAGCCAAGGGTTTATTGGAAATTGCATCTCCACCTATGACCCCGCTGTTTGTGATTATACTAGGCCTGGTGTTGTGTTTGACTCATGTTTGCTTGTTGAATGATAGGGGGCATGGTACGTTGGATATGGGCAGGAATGTGATAGCAACTGTTTGTGGAGTTGTTGAGCGCGTGAACAAGCTTGTTTATGTTAGATCTCTAAGGGCAAGGTTTAGTGTTTTTTTTTTTTTTAATTTTGCTGACTAGTTAGTTTTTTAAGCTGAGTTTTAAGCTGAAAATGAGTTTTTTATAACACAGGTATAAGCCAGAGATAGGTGATATTATAGTTGGCCGTGTTATTGAGGTGAGTATGTAGTCTATGCAATTAGTCTCTTGTCAATTTTGCTCCTTCAAGGTTAGGTGTTTTATTTGATGCTATTTTTTATGTCAATTTCTTCCATGTTATTGAATTGAGAATTTGGGTAATGTTTAGAAATTTGAAGGCTAGTCTTTATGGCAATCGTTTCTTGTCGATTGAATTGGAAACTTAGGTACTAGTTAGAATCCTCAATTAAGACGAGAACTGTCGCAATGGTGAAGTTTCTCTTTTGGTAACTTATAGGCATGAGTAAGGCTTGGAATCAACTTCTTTTCAATATACCATTCTGCCTAAACCGGGAGCACTTTTTTCACAGTTCAATTAGGAAATTACAATTCTCTCCTAATGTATCCCAGGTATTTGCAAGGATAGGATGGACAGTTAAATTATTTCTGTTGTTCTTCAGGTTTCCCTAGCATGATCATAAAAGAGGTGGGTTTTTTAAAGTCTACCATTTGTTCAAAAATCTATAAGCTTCCACATTAACTGAGGGGAACATATTGATAATCTAAACAGTGCATACCTTTTTGCTGAATTTCAAAGAAAGGGCACTAAGAGGACATAAAGGAAAAGAATACATGTGTCTTCCTTTTTACTTGTTCCATGTACTTTGGCAAGAAATATTAATGATTTCTTGCACTAAGATATATATCTAATGATTATTCGTATTCTTGATGTTAAGGTTGCTCCAAAGAGATGGAGATTGGAAATTAATTTCAGCCAAGACGCAGTACTAATGCTCTCCTCGATGAATCTTCCAGATGGTATTCAGGTTATTGTTTACAATATCACTAAGCCCATTTGATCATGATCACTGGATTGATTTTGGTCCCATGTCGTGATAGTTATATAGTATCTGGGGTCCATAATTCAGGGTAATGGTGAGATTGACGAAGATGTCACGCATTATATTGGGACAGGGTGATTGTAGTGGAGGCTCGCTTCGGGAGTCCTTTGTGATAAGAAGGTGTCCCCGAAGCTTAAAGGTAAGTTCTACAGAGTGGTATTCCGGACGGCTATATTGTATGGAGAGGAGTTTTAGCCAGTTAAGAACTCCCACATCCATAAGGTGAAGGTGGCAGAGATGCGAATGTTGTGATGGATGTGTGGACATACCAGGAAAGATAGGGTGAGGAATGAGATTATTCGGGAGTAGGTGGGAGTTGCCTCGGTGGAGGATAAGTTTCGAGAGGTGAGGCTACGTTGGTTCGGGCATGTGATGAGGAAGGGCCTGATGCTCCAGTGCGGAGGTGTGAGATGGATGGTTTTAGGTGGGCTAGAGGTAGACCGAAGAAATATTGGAGGGAGGTGATTAGGCATGATATGGAGCAATTACAGTTTACAGAGGACATGACCCTTGATAGGAAGGTGTGGAGGACGCGGATTAGGATAGAGGGTTAGGGGGTGGGAGCGTGGCAGTAGTAATAGGGCAGTGCTCCTTTGGGTCTGGAGTTTCTGGTTCGTAGTGTTGTGGCTGTAGTTTTTGGGGCTAGTGGTGTTGGCTTTTTTGCATCCCGTACTAGTTTATTATGCACTTATCTTTTGTGTTTGTTATACTGTTTGTTTTGTGTACCATACTAGTTTATATGCACTTACTTTTTGTATTGGTTATACTGTTATTGGTCCTAAGCCGGGGGTCTATCGGAAACAGCCTCTCTACTTTTCTTGAGGTAGTGGTATGGTCTGCGTACACTCTACCCTCCCCAGACCCCACTAGGTGGGAATACACTGGGTATGTTGTTGTTGTTGTTGTTGACGTGTTAGTTATATACACTGCATAATTTACAAGTCAAGATAGTGTAATTTGGTGTCCTTATTGCATCTATTCTGCATGTAAAGAAACATTTTTAGGAATCTGTTGAGTGCTGAAATCAGGACCTCCTTTTCTATTTCACCCTATGTACCCACTTAACCCGGAGTATATCTAAATCATAGAGAAAAAAAGTTGAAAAGATTTTTCTTATGGCTGATTTATATCGTTTTTCAAATTCTTTCGTCCCCTCTTCCCTGAGGCTTAAAGAAGTCGTCTCAGTAACTTCCTTAGGGTAACATAAATAGATTAGCCCAATGGATCTATAATTCCAAGATAGCATGGATTCATATGGACGACCCCAACTTGTTTGGGATCAGGGCACATTTGTTTTGGTTGTTATGTATTCACTTCAGCCTGCCAGCATAGGATAAATTTTGTGCACCCAAAATCTTATTCAAAAGAACATTGCCACATCTCAATATTCAAATAGTTAGATCTTCATGGTAACAGGTTTCCCCAGAAATCCCTGAATTTGTCATCTAACAACTCAGTGAATTTATCAGAACTGGTATAACTTTTATTATTTCCAACTAAAAAAAAAGAATAAGCATAAACCCACTGCCTGAAGCTTGCGATAAAGAGATCTGAAGTTCCTAAGGTATTGAAAGTAAAGAGCTAGAATAGTGACATCTCTATTGAAGTTGGATCTTGACTTGTGGCACAAAATGAAGAGCAGATAATGCTTTTGAAGCTTGTTCCGTTAAGCAAATATAAACTTTATTTTCATTTTCCTTTTTGCATCCCTGGATTTCTGCATTATGTTGCATTCTTTAGGTCTTTCCTAGAGTCAGGGCCATAGTCATACTAAAATTAAATACGTTGTCTTATTTTGTAATTCCAGAGGCGGCGAACAGCAATTGATGAACTCAATATGCGAACCATATTTGTGGAGAATGATGTCATCTGTGTAAGCTCCCTAGTTCCTTTGATTATTTATCAGATTCTTGAACGGACCATTTAAGGCGTGGCTTGCATCAGTGGATTATGACGAATGCAAGCTATGCAACTATGTCCCATCTGTCTTCTGTCTATTTGTGCACGTCATACTCCTTTTATTTTATTTTATTTTCTGCAAGTATAGTAATCCAGGCGAAATGGCCCATCTTCAGGCTGAAGTCCGTGGTTTCCAGAATGATGGAAGTCTACACCTCCAAGCTCGGAGCCAAAAGTATGGAAAGGTGTGTTCTCAGTATTGAAATAGAATATAAAATTTTGTTATTACATTGATTATTAGGTTGGAAATAGACACCTAAAGTTTCTCCTCCACCCACCTGTGTGATCATAAGAGCTTTGTGTGTGAGTAGGACTTGGATACAATATTCAATCTTCGCAAGCTGGGATACAAGTTTGTGACATTCACTAGGGGTTCTAGATACATGGATTCGTGGTTGATAAAAACCATGGATCAAAAGTTTTTTCCATGTAAAAAGTCGTAAAATAGTCACCCTTAGGGTGTGGCCTAGTGGTCAATGAATTGGGTTGAGAACCATGAGGTCTTAGGTTCAAATCCCACCGAAGACAAAAACACTAGGTAATTTCTTCCCATTTGTCCTAGCCTTGGTGGACAGAGTTACCTCGTCAAAGTGTGCGCTAGTTGACTCGGACACCACGGTTATAAAAGAAAGGTGTAAACGAGACTTATATAATAGTTGGGATGGAGTTGGTTGCTTGTGGGAAGCAGGAACATGATTTGTCTGATAAGGTTTTAGAAGTTAATGTTAATTTTCTTATGGTCTAAAGAGTTCTTAACCTAAAATATTTGGAGTAAGCCTATTCTCTCTTTTAAATATGTACCCACGTACATATCATCCCTTAAGTTTGCTAAAGTTGAGCAGATGTGGTCCAACTAAGATAAAGACAAAACTAGACCTAAATACTAACCCAAGAAACCTAACAGGAATAAGGCCCCATCTTGAATCCTTTACCCAACTCGATTTTTTCTCAAATTTTGTGCTGAAAGTTGTGTATATGTGTCAAAGCTGAAGTTAATGAAGGGTGTGCTGTTGCTAATTTTGAAATGCTGTAGTTTACTGTTGAGCTGCTGAAACTTTATTGGTAAAGCTAAAGCTTTGTTGTTTTCTCATTTATTTGGTTGTAAGTTCTTGATTTGTCTTAATAATCTCACAGCATCCTTAGCTATATGAGTGATAAGTTTATTTTATCAGAAAATGATTTCCAAGAGGCGTCTATGGTCTAAAAATTTAGTGAGCTAAGACATCTCTACTGCATCAAAAAATAATACGTCCAAATATCATCACAACAGCAGCCTCGTTTCATAACCTTGTGTTGAAATATGTGTTGCCTTATGACCTTCAATAATCCCTGGAATGGCCAAATATTCATAACTCAGGAGCCAACCCTTGGATACACATTTATATAAACGATATCTTACCTTCTTTTCTTTGCACATCTATGACCCTGCCTATGGTAGATGCTTTGTGCATCTGACTGCTCTTTTTTTTAATTACAAATTCGTAAGTGTAAAACATTTACTTACAAAAACAGTCAGCTGACTGATACTACATATATTTGCAATAACAATCTCCTTTACAAAGTTTCACCAACACAGTATACGTACACAGCATACCAGAACTATCTATTCCTCTGCTGCCTCCATACAGAGTTCTATGACCTAAGGTGCTCGGACTCGGGTGCGGGTATCCGAGACGGGTGTGTATCCAAGAATCGGATTCGTCAAAATTTAAATTTAAAGATTTGGGGGTGCGAATCTGAGCTTGGATACGGGTGCGGGGATTCCGCTAAAGAAATTCAACTATTATAAAAATATAGCTATAAAGATATTTTAAAAATCTACTATTGAACAAACACAAGAAAGTGCCCCAACTTATGACATTAATTCATAGGTTTAGGAGTTACGTTATTTTACCTTTCCTATTTACTTTTGCAATTAATTTTACTTTTCAAGTAGGAGTCCCGTAGCCGACATGTCAGCTTTCAAAATTGTCGGCCTACTATTTTCCTTGACGTATTGCCGACATTCTATTATATTTCTATTATTGATGAGTATTATTTTACTATTATATTAATATGAATTCTAATGGAAAGATACGTAATAAAGAATCTTGAGATCTGTGTCCCTTTCTTCCCCAAAAGTCCGACGAATGTCTCTTTTTTCCCCAAAAGTCCGACGAATGTCTCTTTCTTCCCCAAAAATCCGACGACCTCTTTACTCCCAAATTACAGTTGTCGGTCTTTCCAAGAAGGCGTGAGAGGTCGGAATTTTTCCCTCTGTTTTGGGCTGAAACTTTAAGTAACTAATATATATATCAAAAGGAAAAGTTACAAAGGAGACAAAGCTAAGGTGTAAATTTACTTTATTTTTACTTGAAAATTTATTTTATTTTTATTTTAGGATCGAATTCTCAATTTCCCCCCAAATCTGTTTTTAATTTTGATCAAAGTATCCAGATTTGTTTGACCGAATCCGAGACACACCCCGCACCCGCACCAGCGTCGGTGTCGCGTTGAGACGGGTTCGGCAGCAAAATTGAAGATTCCGTGCAACATAAGTTCTATCCCATTTAAAATGCAGCCCCTAATAGTTTCAGCATCCAAACTAGTTTACAGTAGCAGATTACCAACAAGGTACTACATCTACTTACCGGATATAGTGGCATGACAACTTTAACCAGCTTACAGCAATAGTATACCAGGTTATTTGGGAAAGGTCGAATGGAGAAGAAGGATTTATGATGGGGTCTTTCTGTAACCTAGATTCCATGAGTTCCATGTTTATGGTCAGTTAATTTTTTAAGTCCAGTTTGTTTCCTCCGTCAATTTGACCAAATCTGCTCAATGTTATCAATTTGTGGGATGATATGTTCTCAACTGTTTATTTTAAAAGATTAAACTGAATCTACCCCAGAACATACAGGACAATTTTAGTTAAAACCTTAGTACAAACAACAGAATTTTTACTGAAGCAGATGAGTCTAACCATAAAGTTTGAATAGAGAATGAAGAGGACCTTGACATGATCTGCATTTTATTTTGCTTAAGAATGCTGGCTAGAAGGCCTTTTACATGCTAATATCACCATCACATTGAGCTAATGGTTGAACAACGAGTCTTCAAGCTATACTTCTCAGTTGCTTCTCATCGTGTCGCGTTCCTTTTTTGTGGGGGGGGGGGGGAATTAGGTTTTCAATTTACATCAGAGCTTTTTACAATTTTTGTTTAGCCCCTTGAATATGTTTCAGAGTTCAAACATTGTTTGTCAATTTGTTTGAGAAAATGTACTCAGATGATTTGGTGTTTCTAGTGGTTGAATCTTGTGATAATTTTTTTTTCTTTTTTAATAGCTTGAAAATGGGAAACTACTCAAAATCCCTCCATATCTAGTGAAAAGGCGTAAACAACATTTCCACCATCTAGATCAGTATGGAGTTGACTTGATTTTTGGCTGCAATGGATTTATTTGGGTTGGGGAACACGTTGATGTAAAAGATGCCACGGTGGAGGATCAAGTAAATAAGTCTGACCCACAGAACACTGATTCAGCGATCTTACAGGGTTCTAGTGAAGAACCAACTTCGACATCACTGGAAATAAGACAATATATATGCAGGATAGCAAATGCCATCACGGTATTCGCTGCTTTAGGTTTCATGGTTAATTTGGAAGCTGTGACGGAGACAGTTACCCTGAGCTTATCTTTGAACCTTGGTGTACATGAGATGCTTGAAGCAGAATTCCATGTTCAAGTTGCTGAGCAAGAAGTTGAACGACGGAGCAAATCTACTAGAAGGAAGTAGTAGTTACAGGTCATCATTTTCGTTTGCCTTTCTTGTACTGTCAGTTATGCAAGTTAGAAGAGATTAGAATCTGTTCAGCATACTTGGGTTGCACTAAAAGATAGATTGCTTTTCTGAACGAGTTCTATACTGAATATCCCCTTAAGTGTACTTCTAATTCGTCTGCATAAAATGTTTTTCTTCCCAACAATGATATTTACCTTTGTATTTTAACTTTCATGTATTACTGGTTTTTTTACTTGTCAGTGTTGTAACGTTTCTGGCTTGGAAAGTGAAAACTCAATCTTTCCCTTGATGATGTGTGAGAACATTCAAGTTATTCCTCATCCCAGTAAATTATTATTAAGTTGAATTTGGCAATCGTGTGTGGCATGAACAAGTCAGCATATATGAACCTGAAAGTGTGAGAAAGCTATTATCTTCAGTAACTGAAGATTGCTATTTGAAAATTGAAGTTGTAATATGTCGGAGACATGATGTACTGCTTAGAATGTGTAAACTAATTTTCAGATTTTGACTCAATTCTCAATAGTGTATCATGATGTTCCCAACATGCTTCTACTAATCCTTTGTCAAGTCAAGAGTCATTTGCTTGTTATACGACAAACGTCATATTGTTGAGATAAGAAGTGATATTGCTATAACAAAATTCGACTGATACACTGAGAGAAAGAAAGATGAACAATAACATTAATTAAACTATTACAAAAATTAGTGTTCACGTAACAATAGCATTAATTAAAAATAGAAAGACGATGCTAATGGGAATTGGGAAATATACAAAGTTTGACTGCAAGGCTTAAACTATTACTACAAATTTAGAAAGAACACTAGCTTTATTTTAACACCACTGTGCTTTTCTCTCTGTAAACCAAAGAAGGATCAATTGGTCCATCTATAACACTAGTTCTTCTATAATTGAAGATCAACCAACCAGTCCAGTCCCAGGCGCAAAATTCACTACCCTTCCTGATAACAACAAACCTAGTGTAATCACACAGGTGGGGTTTGAGGGTAGATTGCACTCAGACCCTTGAGAAGGTAGATTCACTAGTATTGAACCTAAAGGTTAAAACAATGTCACTGCTTTCTTCAAGCTATGGCAGCCAATTTAACGGGATACTAAATCGGGCGAAATCTCACTGTTGAGAAAGCTCTAATGTTGAAAACAATTCTAGAAGTAGCAGTTCCACATAAAGATTTGCCTGGTAGTCATAATCATTAATCAGATTGTAGAAACAATAGGCTCTGGTTTTACCATTATCTTGACTGGCTTCCCGAGCTTAGATTTATCTTCCATTCGAGCAATTTCAAGAGCCCTCGCACAAATAGGATATCCCTGATCATCCCATGACTCCAGTATTATGCCAGAACCAATACAAATCCTTCTATCGTAAAAGGCAGCAAACTGTCCAGCTGCCAAACCTTGATCATCTTCAGATAACCGGACAACTGCAACTTCCCGGCCATGTTCATCAACTTCCACGACCAAGCTACAATTGTAAAAACCAGGACCATGACGAACCTACAGAACAACTGAAAATGAGCAGTTGTTGTACACCAACACTGTATCACTCTGAAATTTCTAGTGTTGCAAGCTAACAATGCAAAACTTAAAATATGACAAGAGTGCTCTGAAAATATGAATAACCAGTATAGAGAAACAACGAAAATCCAAGAAAGTAAACTCTTATTTCACTTGTGTGCCATGTTACGTACATCTTAAAAGTATGTTCTTCACAACCTAAGCTCATGTTGGGACATTCTTAGATAAGTAAAAGGGTGTCATCGGAACTCAGGTTTAAAAAAAAGTGAAGATGGGGAGAAAAGGAAAGATTTACCTTGCATTGAAGCTCACTGATTTGCCTGGGAAGTAGACCACTGAGCCATTTCAAGGATCCAACGCGAAATAACCGTCTTTTCTTGTCAACGGAGAAATAGTTTCTTGATACATAGACAACATTATTTCTAATATCCTTCTCCACAACATACCTACAAAGTAAGCAAGATATCTGATTAGTTCATTTAAAGATAAATGGAAAAGCTTTGACACATCCGGATTAATGACTATAATTGCTCAAGAAATCCTAAATGTCAAGAAAGCCAGGACCATAAGATGACAATGCAAGCATCTTGTTATCTATTTAGTGTGGACTATTGCAACTATCATCTAGTTGAAGGTTAAGTAACCATGCTTGGTAAGCAGTTAATAACACCATAAAAAACAGTTGGATATAAGATAATCAAATTGCTTAACCACTTGACACCACAGATATATTAAGAAAGAACTCATATCCGCATACCAGGGCCCTCCAGGAAGACGTAAACCTTGGCGTTGGCCAATAGTATAGAACCAAAAGCCACGGTGGTTTCCAAGATAGTCTCCACTCTCTGCTTCCAATATAACACCTTCTGATTCTCCAATGTGTCTAGCAACAAATTCACTGAATTTTATCTGAATTCCAAATGGAACTGACAGTAAGATCTCCGGGGGACAACTGAACTTTTACATAAAATTAGACCATAGCTTAGGCTTTTTTGGAGAAATGTGGAAATCCAACAGAATTAAGATAGTGTATGGCTACAAAAATAAGTCTATGGCTAAAATATTTGATGTATCGATCCTCTATGCAGAAGACAAAGTTTTGAGTATAGAGCTGGTCGTGGTTATGAATATACTTATATTACTTGCACTAGTGGATGGAAAATATGAACCACCATATCCTTTGTACAATGTCGGCACTTGGCACTGGCAGCTTGATATAAAATGGTTTTGAACACTGTAAGTCTCACCCACTTTGCATAGATAAGTTTAGACAATTACTGTTTTCTGCAACTAATCCAGAAAGCTCATGCATTATTATTGAGCAAGTGACACTCAAGAGTCATGGTTAAGAGAGATTAACTGATTTCAACTTACCAAAAGAATAGTTAAATGAGTTAGCAACTTATTTGAGTTAATCCATGAGAATGACATAAGATTGACCAAACAGCACCTAATACCAAAAAACAAAAAATTCTTGGAGCTGACGAACGTTCTGATAAAACAGACCTTGCCAAGAAAACATATTCCTTGTGAATCCTTTCTGTCTTGGTTTGGAAGATTAAATGACTTGGCAAGCATGCGAACTTCATCCTGCAGATATGTGATGAAAGATTAAGAGCAATTCAGCCTCGATGAAGACTTGAACTTTTTCAAACGATCACGTCCCAGAAGGAACGACTTCATATTTGATTACTAAAAATATATTGTAAAGAAGTGATAAGTGCAAAGACAACAGTCTCACCTCACCTTTTGGATACATCCAAGTGGGAAAATAAGTCGTTTAAGCTGAGCCTGTGAGAGATGAGAAAGGAAGTAGGTTTGGTCCTTCACCTGAAACAGCACCACTGCAGACATAAGAAATCAGCTGGATTGACCCAAAAAAGCAAATGAAAAAACTCAGGGGCAAAGACGCGACATCATGAATCTTAGAGTGCAGATGTCGCTTTAATCGACAAAACTTCCAAAATACATTAAAAAAATTGAATATATATAATGGAATTTCAAAGAATGTCACTCATATGTTGTTTAATGTTATTGTTAGTTAGACTAAGACATGAGAATTCTGAACAGAATCAAGTATGCCACAAATAGACAGGAGATTTTGAAGAGTCTTTCAATCCGAATTTTCAAAGAAATGTAGAGGCACTTGCACAACAAGCTACACTCACAAAGAAGGTCGGTCTAAATTTACACCAGTCGAAAAGAGTTGAATCCATAATTGGCTCAAGATCCATCCCGTCCAAATTTCACTTGAATCAAGATGGATTTTAACCATTTGGGCAAAACAGAGTATCATTGCCCAACCTGCCCAAGTCAAACCATTTTCTTATTTGTTTGTTTTTTCACCATACCAAAAAATGTTTTCTTCTTTATTTACAAGAGAACTTCTGTGTGTGGAGATGTACATATCAAACCAAACAAAATATGTTCCAGTTATTCTTAAACCCTTGCAATGCATCTGGTACGCTTAGGAAAAGGTGTAAGATATACAACTCACAGTAAATCAGGAATAAAGGCGTGACAAAATAAACCACTTCTTCTATGATCAAAAGATGTCGAACTCCTGGTTAATGTTCATTCTTGGAGCAGTATTCATACTACATATTGATACAATGCTAAGTGTGTATCAAGAGATTCCAACCAACACAAGAACAACAAGATGAACAACAAAGTGCTAGTGAATCGAAAATGGCCACACACGGCTTACTAGGCTTGCAACACTTGTTTGAACTAGAAAAGTGAGTTTAACAACAAGAACAACAAAGACAATATTGCTAGTGAATCGAAAGAGCACCACACGGCTTCACTAGACTTTTATATTCAACAACACAATGTTAACAAGATTTACAAAGAAAGAGATAGAAACTTGACACAATATTCATTAATTTAAGAACCCTAACAAGAGAAAGGACCCTAAGACTAATAAATATCAATACCAAGTTCTTACTTGGACCAAGAGGAACTCAAAGAACCCCAAGAACCTAGTTTCTAGCCAAGATACAATACTAGTATCACTCTACTAGTGAGA
>NC_061113.1:37341201-37359153 GCF_002878395.1 Capsicum annuum | reverse complement strand
CCTTGGCATTTAAGTGGGTGGATTTGGGGTGTCTTGGTGGGCCTCTTCACATTTTATTAAATATAGGCCCTTAGATGGGCTCACAAGGGCCTCACACATGGCCAAGAATGTGAACAAGGCTTGGAGTCGTTGCAACTCACGTGCTTGGCTTCGTGTGAAAGGTCTCGAGCTAGGAATTCCCGTATCATCCTCTCCATCTTGAAGGGAATTTGTCCTCAAATTCGAATCATTGCCATCCTCCACCGTTTCCACCCGAGAGAGATCACACACGTTGAAAGTGTTGTGCACTTTATATCCCGGGGGTAGATCAATCTTGTAGGCATTGTCGTTGATCCTTTCTAATACTTGGAACGGGCCATCACCCCGTGGCATCAACTTAGCATTCCTTTGAGACGGGAATCTATCCTTCCTTAGGTGCACCCACAGCCAATCTCCCAGTTCAAGAATGAGCTTTCTTCTTCCTTTGTTGGCTCGCCTCGCAACTTCTTGGTTTTTCTTCTCCAACCGCAATCTCACCTTCTCATGTAGCTTCTTCATGGCCTCGGCCCGTTTGCTTCCATCTAAGCTTATCATAAGATCACTTGGCAAAGGGGTTAAAATCCAATGGGGTGATGGGGTTGATGCCGTATACCCACTCAAAGGGTGTCATCCCCGTGCTCGAGTGTATAACACGATTATATGCAAACTCAATCAACGGTAAGTGCTCCTCCCAAGAAGTCATTTTTCCTTTAACCATGAACCGTAGCATAGACCCTAAGGTCCTATTTACTACTTCCGTTTGGCCATCGGTTTGTAGGTGGCATGAAGTCGAAAACAACAACCGAGTCTACCCCACATGGACTTCCAAAAGTGGCTTAGGAATTTAGAATATCACTCACTATGGTCCTCGAAACACTATGAAGTTTTACAACATTATCAACAAATAAAGAGGCTACACTACGCGCATCATCACATTTAGAACAAGGAATAAAGTGAGCCATCTTGGAAAACCGATCCACCATGACAAAAATACTATCCCGCCCCCTTCTAGTCCTCGGCAATCCCAACACGAAGTCCATTGATATGTCAAGCCAACGACGCAAAGGGGTGGACAGTGGGGTGTACAACCCATGGGGTTGGAGTCGTGACTTGGCTCCTTTGCACTGAACACATTGGTCGCAAATCCGGGCCACATCCTTGTGCATTCTAGGCTAAGAAAATTGTTCTTCCAAAATTCCGAGGATCTTCTCAACCCCAAAATAGCCCATTAGACCACCATTGTGTGCTTCCCTCACAAATAATTCTCTCCACGAACTTGAGGGAACACACAATCGTCTAACTTTAAACAAGTATCCATCAAATTTGGTATAGGGATGGAACCCCTATCCGTAACCCACCTATCCCTATCCAACTCTTCACTTTCCCTATAGGTAGGAGCGAAGTGAGGGTCCTCGGGATATAAAAACTTGAGACTTTCAAACCCCATCAACTTAGACGACAAAGTAGACACAAACACATGTTTTCGAGACAAAGCATCAGCAACCACATTGTCTTTACCCTTCTTGTATTGAATAACATAAGGGAAAGTTTCAAGAAATTCAATCCATTTGGCATGCCGCCGGTTAAGCTTGTCTTGTGCCCGTAGATGCTTCAAGGATTCATGATCCGTTCGGATCACGAATTCTTTAGGCCACAAATAATGTTGCCAAGTGGCCAAGGCTCTAATCAAGGCATACAACTCTAAATCGTACGTAGAGTAGTTTAGAGTTGCTTCTTTGAGCTTTGAGCTTTTCGCTAAAATAGGCAATAGGCCTCAATTCTTGCATTAAAACCACGCCTATGCCGACTCTGCTAGCATCATATTCGACCTCAAAAGTCTTGTCAAAATTCGACAATTGTAGCAAAGGGGCCGAGATGAGCATAGCTTTCAAGTCCTCGAAGGCCTTACCTTGTTCATATCCCCACTTGAAAGGCCGATCCTTTTTAATCACTTCGGTCAAGGGGGCGACAATGGTGTTATCCTTTGACAAAACGTTTATGAAAACTAGCCAACCCGTGGAAGCTTCTCACTTCACCTACGGTTTTGGGAGTTGGCCAATTTTTAATGGCGTCAATCTTAGATTCATCCACTTCCCCTCTTGAGCTCACCACAAACCCAAGAAATACAACCTCATGGACACCAAAAAAATACTTTTCTAGATTAGCAGATAACTTCTCTTTTCGGAGGACATCAAACACACATTGTAAATGCTTTACATTATCATCTAAGGACTTACTATACACCAACACATCATCAAGTAAACAATAACAAACTTTCCGATAAATGACTTCATCACATGATTCATTAGCCTCATGAAAGTACTTGGAGTGTTTGTTAGACTGAATGGCATAACCATCCATTCATAGAGACCGAATTTGGTCTTTAAGGCGGTTTTCCATTCATCACCCGGTTGCATACAAATTTGGTGATAGCCACTCCTCAAATCAATTTTAGAAAACAAACACGAACCACTCAATTCATCAAGCATATCATCTAACCTAGGAATAAGGTGACGATATTTTACCGTTATCTTGTTGATGGCTCGACAATCAACGCACATACACCAAGTCCCATCTTTCTTGGGAACTAGTAGCACCGGGAGCGCACAAGGGCTCATACTCTCCTTGATATACCCTTTGTTGTGGAGTTCCTCAACTTGGCATTGCAATTCCTTGGTATCCATCGGGTTGCTCCTATAAGCCGGTTTGTTAGGCAATTGTGAACCCGGCACAAAATCTATTTGGTGCTCAATTCCCCGAAGTGGGGGTAATCCTTGCGGTAATTCCTTTGGGAAGACATCCTTGTAATCCTGCAAAACATGAGAAATAGGAGGAGAAAAGGAAATGTTAGTGGCGTTAGTATTAAAACAATGAGCCAAGAGGAGCATCGGAGTGTCCTCGTCATGATCCACAAATAATTCTTTCCTCCTAGCCATCATCACCACACTTCCTTGCCCCTTAGAAATTAGGAGCCCTCGATTTCCCCTACTCCCTCACTCTCGGGTTCCCCTCTTTTCCCCTCACTCTCGGCCTTCTTTCCCTTTTCCCTCAATTCTCGCATCTTTTGGTGTAATTCATTCACTTGGGAAGGCAATAATGGATGAAGAGCGACCTTGCGGCCATCCTTCTCAAGTGTATACCGATTGGACCTTCCATCATGTTTGGTCGACCTATCGTATTGCCAAGGCCTTTCTAAGAACAAGTGACAAGCTTGCATTGGTATCACGTCATAAAGCACCTCGTCATGGTAGTTGGCTACCTTAAAACGTATCACACATTGCCTTGTGACCTTTAACTCGCCGCATTCATTCAACCACTTGAAAGGACTAGTGCGAGGTGTAGTCGGCAATTTCAAGAAGTTCACCATTGCAACACTAACCATATTTGCACAACTTCCACTATGTATCACCATAGTGCACACACTTCCCTTCACAAGCCATTTAGTATGGAATAGATTCTCCCGTTGGCTAGGATCATCTATTGCCTTACTAATCATGGCACGCCTCACTACAAAGTTTGGAACCACGCACTCCCCTTCTTGCGGATAAGCATCCTTACAATCATCATCATCGTCATGTGGATCATTTTTCGGTTCCTCTCCATCTTGAGGCTCGGCCTCATTCTCTTCTTTTTCAAGGCCCACTTCCTCACCAAGGTAATACAATTTCCCTTCCCTTAGGATCACATTGCGCCGGTTTGGACATTCATTGGCTTTATGTCCCCAACCTTGGCACTTGAAACATTGGAACCCTTGAGGATTAGGATACTTGTGAGCTTCTTGCCGGGGAGAAAATTTGTGGACTGTTTTAGGCTCGGGCAGCCTTGTAGTGGCGGGTTGGTCCTTGTTTTTGGGCCAACCCGAAGATGGTTGAACCATATCTTTGCTCCTCTGCGAACCCGAGGTTGATGGTCCCTTTAACTTGAACGACGACCTCTCTTTAAGCTCCCTTTCAATCTCAAGAGCCGCTTGGAAAATCCCTTCAACGGTATCAAACTTGTGAAGCGTCAAATGAGTGGAGATCTCTTTGTTCAACCCACAATTGAACCGAATGATGTCATGGCCAATTTGCTCTCCCCGATGATCAAGCTTCAACATGAGTTGTTGAAACTCGTCATAGTATGTCATAACACTTCGATTCCCTTGTCGCAAATTGTACAACCTAGCAAGCAACTCATGACGATAACTTTCGGGAAGATACCGTTGCCTCATTAGGTACCTCAACCGAAACCATGGTCGTGGTTGTCCCTCTACCAACTCGTTGCCGAACCACTTGACGTATTCCCACCAAGTGTTAGCATAGCCTTCAAAATGAGCTATGGCATAACAACTCTTCTTCTCCTCCGAGATATCATTCACTTGAAACACTTTATCACACGCCGACTCCCAAGCAAGATACACCTCAGGGTCACTTTCACCCTTAAAGATAGGTAGGCTCAATTTGATGGTATTGATGCCTACGTCTCTCTCTAGGTGTCGGTTTCTCCTTTCTCCATACCCTCGATATCTCCTTGGATCCACACGACCCCCTCTCATCTCTTCCCCCCCTCATGTAGGCATCGTCAAAGGTTCCATACCCTTCATAATCCTCTCTACCATATTCCTCAAGGTGGACGGGACGGTTTTGGACATTTGGAACTTGATTCAGAGGAATTGGATTCTGTGGAGGTGGTGGTCTTTGGTTTAGTGGAGCTTGGGGGGGGGGAGGGGGTTCGAATTTTGTGGAGGCATTTGACGTCCGAGTACCTCTTGCGGAACTTGAGGCGTTTGGGAATGGGTTGGTCTATTGGAGTCTCGGTTTAGAGGGTTATAAGTGGTTTGGCTTACGGCATTTAGTGGAGCTAGTGAAGGATTTGGCAATTGTGATCATGTTTCGGGAGTAACGGCGGCGGAGGAATTTCTATCATGTCCACTTGACGAAACATGTCAAGGAGTAGAAGGACGAGAGTTCCTTTGACTCTCCACTTGTTCTAACCTCCCACTAATAGTCGTCACTTCTCCCTTTATCTCCCATTTCCATACTCAACCTTTCAAGAGCTCGGGTCATAGCCTCAAAAGTGACCCTCATATTCTCCATTTCATTAGAATCCACGGTTTGAGACGTGGTTCCCTCCATTATCAAGGTATCACCTACACAAGCAACAAACAAGTTAGTTTAAAATCCCTCTCCTCACTCACACTCTCTTGGTTCACTCACACTCAAGTTCCACAAGTGTTGTAGATTGGCTAGGAACCCGTGAATCCGTAAGGTATGAGTATGCTCTTGCCCAGAATGGATTCTTGTTTGAAATTCAAAGAATTCTCGTCGAACTAGAGCCAAGAGTTACAACGTATTCAAACGATAAAAGCACACAAATAAACGTTGACACGAACACAAGGCTTCAAGGGACTAATTGACAAGCTAGTCGGAATGTACTAATTTGTTAATTAGTTCTCAAGTCAATTAGAGGAAACTAGGAATCAATAATTAGAAACTAGAACATCCAAATTTGAGCCTAATTATCACGTGAACAGTAACTTAGGTGACGTGGCAGCATGTCATTGGCCGCGGATCCACATAAGTAGTTCATCAACTTAAAGGCTTATTCCCCTTAGATCTTTTGCAATGGATGACTTGTTATTGGGATGGAAAACATAGGGTTTTGTAACCTTTTTCAACTTTTTTTTTTTCAAACTCAAAAGGTGATGTTTGACCTCACTAGTCCCACAAGACAAGGTTCCTTGTTTGAAGGAAAAGTGGTTGTCAAGTCTTGAAAAGGTGATGTTGGCAAGTGTTCTCACAAACAATTTTTTTCAATTTTGTCTTACAACCTTTTTTTTGGTTCTATTTCTCTTTATAGAAGTTAAGACATAAGATGAGGAGAAGTTTAGGATGAACACAACATCAACACCTTCAAGAACATAACAACAATACACCACAATGGTCACCTCCAACGCCCAAACACAAGTCAAAACTCACGGCCACTTCAAGTTTTCACAACAACAATTCTCTTCCAATTAAGCTCAACTTTAGATTTTGACACTTTTTGTGTTGATGAGGAAGAAACCAACACAAGAAACAAACTAAACAAGTAAAATCTTTTGTAGATCTACAACCAATTTTTCGACCAAAACGTTCAAGAACACACTTTTTGGTAAGAGCTTCCCAAGATTGGTTTTGTAAGAACAAAACCTAGCCTTGAGCTTTGATACCAAATGATACAATGCTAAGTGTGTATCAAGAGATTCCAACCAACACATGAACAACAAAATGAACAACAAAGTGCTAGTGAATCGAAAATGGCCACACACGGCTTACTAGGCTTGCAACACTTGTTTAAACTAGAAAAGTGAGTTTAACAACAAGAACAACAAAGACAATATTGCTAGTGAATCGAAAGAGCCCCACATGGCTTCACTAGACTTTTATATTCAACAACACAATGTTAACAAGATTTACAAAGAAAGAGATAGAAACTTGACATACAATATTCATTAATTTAAGAACCCTAACAAGAGAAAGGACCCTAAGACTAATAAATATCAATACTAAGCTTGTACTTGAACCAAGAGGAACTCAAAGAACCCCAAGAACCTAGTTTCTAGCCAAGATACAACACTAGTATCACTCTACTAGTGAGAATTCGGTTTTGGCCTCTCCAAATGAGAAAGAGAAGTCAAAAATTTACAAGTCTTTTGTTTCTTGAATAATAGGAATGAACTAAAGCAAGACTAGCCCTATTACATGGCTTATATAGTCACTTAGAAAGGAAGGACAAAGACCAAAATACCCTTGGCATTTAAGTGGGTGGGTTTGGGGTGTCTTGGTGGGCCTCTTCACATTTTATTACATGTAGGCCCTTAGATGGGCTCACAAGGGCCTCTGTTGAAAATATGTCTCAGAAATAAAGTAGGAATAAATAATTTTAGTAGTTTTAAATTATTAGAGTCCTATGTGATTTAGGAATTAGTTGTCTCTTTATTATTTGAATAGGAATTAGTTATCCCAATTTAAATTAGAGTATAGCTAGAAATTTAGCTATAAATATATGATTTGAGTTATTAATAAAATAATTCCCTTTGACAATACTATTGCCGTATTTTATTTTTCTCCAACTCTTTCTCTGTTATTTCTCCAATTTCAAAGCTAAAAACCAACAATTGGTATCAAGAGCCAGTTTCTTGAGGGATCTGTGGGAGAGATGAATTCTGAAAACTTTTTCCAAATAGCTCCTCCTGTCTTTGATGGTCAGAATTACCATCTTTGGGCAATAAAAATGGAGACTTATCTTGAGGCTTTAGATCTTTGGGAGGCCGTGAAGGAGGATTATGATGTTATTCCGCTGCCCGATAATCCCACGGTAGCCCAGATCAAAGGCCAAAAGGAAGAGAAAATCAGAAAATCAAAGGCAAAAGCAACTTTATTTGTTAGTCTGTCTCCAATAATTTTCATGAGAATTATGACCCTTAAATCACCAAAAGAAATTTGGAATTATCTGAAGGAAGAATATACAGGAGATGAAAGAATACGAGGCATGAAGGTGTTGAATCTAATAAGGGAATTCGAATTGTAAAAGATGAAGGAATCTGAGACCGTCAAAGAGTACTCAGACCGTCTTCTTGACATTGTTAACAAGGTAAGATTGCTTGGCACAAAATTTAAAGATTCAAGAATTGTTGAAAAAATTCTTGTTACAGTGCGTGAAAGATACGAAGTATCAACAACTACCTTGAAAAACACAAAAGATTTGTCCAAGATTACCTTGGCAGAATTGTTAAATACATTGCAGGCGCAAGAGCAAAGGAGACTTATGAGGCAAGATGGTATGGTTGAAGAAGCTTCGGCAGCCAACCACAAGACTCAAAGCAAAGGTAATAATTCAAGAAAAAATTATTCACCTTGCCAGCACTGTGGCAAAATAGGTCATCCTTAATTTAAATGTTGGAAGAGACCAGATGCACAATGCAAGATTTGCAATCAACTTGGCTATGAAGTCATGATTTGCAAAAACAAATCTCAAAATTGTGAAGCAGAAGCCCAAGTCACCAAAGAAGAAGAAGATCACTTATTTGTGGCAACATCTTCAATCAAGAAATCTAATTTTTGGATGATTGATAGTGGTTGTACAAACCACATGACATATGCCAAAACTCTTTTTAAAGAATTTCTGCCTTTGGAAACTATGAAAGTCAGAATTGAGAATGGTGACTATATTCCTGCAGAAGTAAAAGGGAATGTTGCAATCAAAACAATTTCAGTTGATATGAGAGGCAAAAGTTTCTGATTTAATCCAAACAGAAGATGCACACAAGCCATGCAAGAACAAAGAAGAATTGGCAGATTTATTCAAGAGGTCAAATTCAGCCAAAGCCCAGACAATTTCTGATCCAAGGAGGAGTGTTGAAAATATGTCTCAGAAATAAAGTAGGAATAAATAATTTCAATAGTTTTAAATTATTAGAATCCTATGTGATTTAGGAATTAGTTGTCCCTTTATTATTTGAATAGGAATTAGTTATCCCAATTTAAATTGGAGTATAGTTAGAAATTTAGCTATAAATACATGATTTGAGTTATTAATAAAATAATTCCCTTTGATAATACTATTGTCGTATTTTATTTTTCTCTAATTCTTTCTTTGTTATTTCTCCAATTTCAAGCTAAAAACCAACAGCCTCACACATGGCCAAGAATGTGAACAAGGCTTGGAGTCGTTGCAACTCACGTGCTTGGCTTCGTGTAAAAGGTCTCGAGCTAGGAATTCCCATATCACATATGAACCTTCAACTGAACAATATATTCGCTTGGGTTGTTTTATTTATTTGTTTTTAAGCATACTTTGGAGAACTCCATAACAATTTCATTATGAGATAAATCTTTTCAATAAAGCACTTCACTACATTTACTATACTTCAAGATAAGAACCAAATGTAAAATATCTCAAGAAACATACTGTACTTAATTGAAAGAATTATACAGACAGTCGTGGAAAATGTCGATGAAAAGATAAAAGAAGGAATTTTGGTTAAAAGCACCAGAGGCTGAGTGGGTTATGAAGGTGTTAAATCAAACTTTCTATCCTCAACTGCTAAATGCCCGTCTCTTACAAAAAGATGGGACCATAATGTTTAATTTCCAACCATGTATGTCTGCCTAAGTCTATTCAATTTCCCATATGTTCATCCTTTTACCTACAATGAAGCAAGAATCTTTCCCACCACTCTCATCTTCAAGATCTCCCCTTCTCAAGTAAACATATCAAACTTTATAAAAGGAAAATATGGTAAGAGGCTCTAAGAAACATATATGAATACTAAAAACACACCATATCTTTTGACAATTCCAAAATAGAAGGTTCATCCAGCTGCGTAGTAGATGCGTGGACAATCCTTGCATAATGTCCCGAAGCAACAAAGTCAAATTCCATTCCGCCAATGGCATCCATAAAAGCACCTGAAAATAAATTTGCCACTTACAGGCTAACGAAACTAAAGAATAGTGGATTGCTTTTCGTATAAGATGACTGACCAAATTTTATTCTAGTATTACAAAGGACATCTGGATTTGGAGTCCTGCCGCATTTGTACTCCTCAATGATATATGACACCTATACATGGAAAACATGCTAATCAAAAAACAAACTAATATTATGACCGAGCTTTCATCAATAACCCCCAGCTTATCTTTATATAGCATCACATAAAGAAACCTTTGTATAAAAACCCAATCTAAGATAAACAAAGTTCCATTCATGAGACAAGCCTGGAAAATGTGTAATTAAAGGAGCTGAAAAGTAACCAAAAACATACCACATTTTTCCAATATTCATCAGTCAAATGAACAACTTCCAATGGTATATCAACCTGAGAAATTCAAAAACAAATGTTGTGGAAACTTAATTGGAAATATCAGACAAACTAATGCAAGAGAATGATACAAGTTGGAGGAATGAGCTAAGCTAGCACTTTGAGGAAGCATGTTGTTGAAGAATTAGTTCGACAGTTATAGTTTAAATTTCTGTTATAACTGTAGCTTAGGTAGTTAACATTTGTAGTTCCATTTCCCTGTTAATTCATTGATGTTAGTAATTCAATCCAACTATAAAAGCTCAGATGGAAGACACAACAATCATTCATGAAATAATATCAATTCAGTTTTCTAATTTCCTCTCGGTTCTCATTTAATTACAACCTAATTCTCGGATTTTATCCCTAATCTGGTTAGCATCTTCCTTGAGAATCATTCTCCTAGATTAACTTTCTCCATCGAATTACTTTTTCTTGTATCAATTGGTATCAGAGACATCCAATTATTGGCATGATTATGACTCAGAACAAGAATCAAGAAGGATCAACAACAGAAATGGATGACAAGCTTTAACAGATTCAAGATCAATTGCAGAAACTCATGGAGGTTATGACGAGCATGACATATAGGACTGTACAGACAAATAAAGAGTTGAGGGAAATGAAACAAGCACTAGACAACATGACGCAGCAAGAAAAAAAAGTGGAACTTGGTAGCGCTAAATCTTCTGTTGCTGGAGACTGTTCCAGAGATCAAGCACACTTCAATACAACTAAGGAAATTCAAACTAATGGTGGTAAATTTCTCTCTCGATGCTCTAATTTGGATTTCCCTAGGTTTTCTTGTCAAGATCTGGGAACAGTATTGTATAAGGATGATAAACTGTCCACCGGTGAAATAGGGATGTCTTTTGACAATTTGGCTTCTCTTCTTGTCGATCAATGGAAATGTGAAGCAACAGAGAAAGCAGATATTTCACAAAAGGAGGAAATGTGTCTTATTCCTCGGATGTTGCTGGAGCCCATACACTGAAAGTATGGCAAAGTGGAACCTCTCGTGATGATAGTTGGCTCATAGGGTACTCCTATAGGCAAAGATAAATCAGTTGATGTGGAGGAAGAGACCGCTAACATAGAGATTGGGACGAATACTGAACAATATGCCTATTAACAGAGAAAAAGAGTGCACAAGTGATTCTAAGGTAACTGATCTGATTGATATAGACTATAAAACTAAATTGAAGAATTATATGCATAGCTTTAGTACGAAGATAATAAAGAGTGTGCTTGCATTTCCTAATGAGATAATTGTGGAAATGGATAACAATAATGCTATTGAGGAGTACAAGGTAGGGATTGGTGAACCACGGAGGGAAGTTGATGAAGAGGGAGAAAGAATCAATTCTATTGATTTCTCTCTTTCTTTCGCTATCAGTGCTATCAGTTTAATCACTGAATTGGATGTTGTAACCGGATTACAACTTACCTATGACGGCAAGCTGGAAGTCATGGTTGTTCTGAATTTTATGGAGAATGGTGGTCTTGTTGCACCTACATTGGAAAAAGTTGAAACTGATGTTTACATGTGGGAAAAAGTTTTTTTTATGGTAAGTTCTGCAGGGAAGAATCTTTTACCAAGTGACAATGTGCAGCTAAAAAGGGCACATGTAGGTCACCAGCTAAGTTACTCGGACTCTTCACTTTCGGTACCACACCCGTGTCGACAAGAAATGGGTGTGGGTGTGGGATCCGCACCAGATCTGATCAACCGATTTTGGGTACTTTGACCAAAATCAACTGAAAAAGTCCGGATAGAATTGAGAAATTCTGTAATCAAACAAAAGCTAAGGTAAAATTGAAGAAAATAGAATACCTAGTATATAGAAATTTCTACGTTATTGCTTTTCCTTTTATCTCCTTTCAGGATTTTCTTCTTGAACAATATTTTCTCCTCAAGTTTTCCTCATAATATCTCATAATTTATATTTCGGAAAAAGGCCAAAAATGCCCTTCAACAATGTAAAATGGTGCAAAAATGCCCTTTGTCTACCTATTAAGCCTAAAATGCCCTTCTCACCTACCTATTGGATCTAAAATGCCCTTCCCGTCTACCTATTGGGCCTATTTTGCCCTTTTATTTAGGCAAATTACATGGAAAGGCCATCCTTAAAACTTAATTATATAAATAATAGTATTTTTTCAATATTATAAAAATAAAAGTTTTTTTACATATATAACCATTTTAAAAAATCACAAAAGATTATTATACTTCCTAATTTAATGATGTAACTAATTATCAATTCACCTTAATTTAAGAGATATTTTTCAATCATAAAATTAAAAGTAGAAAAGATAATCCCTACTTTCAAATCTCTCTCTTATATTCAAAATTCAAATATTTTTAAATAAACCAAGTATTCCATTATTTGCTAATGTATGTTTCGTTTTGTTTTAATGTATGTTAATCATTTAGTATTATTTCATTATCGTGTATTTTTAATTCTAATGTAATGGGTTAACCATAATTTTTTATGATAAATATTTATGAAATAAAAATCAATATGTTGGAAGTACATATATACCATGTATTTTTGTTGTATAAATATAATTTATGTCAAACTAAGATTATTATTATATTTTTGATATAATTTATGGAATAAATATTCATGGTATATCTCATTAGGTCAGAAGTATTTTTCTTGTTAAAAAATTATTTATTAAATATAAACATATATTTTCAGTATTACATGGTATAAACTTTTTATATCTAAAATATACCATGTACGTTTATGGTATAAATATAATTTATATGGTATAAATATAATTTGTATGGTACAAAAATAATTTGTATGGTATAAATATAGCATATAAATATACAACAACAACATACCCAGTGTATTCCCACCTAGTGGGGTTTGGGGAGGGTATAGTGTACGCAGACCATACCACTACCTCAAGAGAAGTAGAGAGGCTGTTTCCGATAGACCCCTAGCTTAGGACCAATAACAGTATAACAAATACAAAAAGTAAGCGGATACAAACTAGTATGGTACACAAAACAAACTAACAGTATAACAAACACAAAAGATAAGTGCATAATAAACTAGTACGAAATGCAAAAAAGCCAACACCACTAACCCCAAAAACTACAGCCCCAACACTACAAACCAGAAACTCCAGACACCCAACACCTCTCTAGCGGTCTCCCTAATGCAACTGGAAGTCGTCTCCCACATATTATCCACCCCCCCTCTACTCTCCCAAAGTCAGGCTCCCCCACTTAATCCTGGGTCGCACCTCTCTACTTCTCTTCTTTTTGCCCTTATTGATAACCAAGTCCATCACCAACAACCTATGTTGAGTCGAGAGATTCTCGCTAGGTATGACTTTACAGTCTTTACATAGCGCTCTATCCCCTTTTCTAAGAAGCAAAAAGTCTATCTGAGTCTTGGCCACTGAACTACGAAACGTAATAAGGTGATCCTCCTTCTTCGGAAAGCTCGAATTTGCTATCCACAACCCAAAAGCCCTAGAAAAATCCATCAGAGAAGTTCCTCCTACATTCCGCTCACCAAAACCGAAACCGCCATGCACATGATCATACCCTCTCGACAAATACCCAATATGCCCATTGAAATCCCTTCCCACGAAAAGCTTCTCAGTGCTCGGGATGTTCCTCACCACCTCATCTAAAACCTCCCAGAATTCCTTTTTCTCCTCTTCATCCAAACCTACTTGCGGGGCATAGGCACTAATAACGTTCACCGTAGACCCTCCCATGACTAACTTAATAGACATCAATCTATCACCAACTCTCTTTACCTCTACCACCTGCTCCATAAGATCTTCATCTACTAAGATACCTACCCCATTTCTATGTCTCACGCTACCCGAGTACCACAACTTATATCCATCCACATCTCTCGCTTTAGTGCCTACCCATTTAGTTTTCTGGACACACGCTACACTAACCCTCCTCTTTCTAAGAATCTTCACCAGCTCTATAGACTTACCCTGCAAAGTACCAATGTTCCAAGACCCAACTCGCAACCTAGAAGCTCTCTTATCCCGCCTAACCTTACTACCCCTAGCCCCTAACCCCAAACTCGATCCTAGACCCGACCCAAACCCCGACCCCGACCTATGACATGCCCCTAGTCTACCCTCGCCAATCACAGCCACTATGCAACAAAGGGAAGAAAGGAAAAAGGGAAGAAAGATAACAAAGGGGGATACACAAATTTTGGTGCACAATAGTCAATAGCGGGAACTAATACTACCATACTTAATGGATATGCTAGTAAATCAAGTAACTAATCAGACAAGGTAACACACTCCAAAACTACTAAGAACAATAAAGAGATTCACACGTACAACACTATTACAAAGTAACCAATCAGCAAGAAATTTGACACCTACAACCAGATAGTCAGCCAAGACGCTACGAAACAGGAATCACAACAAAAATAGTGCAGAATACTACCGGTAGTAGCCCCTAAAAATCAAGAAAGCTATACACAATTAGAAAAGATGGATCGAGTGCACCTGATCGAAGCTGGGTTGTGTCCTTATACTTGGTTGAGTCGCTGGATATACCATATATTTTTATGGAGGCATCGTGAAAGCAGGCAATAAAAATGAAAAACATAAAATTTTGATATAGTATATAAAAATGTCTTTTCATGTAATTTGCCTAAATAAAAGGGCAAAATAGCATCAATAGGTAGACGGAAAGGGCATTTTATGCTCAATAGATAGACAAGAAGGGCATTTTAGACCCAATAGGTAGACCAGGCATTTTTGCACCATTTCACATAGTGGGCATTTTAGGCCCTTTTTCGTTTATATTTTATAACTCTATTTAGATATTTAAATTATTTTTCGCCGAACCCCCGCACCCGTATCCATCTCTAGATACATATCCCTGAATCTTTAAATTGAGACCGTGAAGGATCCGACCTCTAGATCCGTACCCGTATCGGACACCCGCACCCGAATCCAAGCAACTTAGGTCACCAAGACAAAGCTAATATCATGTGCAGCCAAATAGAAGCCTACAAAAATGAGGAACCAGTCATTAACATTATTGTTTGGCATGATGGGAAAATGTGGAGGACTGCTGGGCACACCTAGAGTCTTAAGATACAGGGAGCTGTAGCAGCCTGGAAAAGCTTCATGGCTACTTACCTCGTAACTTTGGACAGTAAGGGCTCCCATGCCATTACATCAATACATTGTGAGCAACTAACTGATTCTGATGTGGCTTCTAGACAAAGGTCTACACTTTCTCTTGGGGCTTCGCACAAAATAATTCAGACAGTTGATCAGAGTATTCTTGTCATGCTTGCTCTTGCTAATTTTGAGATGTTGGAAAAGGGTGGAAGGAATATTGTGGCTTCACTCAAAGAGAAGCAATGTAGTTACCATGTTGATTATAAGAGTAAATTGGGGCAGCTGAAGCATAGTCTAAAATTCATGAACAAGTTGTGCAATACTATTAATGTGGAAAGGCATTGACTCAGTTGCATGTTAAGGCTAATCGTTGCACTTTCCGTTCTCCGTATTGTCACTTTTATAGGGTTCATTATACATGGCCTTGGAGGGGAGATGCAACAAAAGTTACTAATGGTGATGAAGATGCATAACCTCCAAGATGAGTGAACTTTTGCAATTCGTAGTGAAATTGATACAACCAAAACTACTTTTATTAGTAGGGTGATGAAGAGAAGATATGGCATCAAGGATGTGCTTCTACCTTGTGAATTGCTTCAGGATATACTGATGGGAAGGGAGCACTTGCATTGTAGTGGAAGATTAACACATTTCAAAGGTGCTATTTTACATCAAATCTTGGAGGAATTTCTCAAGGATAGTAACCTCTTCTGTGATGATGCAGTTGACAAGGCATCAGGAAAACAGGGTAGATATATGAGGAGAAGACTCAATGTAGTCACTTTATTGGTCCCTAAGATTGCTGACAAAAAGTTCGTTGATATTGAGTTAAAAGATATTGCCCTGTGTTGGTTTTCTCCTTGCAGTATGACTTTGTTAAGCATGAATTTCGGAAGCATAAATGCCCCATGGCTAAGGATATCCTTGACTGAAGAATTGTCAAAAGAGGTAATGAGGTTGTGTCATGTCCTTATCAAATGGATTGGCATAGATGTTGTACAATAGGAGTGCAAAAACCGAACCAACCAATATACCAAACCGATAAAAATGTTATTGGTTTATTGTTATTGGGTTATAAGGCTAACAGTTTTTTAATTGTTATATAAAAAAATTTTATTAGGTTATTGGTTCAGTTCAGTATTTTTTATTGGGTTATTGGGTAAACCGATAACCCAATAAGAATATTCCAAATTACACCTTCTCTCTCTATATATGTATATATATAATCCTCTCTATATTTCTCTTTTATTTCTATAAACCTATTCAATTTTCCGAAAACCTATTCAAGCTTGAAGATTCTTGTAAAATAAAACACATCATCTAGTATTTTTGCTGCAACTAAGATTTCATTTATTTTCTTGTTAGTTGCTACTATTTCTATTTTATGCATATTTTCTTATCGATTAAACCGGAAAAATCGGACTGTTAAGGACTAAAAACCGATAAACCGAAAATCGATAAAAAATATCCTATTGGTTTGATTATTGGTTTAACATATTTAAAAACCGATAACTGATAAACCAAATCGATAATACATAAAATCGAACTGAATCGACCGATGCACACCCCTACTGTACAAGGCTACATTAGGAATTCTTGTCTGAAGTGCAACATGTTTTCGTCTTTTCCATTCTTGTGGTCAAGAATGTTCTTTACAGAAGGGTATTGATACAAGTTGGAGGAATGAGCTTGAGGAAGCATGTTGTTGAAGAATTAGTTAGACAGTTATAGTTTAAATTTTTGTTATAACTGTAGCTTAGGTAGTTAACACTATAGTAGTTCCATTTCTTTGTTAATTCATTGATGTTGGTCATTCAATCCAACTATAAAAGGTCTGATGGAAGACACAAGACACGGCAATCATTCATGAATAATACCAATTTAGTTTCTAACTTTCTCTCTGTTCTCATTTAATTACAACCTAATTCTCGGATTTTATCCCTGATCTGGTTAGCATCTTCCTCGAGAATCATTCTCCGGGATTAACTTTCTCCATCGAATTACTTTTTCTTGTATCAGAGAAACACCCTTTCCTCCATCTCTCCCTCATTAAAAGGAACCATCAATGTGAAAAGGACTTGTGGAAACATCACATAATCGTGAAAAAAGCTTGTGGCAACATAACATCAACTTGAAAAAGAGCTTGCGGAACATAGTGGGAAATATCAGATTATTAATGCAAGAACAGGAAAAAGAAACACCCACAACCTGGATTGTGTGCAAAAGTTAAAGCGTGTCATGTCCAAATACACTTCCAATTGAATCTTATTTCAAACTACTTGATATGGTTATCCCTTTCCCTTTTTCCCCTGCCAGACCAGGATGTTGCATAATCTTTTCATTAACAGCAGATTTGAATTCTTTACTGGCCTTTGATGTACTTAACAAGTCTTGCAAATATTTATCCCCACCCTTCCCAATCCTACCAAAGGAAAACTAATTACAATAAAAAGAAAAAACTAATTACAATAAAAAGAAACCAACAAATAACGCAGTAAGTAACTCGCATTTAGCAGAAATTTAACCTAAATCAGTCGGCGCTATCACTACAAAGATGACATTGTGCCTACCGTGTATTGAAATTCTCTTCCAGATCAATACATAAAAAGAGAAAATAACCAAGGAAAAGAGACTGACCTGATCACAAACAGCCTTAGCATATCTCAAGTCATCCTCCCATGGGCATTCAGACCAAAAGTTCTCAAAGTCTTCCTAAAAAAGACAAGGCAATACACTTGATAATCATTTAACAATGCAACAACAACAACAACATACCCAGTATATTCCGACCAAGTGGGGTCTGGGGAGGGTAAGCATACGCAGTCCATACCACTACCTCAGATGTGAGATAGAGAGGTTGTTTCCGATAGACCCCCGGCTCACAATAAAACAATCTGGACAAGGAATAGTAAGAGAACAAGATACAATAGAAATCATCAATATCCGATAATACCATAAGCCTAAGTTGCTCGGACTCT
>NC_061113.1:37330988-37338201 GCF_002878395.1 Capsicum annuum | reverse complement strand
ATCCGACACGGGTGAGGCAACATTTTTGGAGAGTCCGAGCAACTTAGTCATAAGCAAGAGACATCAAGTAATACAGCAAAAAAAACAGCAACCTAAACTCATACTAACCTTCTACCCTAATCCGCCTCCTCCACAACTTCCTATCTAGGGTAATGTCCTCGGTAAGCTGAAGTTGCTTCATGTAATGTCTAATCACCTTTCTCCAATATTTCTTCGGTCTACCTCTACCTCGCTTGAAACCATCTCTAGCCAACCTCTCACACCTTCAGGCAGGGGCATCTGTGTCCCTCCTCATCACATGATCGAACCATCTCAACCTCGCTTCCCTCATCTTGGCTTCCACCGAAGCCACTCCTACCTTATTTAGAATAACCTGATTTCTAATCCTATCTTTCCTAGTACACCTACACATCCACCATTCTAATCTCTACGACCTTCATCTTCCGAGTGTGGGCCTTCTTAACAGGCCAACACTTTGTCCCATACAATAAAGCCGGTCTAACCACATTTAAGTTTAGGAGGTACCTTTTTGTCACACAAGATTCCAAAGGCGAGCCTCCATTTCATCCACCCCAGTGTTCAGGGAAGCGTGAGGGACAAGGTTCCGCATCACGCATTATGTGATGCGTGAAGCGATGCGGCCGCATCATTGAAGTGAATCGCAATTTTAAAAAAAACGACCAAATAACATCCAAATAGTAAGTCATAACTGAAAAAAACACAACAACTACATAAACAACAATAAAGACAATATATATAAGCAAAAGTTTAAACGAAAAACCAAAATCACAGGTTTGATCACCAAAATCAGAGGGGAAAAAAGAAGTGAGAAGAAAAAGTGAAAAAAACAGAGAAAGAAAATAGAGCAAAACAATAACTAATCGCAGCAGTGAACAACAGAAGTGAAAAAAAGAAGAAAAAAACAGTGAAGACGCAGCAGTGAAAAACAGCAAAACAAAGAAGAAAGAAGGAAGAAAAATTACCATAAAATCTCAGTGAAGAAGAAAAGAGGTCGCGACTCTCTTCAGAGCTAAACCCTAAAAATTCGCAAAAGTGAAGGCAACAGTGATCCGACTCTTTTTCAACTTTAAAATTGATTCGACTCTTTTATTTTTAATTTAAAAATGGCCCTACAAATAAAATCAACATGATGAGAGCGCATTAGCTCGCATCTCGCATCATAGGATTATGCACCCGCATTTGTTAAATAGCCTCGCATCAGTTACTTGCAGCGAGAAAGCCTCACATCACATCGCATCACCGCATAATACAATTATGCGCTTGCATTTCAGAAGACTGATCCACCCTACCCCAATCCGATGATTGACATCTTTGTCAATCTCTCCATTTTACTGAATCATAGACCCCAAATACTTAAAACTCTCTCCTTATTGATAGAATGAGTATCAATATTAACCACCACATTGGACTCATGCGACACCTCGCTAAACTTATACTCCAAATATTCTGTCTTGGACCTACTCAACCTAAACCCTTTAGACTCAAGGGTTTGCCTCCAAACCTCCAATTTAGCATTAACTCCACTACGTGTCTCATCAATCAAGACCACATCATCCGCAAAAAGCAAACAGTAAGGCACCTCACCTTGAATTTGTCGCGTCAAAACATCCATCATTAAGGCAAAAAAAAAGGGGCTAAGCGTCGGTCCTTGGTGCAACCCCATCAAGACGGGACAATGCTCTGAGTCCCCTCCCCCAGTCCTGACCCAAGTCTTGGCTCCGTCATACATATCCTTAACCACCCCAACATACATCATAGGTATGCCTCTAGCCTCCAGACACCTCCAAAGAACCTCCCTGAGAACTCTATCATAGGCCTTCTCTAAGTCGATAAACACCTTGTGCAAATCTTTCTTCCTTTCCCTATATTGCTCCACCAATCTCCTAACGAGATGGATGGCTTCAGTAGTCGAGCGCCCTGGCATAAATCATTTAACAATGATTGAAACTGAAAAGACTAAGGGGTCATTTTGTTTAAGGCATAAGGTAAACCAACACCGATATAAAATTTGACATGGCTAAAATAGTGCTGGTCAGCAACACAAAATTCTCATAACTAATTTAATCTTTCATAACTGCTACAACATTTGACTCTTAACTAAGTACATCATTTGATTTCTGATATTAAATTATGTAATACTAATTGGCATAATTTATCTGAAAATGAAGGTATAATTTAGTTTACAAAAGATTGCCTTTAAAAAAATCTGACACTACATCTAGTATAAGATGTTACTACACTTACTTATCCATCAAAAGAGATAGAGAATGTGGCAATAGTAGTAAACAAGCCATATCCTTCAACTTCACATGGCAACTTAAACAAAGACTAATTAATTTGGGGTCAGAAGTAGTAAAATAAAAGAACAACAACAATACATCCGGTATAATCTCAAAAAGTGACGTCTGGGGAAGGTAGAGTGTACGCATACCTTACCCGTGTCTCAAAGGTAAAAAGGTTGTTTTCAAGACACTCTTGATTCAGGGGACAAAAATAGTCTAAGGCAGACAAGAAAAAAAAAGTACTGATAAAAGTACCAAGGAAATAGGATAAATTAACAAAAACTGCACATAGTAACACAACAGTAACTACAATATAATACTCCCTACGTTCCTTCAGGGGACAAAAATAGTCTAAGGCAGACTAGAAAAAAAAAGTACTGATAAAAAGGACAAGAAAATAGGATAAATTAACAAAAACTGCACATAGTAACACAAATGCAACTACAATATAATACTCCCTACGTTCCTTTTGGTTGTCATTCCTTTTAGTTGTCATGTTTTGTTATTTTATAGTTAAATAACTAATTTTCAAAGCTAAATTAGATTAGATTAATTCAATATTTTAAAATTAAATTTACACGTCCAAAAACTATACGAAAAATACTATAAAATATTTTTTTCCTCACAGCCAATATAATAAAAATCACATTTTAAATATTGGTCGAAGTTTATATGTTTGACTCTTAAAAAGTAAACTGTGACAACTATAATAGATAGTGGAAGTACAAAACTAAATAGTAAAATTACATACTTGAAACCAGATCTTGAGATAGAAAGCAGTACAAGAATGTCCAGCAGCATGAAGTAACCTTAGTGCCACACTACTATCAACACCACCACTAACCAAAACAGCCACTTTAAGAGGATTCTTGTGAGGCATACAGCAAGATAAGTATGTAGGGTCAATTTTTTCATCCACATAGTTGTTTATTGGTGATGAAACTGAAAGGGGTTTCAGTGAAAACAGTTGTGTTGGAGTAGTTGTAATCTTTCTTGGCTTAGAGAAAATATGGATAAGGGGTTTCTTGAAAGGGTAAAGGGAGAATAAGTGTTTGAGAGATTGTGAAGATTGAAGGGGAAGAGGAAGAGGAAGAGGGAGTATTGACATGGTTGCCCTTAGCATTTTTGTTCATTTGGGAATGAGGTCTCTCAAATTCTGGCTATGGAGTGTAACCAGACCCCCCAACCCCCTCGCATATTAGTAGTTTCTCTTTTGCAGTCCCCGGAGATAAATTATAAACAATGTAATTTTTAACTAGTTTACCCTTGTTAATCTTCATAAAAAATAAAAATATACATTTTAACTAGTTTACCCTTATATCTCTCACAAAAAATAAAAATAAGATAAAAGACATAAAATCGTTATTGACTTTTTTAAAAATTTATAAAAATATATTTTAACTTTATGACAACCTATTATATCCTAAATCATTGTAAATTAATATTATTATTATATTATTTTTGGATCAAACTCAATTTTTAGAAATTAATATTGATTATGCACCAATTACTAATTGACACGTACTTTTTAATTTAAATTTTTTCTTTTATTTTTTCTTATACTTTTTATTTTTCTCTCTCCTACTCACCATCATCCTCAAATTTCACTTTCAATCAACTCCATACTTGACTTTTTTTTTCTTCTTTAGCTAAGCCCCCGTCCTCTCTACTATCCTACCTCCACCATTCTTATCCTCTCATTTGAAATGGAAAAAAAAAGAAGTGAATTTTCTACTCTTAAATTTTAATAAATTTTCAATTCATCTTTATTGGTGATTTTTCTCACTATTATAATTCACTGATAGTTGAATTTTCATCATTACTTTTATTGTTAAAAAAAATTCTTTTCACCAAAAAAATGATGGTTGGACGATGTCTCTCTACTTTTCTTATCATTTTTTCATTTTCATCAAAAAATAAACACCAATAACAATAAATTTTTCATCATGAAAACTTCTTATCTTTTTGAACTAATTTTGTTGAGATCAATCTCTTTTTTTTTTTTTCAAATCTTTAATTGCATTTCAATGGAGGTTTGGGGAAGATGGAAGAGAAAATAAATTTAAAAATAAAAAATAAAAAATTATTCACACGTGACATTTTTTCATTTGTTCTTGCAGTCAATTTTCCTCCTTCACACGCCTCATTTGCGTAGAACACAAACCTGAATTGAAATTCAGTCAAAATGGTTTTTGTGGTGTAATAGATCACCCGTAAAGTTAAAGTGTCTTTTTACAAATATCGAACAAGTTTAATGGTGACTTTATATCTTTATTCTAAAAATAACATTCCGTTTGTGATTGTTTTCTTTTAAAAAGCATGTTGACACCTAGTTTTTTCCATCCACATTTCAAATTAGTTTTTGAATTTCTCAATTTTTAATAGTTTTAAAATATTTATTTTAAGTTATTTCAATCCTGCCTTTTGAATTTAGGTGAAATAAATATATTAAATGTTTAATTATACATATTTATATAATCATCAGTTAAAAAAATGCTTTAGAATTTATTTTGATTGAATGATTGGAAATATTCTACTTTTCTCAAGATCGATTGAAAATAAGAAATTGATGACATAATTAGTTTCTTAATTTTTATTTTATTATGATTATTATTGTTGTTGTTATTACTATTATTATTTTTGAAAAAAAAAAGAGAAGAGATAAAATAAATTGTGTTTTATTCAATATTTATTTTGAAATTATTTAGATTGAGAAGCTCGTTAAATTATTTAGGAATTAACTTAACCTTAATTTAGTTTCAATTAATTTAATTTTAGTTGCGTTATTAACCTAATGTGGCTAGAATTTTAATTGGACTTTATTCTCTTTAAATTTAGCAACCCATTGTAGGCCCAAAACAATAACAACTCACCAAGAATCCATTATACTTCCTCTTTTCCACTTAACCCAACAGCAAAATCTGCCCAACAGGCCCACAACCTTCATTCCTATTCCCTTCTCTTTTACCCAACAGACCTAACAACAAAACTCCCGAGCCCAAGGCCTCGACCTGTCCTAGCTCCAAACTGCCCCAGCAATAGCCCAATTTGCTGACCCGAATTGGCCCACCACTTGTTATCTCCCAATATCAGCGTACAACAACAAAATAACATTAACAACAACCCATTTCTTGTTTAACGTTAACAGTAAGTCAGCAACATTCAAGAACAACCAACATCGGCAAAGCACAATACCAGCAAGACAACAACAAAAGTCGTAACAACATTAACAACAAACAACAGCAACATTAACAACACACAGAAAATGCCATTAACCGGCAAAACCTCAATCGTCCATTTACCGATTTACCCCCGTTCAACTATCTATGGCTAAAAATCATATGACTTTCACCATATTCAGTCCATGATTCACTTTTTAGGGTAGGGATTAATGCCCAACGTTCTTCTTTTTGTCCCACGGTGGACTTCAAAATTTCTTAAGAAATCACTTAAATTTAGGTTTGAAATTCGAACCCTAATTCTTTTCCTTCCTAATTCTTTCTCCTATAAATAAAGGTTGAGGGATAAAGGAAAGGAGGGGAATTTTGGGGAAAATTTGGGGGTTCTGGATGTGCATGCCTCTAACCTCATGCAATCGAAATCCCGATGGAAAACTAAACTCCGGTAAAGTCACTGTAATTTTGAGAGATTAAAATTGAGTTTTGACAGTAGTGAAGTCGTCGTCCACTCGTTGTTCCCATTAGCTGTCCGAAAAAAGGTAAAGTCTTCATCTTTTTACACTTCTCTTCTATAAAAATTGGTAATCACGTGACTGGAATATGTAGTGTTGTTGATTGTGGTATGACTACATGTTTGGTATGACTAATATAACTTAAGTTCTTATCTTTGTTTTCATTTCCTTTTGTGACTGTAATACCCCGAAAAATTTTTCGTTGAAATTTTATGCGTAAACATGTTGGGTTCTATCTTCTAGAATGAATTATAAATTTTTCGTGAAAAATGTCTTAGATTATGACCCACCATTGCATAGAGTATCGAATAATATTTTCAACGATATGTGGATCATCCAAAACGGACACCCGAGCGACGAGTTATGAACATTCCGATCGAACCGTGAATAGTAGTGAACAGTAAAACGTGCAGGAAAAAGTACTGAGGCCTGGCGTATTTTTACTTCAATTTTAAATAATCATAACTCCTTGTACATAATGATCTGGGTGATCTACTATATATCAACGAATAGCTCTGCGAGTCCTCTTTCCAATGAAATTGGTTTCATCCAATTTGTCTATCGGAGCAAAAAGTTATGGTCAATCTACTTCAGCCTACCAAAAGTGAATTTTTGGGTCAATTCAAACGATCATAACTCCTCGTACACAATGATCTGGGTAAAATGCTATATATCAACGGAAAGATATGAGAGTCCTCTTTCTAATCAAATTGGTTTCATCCAATTTAGATATCGGAATAAAACGTTATGGTTGATCTACTTCAGACTATCAAAACAGTCCACCAAAGGACAAATTCGAGATTTTTTTTTATTTTAAGGGGTGTTTTGGTCATTCTCCCTCACCTAAAATCTGTCCAAAGCCTATATTAAAGCCTATTAGAAACATTATATGTTATATTTCATCAAACTCCCTCAAAAAAAAGAACCTAAGCTCCTACATCCAACTTCAAGAACCTCCAAAGTTCACCATTAATTCTGCAAATTTATTCAAGATTCCAAGTTCCTAGTTCAAGAATTCCAAGAACCATCATTTAAAGGCACGATTAACATCTCAAAAACGAGTATCGATCTAAAGTTCATCATTCAAGGTATGTGGGGTTTTTCAACAAGAACTTTCTTTCGTTCTTGTGCTCAAAAGTAATTTTCTTTATAAAGACATGATTTTTATTTGATTTTTATGAATTTGAAGCATGAACTCATATCTTATGATGATTATTAT
>NC_061113.1:37322281-37330888 GCF_002878395.1 Capsicum annuum | reverse complement strand
TGCAAGAACCTCCAAAGTTCACCATTAATTCTGCAAATTTATTCAAGATTCCAAGTTCCTAGTTCAAGAATTCCAAGAACCATCATTTAAAGGCACGATTAACATCTCAAAAACGAGTATCGATCTAAAGTTCATCATTCAAGGTATGTGGGGTTTTTCAACAAGAACTTTCTTTCGTTCTTGTGCTCAAAAGTAATTTTCTTTATAAAGACATGATTTTTATTTGATTTTTATGAATTTGAAGCATGAACTCATATCTTATGATGATTATTATGAAATCTTGATGTTTATGATTTTGAAAAATGAATTTACATGTGTGGTGATATAAAACATAAATCTTGAATGATATTTATCATGATTTTGATATTTGGGTCGTGAATCCCCATTAAAAATTGTGTTTTTTTTAGAAAATGTGTGTTATAAGCACGTTGATGTTAAATATTTGAGATATTTTGAATGATTTGACATTTTGGTCTTAATGGAGTTATTTTGAACTCGAGTGTGAAAAAATCCACAACGTGGTTGATTTTGATAGATGGGAAGCATAATGGCTCCCGATGTATATTTATATATTACTAAAATTATTTTATCGTGGATTGTCTTTGAAATAAACTGAGCTAAGTCCGGGAGAAATCTTTAGCACCGAGTGGGAGGTATAAAGCAATCTTACTTCCCTAGAACTACGTACCCCGTAGGAGTGAGCCTAAGGCTGATTTATATAGTGATCACTAGTTTGTGTGGATTTGATATCGATAGTCCGACTCCGATGGCAAGGATAGGACGACTCTCCCCAACGTCGGTTGTACGTTGAACTCCATGTAGCTCAGATGGTTTATGTCGGTTATAGAATCTCCCAGTGTGTGTGTGTCTCCTTGTATCTATGGTGAATAGTGAAGTGATTTGAAAGTGGAATTGTGAAAGTTATTCTTTCGAAAGATTTAAATGATATTTACATTATGAGAATTGATATTCTTGATGAACTGAAAGTGATTGACAAATTATATGATGACTCACATGTGTTATTGTACTTATTTCATCCTCTCATGATTATGGTAATTTTCTTTGGGCTATGTGAGTCTTTCATACATCCTACATATTTCTTATAAATATTTATGATTATGATATTTATACAACTGCATACACCCCCATATACTCGGTTTCTTTCCACGGTACTGACCTACATCTTCGGATGTGGGCTGCATTTTCTCGAAATGTAGGTTCAGGTGCTCAGTTCCAGATTCGACAGTGATTCTTCGAGCACGCTGTTCTACATTCTCTCTTGTAGTAAGTCCTCATGTTCTGAAGACGTGATGTCTGATGTTGGTTTCATAGAATTATTTACATTTGATAACTGAGTATGAGTCAGTTGGGGCATGTCTCAATGGCTCGCTGGTTTTATTGATTTTCTTAGAGGCTTGTCAGACTAGTATAGATGTTGGGAGTTGACTAATAAGTCGTATTTTGTTATCTTTCTGAAATTCTTTTATTCTTGAATGATGATTACTCTGTTGATATTTGAGGGTTATTTATGGAAACCCCGTTGATTTATGTTGAACTGAATGAAAAATTGCTCAAAGGGTTAGCTTGGGGCTACTCATAGCCTCAAGCACTGCGTGATGCTCCGAGACCCGTTTTCTGGGGCATTATAAACTTGGTATTAGAGCCTAAGGTTTTAAGGTGTCCTAGGGAGTCTGACAAGTTGCATTAAGTAGAGTCTTGATCATCTGTGTGTAGCGCGCCACATCTATGAGAAAGAGGCTACAAGACGTTTTAGGAAAAAGTATGATTTTTTCTTTCAGAAATCTATCGTGCTTAAAGTATATCTCTCTGTTATTGAATCGTGCTCTCTTCTTTCAGAAATATGCCTCCACGTCGAGCGAGAAAAAATAATAATGGTCAGCAACCTCAACCCGCTGACCCATTGAATGAAAATTTTGGGCAGCCTTTCAGGCGCTGGCCCAAGCTATTACTGCAAATGTTCAGGCCAACTCGGCCCCGGCTCCACAGTAGCAGAGAGGTGATTCAGCTGCTGCTAGGATCTATGACTTCATGCGGATGAATCCGCCAGAATTCTATGGGTCCAAGTCTGATGAAGATCCACGGTTGTTTTTAGAGTAGGTGCGGAAGATTACTCAGGTGATGCATGAATCTAAGAAACATACTGTGGAGTTGGCTGCGTATAGGTTGAAAGACCTTGCTTATGACTGGGTTGTTGCTTGGAGAAAAGGTAGAGGTAAGGGAACTATCCCTACAACTTGGCAAGAGTTCCAGGATGCATTCCTGGATAAGTTTTTCCCTTTGGAGATGATGGAGGCGAAGGTGGAAGAGTTTATGAACCTGCGTCAAGGCTCTATAACTGTTAGGGAGTACTGTCTAAAGTTCAATCAGTTGGCCAAGTATTCTCCTAACTTAGTGGCTGATAATCGGGCTAGTATGAGTAAGTTTGTGACTGGAGTGTCTAGTTATGTGGTTAAAGAGTGTAGGTCTGCTATGCTGAATAGTGAGATGAATCTTTCTAGGCTGATGACTCATGCCCAACAGATTGAGGCAGACAAGATTAAGAAGAGAGATAGAATAAGAGATAATAAGAGAGCTAGGTTCGAGCAGCACAGACAGGGTCAAACTAGATCGCAGGGAGGGAGTCGCCCTCAGTATCAAGATCATTCGTCTATGCCAGCACCGTCATCTGCTAGTGCTCCCGTGCCTAAAGGTAGGCAGGAGCAAGGTACTAGGTCATATACATCCAAGTCCCAGTACAGTGCTGGCAGTAAGCCAAATCGTCCCATGTGTCCTAAGTGTGGTAGGGCTCATTCGGGTGAGTGTTGAGGTGAGAAGAGGGGTTTTTCCCGGTGTGGTGACATGGTTCACAGAGTTAGAGATTGTCCACAAGATGGACAAGGGCGTCGTAACTATCGCCCTCAGACCCAGACTCAGACTGTTAGTGCTCCAGTTCCAACGACTCACCCAGCCCCAGCTCAGGGTGCCTCTTCTAGCAATGCTGGCGGGCAACGCCAGAATAGATTCTATGCTTTACCGTCTCGCCAGGAATAGGAGGACTTTCCCAATGTTGTTACTGGTATGCTTCGTATATTTCAGTTTGATGTGTATGCTTTGTTGGATCCTGAATCTAGTTTCTCATATGTTACACCTTTGATTGCTGTAAATTTTGAAATAAGTCCTGAGATTATTCCTGATCCTGTCCTAGTTTCTACCCCAGTGGGTGATTCGATTGTTGCCCAGAAAGTGTATAAAAAATGTTTTGTTACCGTTCTTCATAGAGTCTTGTTGGCTGATCTGATTGAGCTAAACATGGTAGATTTTGATGTGATTCTGGGTATGGACTGGCTGTATTCTTCTTATGCCTCTATTGATTGTCAGACCCGAGTGGTCAAGTTTCAGTTTTCGGGTGCATCCGTATTTGAGTGGTCTGGAAATTCTGTGTCACCCAAGAGTCATTTTATCTCTTACCTCAAAGCTAGAAAGCTTATTTCCAAGGGGTGTATTTACCATTTGGTTAAAGTCAAAGACACTAAGTCTGAGACTCCAACTCTCCAGTCTGTTAACGTCGTCAATGAGTTTTCTGATGTCTTTTCGGATGATCTCCTAGGGATACCTCCTGATAGAGAGATAGAGTTCGGGATTGATCTTCTTCCCGATACTCAGCCCATTTCTATTTCTGCTTACCGTATAGCCCTTGCAGAACTTAAGGAGTTGAAAGAGTAACTCAAAGATCTACTAGATAAGGGTTTCATAAGGCCCAGTGTTTCTCCTTAGGGTGATCCTGTGTTGTTTCTGAGAAAGAAAGATGGATCTTTGCATATGTGTATTGATTACCGCCAACTGAATAAAGTCACCGTAAAAAATAAGTACCCCCTTCCGAGAATAGATGATTTGTTTGACCAATTACAAGGTGCAAGTTATTTCTCAAAGATAGACCTTCGTTCAGGCTATCATCAACCCAAAGTTAGGGAGTATGATATCTCAAAAACCTCTTTCCTAACTCGTTATGGCTATTTTGAGTTTCTTGTTATGTCTTTCGGGTTAACTGATGCCCCAACAGCTTTCATGGACCTCATAAATCGAGTGTTCAGATCATATCTGAATATGTTTGTCATAGTGTTCATCGATGATATACTGGTATACTCCCGTAGTGAGGATGAACATTCTGATCATCTCCGAACTGTCGTGCAAACCCTTATAGATCACAAGTTGTTTTCCAAGTTCACTAAGTGTGAGTTTTGGCTAAGGTCAGTTGCTTTTCTAGGTCATATCATTTATTTTGAGGGTATTAGAGTTGATCCCCAAAAAACCGAAGCTGTTAAAAATTGGCCTAGACCTATTTCTCCGACTGATATCTGAAGTTTCTTGGGTTTAGCTGGCTATTATCATCGTTTTGTTGAGGGTTTCTCCTCTATAGCGTCTCCTATGACTCGGTTGACCCAAAAGAAAGTGAAGTTCTTATGGTCTGAATCTTGTGAGAAGAGTTTTCAGGAGTTGAAGACTCGACTCACTTCAGCCCTTGTTTTGACTTTGCCTGATGGTGTTGATGGTTTTGTGGTGTACTGTGATGCTTCGAGAGTTGGGTTGGGTTGCGTATTGATGCAGAAGGGTAAGGTGATAGCTTATGTTTCTAGACAGTTGAAACCCCATGAGAAAAATTACTCCACCCATGACCTTGAATTGGTTGCTGTTGTGTTTGCTTTGAAAATCTGGAGACACTATTTGTATGGTGTCCATGTTGATGTTTTCATTGATCATAAGAGTCTGCAGTATGTATTTACCCAGATATAATTGAATCTTAGGCAGAGACGATGGTTATAATTGTTAAATGACTATGATATGAGTGTGTTGTACTATTCGGGAAAGGCCAATGTTGTGGCGGATGCCCTAAGTAGAGTGTCCATAGGTAGTGTTTAACATGTTGTAAAAGGTAAGAAAGAGCTGGCTCATGATGTACATCGTTTGGCTAGATTGGGGGTTAGGTTGTTTGACTCTACTGGAGGTAATATAGGGGTTCAGAGTAGTTCTGAATCCTCCTTGGTTTCGGAAGTGAAGGAAAAACAATACTTAGATGCTAGTTTGGTCAGACTGAAGGAGTCAGTCAAGGACCAAAAAGTAGAGGTTTTCTTCCAAGGGAGAGATGGTGTGTTGAGATTGCAGGGTAGATTGTGTGTCCCGAATGTTGATGATCTGAGATAGAGGATTACGGTTGAAGCGCACGGGGTGCGATATTCTATTCATCCTGGTGCCACCAAGATGTACCGAGACTTGCAGGAAATCTATTGGTGGAGTGGCATGAAAAAAGATATAGCAGCGTTTGTAGCTAAGTGTGCAACATGCCAACAGGTTAAGGTTGAACACCAAAGACCTGGTGGTATGATGCAAGAGTTTAGTATTCCTACCTGGAAGTGGGAAGAGATAAATATGGACTTCGTGATTGGTTTACCTCCTTCCCGACGCCATTATGATTCCATTTGGGTTGTGGTTGATAGGTTGACTAAGACTGCTCATTTCTTGCCTGTTCATACTTCATATACTGCTAAGGATTATGCTAGATTGTATATCCAAGAGCTAGTCAGACTGCATGAAGTTTCCTTGTCTATCATTTCGGATAGGGGTACTCAGTTCGCTTTGCAATTTTGGAAAGCTTTTCAGAAGGGTCTTGGTACCCAAGTGCTTTGGAGTTCTGTTTTTCATCCGCAGACCGATGGTCAGGCTGAGCGGACCATCCAGACCTTAGAGGATATATTGAGATCTTGTGCACTTGACTTTAAGGGAAGTTGGGATGATCACTTACCGTTGATGGAGTTTGCTTACAATAACAGTTTCCACTCTAGTATTGGCATGGCTCCGTTTGAAGCCTTATATGGAAGGAAGTGTAGATCACTCATAGGTTGCTTCGAGGTGGGTGAAGCGGCTGTGAGTGGTCCTAATTCGGTATTTGAGGCTATGGAAAAATTTAAGTTGATTAGGAAAAGGTTGAAAACTGCCTAAAGTCGTCAGAAGTCATATGCGGATGTAGAATGAGAGACCTTGAGTTTGAAGTTGGTGACCTAGTGTATCTGAAAATTTCACCCATGAGGGGGGTGAAGAGATTCGGAAAGAAGGGGAAGCTTAGTCCCCGTTATGTTGGTCCTTACAAAATTCTTAGCCGTGTTGGTAAGGTGTCTTATGAAGTCGAGTTGCCTTCCGAGTTGTCCTCTGTTCATCCAATATTCCATGTCTCCATGCTTAGAAAGTATATTAGCGATGTTGTGGTAGTGGATTCCTCTGTGAGTGCTGATATTCAAGAAAATCTTTCTTTTGATGAGATTCCTGTTGAGATTCTTGATTTCAGTGTCCGAAAACTAAGGAACAAAGAAGTTCCCTTGATCAAGGTGTTGTGGCGAAACCAATCTGTTGAGGGTGCAACTTGGGAAGCTGAGGCGGATATGCGATCCAAGTACCCGCACCTATTTTCTATGAACTCTGATCAAGCCGAAGGTACCGTTCTTTCCTAAATTATGCACTTTTGATAAAAGTTGCAGCAGTTAAGTTGTCATTTATTATTTTCTTGAATTTATGCATTCTATGTTGCATTCGGAGTAAGAAACGTTGTGGTGATGAGTCTAACGAATGGTTTCAGCTGTATGCTCTATTGCCCATCTAATCTTGGCATTTTTAACGTTATTTGAGGATGAATGTTTCCAAGGGGGGATGACGTAATACCCTGAGAAATTTTTTGTTGAAATTTTGTGCGTAAACGTGTTGGGTTTTATCTTCTAGAATGAATTATAAATTTTTTGTGCGAAATGTCTTAGATTATGACCTACCATTGCGTAGAGTATCGAATAAGCTTTCCAACGATATGTGGATCACCCAAAATGGACACCCGAGCGACGAGTTATGAACATTCCGATCGAACCGTGAATAGTAGTGAACAGTAAAACGTGCAGGAAAAAGTACTCAGGCATGGCGTATTTTTACTCCAACTTTAAACGATCATAACTTCTTGTACATAATGATCTGGATGATTTACTATATATCAACGGAAAGCTCTGCGGGTCCTCTTTCCAATGAAATTGGTTTCATCCAATTTGTCTATCAAAGCAAAAAGTTATGGTCGATCTACTTCAACCTATCAAAATTGAATTTTTGGGTCAACTTCAAACGATCATAACTCCCCGTACACAATGATCTGGGTGAGATACTATATATTAACGGAAATATATGAGAGTCCTCTTTCTAATGAAATTGGTTTCATCCAATTTGAATATCGGAGTAAAACGTTATGGTTGATCTACTTCAGACTATCAAAACAGTTCACCAAAGGATAGATTCGAGAATTTTTTTTATTTTAAGGGGCATTTTGGTCATTCCTCCTTACCCAAAATCCGTCCAAACCCTATATTAAAGCCTATTAGAAGTCTTATATGTTATATTTCATCAAACTCCCTAAAAAAAAAAAACCTAAGCTCCTACATCCAACTTCAAGAACTTCCAAAGTTCACCATTAATTCTGCAAGTTCAAGAACTCTAAGAACCATCATTCAAAGGCATGATTAACATCTCAAAAATGAGTATCGATCTAAAGTTCATCATTAAAGGTATGTGGGGGTTTTCAACAAGAACTCTCTTTCGTTCTTGTGCCCAAAAGTAATTTTCTTTACAAAGGCATGATTTTTATTTGGTTTTTATGAATTTGAAGCATGAACTCATATCTTATGATGATTATTATGAAATCTTGATGTTTATGATTTTAAAAGATGAATTTACATGTGTGGTGATATAAAACATAAATCTTGAACGATATTTATCATGATTTTGATATTTGGGTCGTGAATCCCTATTGAAAATTATGTTTTTTTAGAAAGTGTGTGTTATAAGCACGTTGATGTTGAATATTTGAGATATTTTGAATGATTTGACCTTTTGGTCTTAATGGAGTTGTTTTGAACACGAGTGTGAAAAAAATCTACAACGTGGTTGATTTTGATAGATGGGAAGCATGATGGCTCCCGATGTATATTTATATATTACTAAAATTATTTTGTTGTGGATTGTCTTTGAAATGAACTAAGCTAAGTCCGGGAGAAATCTTTAGCACCAAGTGGGAGGTATAAAACGATCTTACTTTCCTAGAACTACGTACCCCGTAGGAGTGAGCCTGAGGTTGATTTATATAGTGATCACTAGTTTATGTGGATTTGATATCGATAGTCCGACTCCGATGGCAAGGATAGGACGGTTCTCCCCAATGTCGGTTGTACGTTGGACTCCATGTAGCCATATAGTTTATGTCGGTTATAGAATCTCCCAGTGTATGTGTGTCTCCTTGTATCTATGGTGAATGGTGAAGTGATTTGAAAGTGGAATTGTGAAAGTTATTCTTTCGAAAGATTTAAATGATATTTACATTTTGAGAATTGATATTCTTGATGAACTGAAAGTGATTGACAAATTATATGATGACTCACGTATGTTATTGTACTTATTTCATCCTCTCATGATTATGGTGATTTTCTTTGGGCTATGTGAGTCTTTCATACATCCTGCATATTTCTTATAAATATTTATGATTATGATGTTTATACAACTGCATACTCCCCCATATACTCGGTTCCTTTC
>NC_061113.1:37299802-37322181 GCF_002878395.1 Capsicum annuum | reverse complement strand
ATATGGTGAATGGTGAAGTGATTTGAAAGTGGAATTGTGAAAGTTATTCTTTCGAAAGATTTAAATGATATTTACATTTTGAGAATTGATATTCTTGATGAACTGAAAGTGATTGACAAATTATATGATGACTCACGTATGTTATTGTACTTATTTCATCCTCTCATGATTATGGTGATTTTCTTTGGGCTATGTGAGTCTTTCATACATCCTGCATATTTCTTATAAATATTTATGATTATGATGTTTATACAACTGCATACTCCCCCATATACTCGGTTCCTTTCCACGGTACTGACCCACATCTTCGGATGTGGGCTGTATTTTCTCGAAATGTAGGTTCAGGTGCTCAGTTCCAGGTTCGACAGTGATTCTTCGGGCATGCTGTTCTACATCCTCTGTTGTGGTGAGTATTCATGTTCCGAGGACGTGATGTCTGATGTTGGTTTCACGGAATTGTTTACATTTGATAACCGAGTATGAGTCAGTTGGGGCATGTCTCAATGGCTTGCTGGTTTTATTGATTTTCTTAGAGGCTTGTCAGACTAGTATAAATGTTGGGAGTTGACTAATAAGTTGTATTTTGTTATCTTTTTGAAATTCTTTTATTCTTGAATGATGATTACTTTGTTGATATTTGAGGGTTATTTATGGAAACCCCATTGATTTGTGTTGAACTGAATAAAAAATGGCTCAAAGGGTTAGCTTGGGGCTACTCGTAGCCTCAAGCACCGTGTGACACTCCAGGACCCATTTTTTGGGGCATTACAGTGACTTAGCCATATCTCCATAGTACCTAAAGTGTTCTGCTACTTATTGCTCTCAAATGTTGATTATGTCTTTATGGTTGAACTGATTTTGGGTGCCTTGTTTCACATGATTGGGTTAAAGTATTGTTGATTTGAAAGAGTCTTGAAGTTAAGGATTTTTCTATGATTCTGGCATAATTAGTTAGGAGGAGATGAAGCTATTTCCTCTAAAAAATAGAACTAAAAGATGGAGAGGAATGATAGAATTGTCATTTTTCGTCTTCAAAAAGTTCACTTCCAGATTTTCATTTGATTGACAAGCCAGTTGATTAAGTTAGATTGCATTGGAATTGTCTTTTCTTTTATTTTAATGTGTGATGAAACATGTGGTGCTGCCTTTTCGACCTTCCATATCGAGTAAATGGATTTGTTTTTTTTTAAGATTCAAACGTCTGAATCTGAATGCATATCTGAATGATTAAGATGTTGTCTCTAGATCTGAAAACTGAATGATTAAGAATGTTTGTTTTTCAACATCTTAATGTGCAAAAAAAAAATATTTGTATATATAATAAAATAAAAAATACAATTCAAATGAAAAATTAATTATGTATTATAAAAGTATGTAATTTAATACAACAAAATTATAATTTGATTGAGAAAAAACATTTATGTTTGTTAGTGATAACGTAGATGATTTATAATAGTGGTTGCGGTGATAATGATTGATGTTGGTGATAAATAATGTTGGTGGTGATAGTGGTGATGGTTGGTACTGTAGTGACTGTTATGATGGTAAAGATTGATGGTGGTGGTGGTGGTGATGGTGATGTGACGTTGCTTGATGTTAGTAGTTTGAGGTGTTGATTGTGTTGGATGAAATATGAATACATGATGGTTGATGATGTGTTGGTGCTAGTTGGAGATATTGTTTGTTGGGATGGTGGATATGGTTGTTAGTAGAGATAAATTGTAGCGATGGTAGTAGTTGAAGTGCTGGTAGAGGTGTCGTTACTAGTGACAATGGTGGTGGCGGCCAAAGAATATGTGGAGGTTGTGATGTATTAGTGGTAGTTAGTGGTGGTCCTAGCTGTGATAGATGAGTTGGTCGATAGCAGGGATTAGCCGGTAGTGGTTGATGATGGTGGTGTTGTCGACACTGGTGGTGGCGGTGAATATAATAGAATAATAAAGGTAGTAGGCGCGGTAGCAGTTGACAATTGTAGTTGGTAATGATATTTGTTGTCGATGGTGGTTATGATGGTGGGGGTGGTTGGTGATGGTGGGTGGTGGTTGACAATGGTAGCGGTGACAAAGGTGGTTAGTGGTGATGACTGTTTATTATAAATAGAGTGGCGAATATTATCAAATATCAGAATATCTCTTCAGACCTATTTAGACTTGATTCTAGATCTGAATGATTAAGGCCTATTAAGAGCTAAAATCTTAATAAAAAATAAATACACTTAATGGTATGAAGTCTGAACTATTCAGATTCAGACCTCTATTAAGTGCAAACAAATGAGGTCTAAGACATGTACAAAGAGTTTTTTTATTTATTTTAGGACCCTTCCCAAAAAGCTTTAAAGATTAAGATTTTAGAGCAATAAAAGGTTCATTGTAGCTTATTTTCACTTCAAAAGTAATCTGCCTCATTGCTACTTATTCGAGACTGATTCCTTGCTAGTTATTTGGGACTGATTTAGTACTAATTCTATTGCTTAAGAATTGTTTGAGTTGCTTCATTTTCCCTAGAATATTGTCATAGTTATGTTTCTTTGAGTAACTAGCTTAAAAATAGATGTTTTGATAGTAGTGTTGTTTTTAATTTTTATGCTTTGTTGAAAAGGAGCCTTGGAGTAACTGGTAAAGTTGTTGCCATGTGATCAGGAGGTTATGGGTTCAAGCCTTGGAAACAGCCTCTGCTGCGTACGATACACCCTTGTGGTGGGGCCCTTCCCCGAACACCGCGCATAGCGATAACTTTAATGCACCGGACTGCCTTTTTTGTATGCTTTGTTGGTGCGTTCCCTGGAAACGAATGGGAATCATCACGTGTTAAAATGCATGATTACTTGAACTCGTGTCGTTTATTTCAAGTTGCATTTGTCCTTAATTTCTCTTTCTTTCATTCTTTAAAAACGTGAACGAATTTGTTATAGTATTCGATGTCAATTTAGAATGAATCTATGTCAAGTGTTAGAGAATAAAGATCTTAATAGGATAATATTTGTCAATATTGACCTTTTTTTTTATTTCCTCCGAACTCACTTTAGCACTTAAACTTAACTTTCATTTATTTACTCCCTTGACATCTTTAAAGTGTATTAATTTTACTCCTCAAGCTAACGTAATAAAATAAAAAAAATGCATTTTACTATTAAAAAACTGATATGGTCCCACTTTTATATATATATATATATATATATATATATATATATATATATAGAGAGAGAGAGAGAGAGAGAGAGAGAAACCGACCCCTTACCTCTCACCCCACCCAATCTTCATCTTCTTCATAAGCCCCACCCTCACCCTGCCCCGTTTTCTTGTATTTCTTATTACACCACACCCCAATTCTTTTTCTTCTTCTTCTAACTCTCCATCTCCACTTCTATTATCTTCATTAATTTCTTCAAGAAAGAAAAAAAATGTGTGTGAAAAATTATGAATTTTAATGGGTTAGAAATAATTTTGGAAAAGAAAGTCTTTCAATACATGATTGTTGAACTAAATTACTTATGTGAATTTTCAAGAAATTTGTTGTTGGATTTATGAGATTGCCTTTTATATCTACCATTATTGAACCTTGAAAAAGCTTGAAGACAAAAGAAAAATGAGTGTCGAATTCATGGTTGATGTTCAAATTGATTATTGGGGTTTTCTGATGATGATGTGAAGTTATACTTGAATTTTGAGTTTGATTGGTATGAATTTTGTTAGTTTAATTTTGTATCCGCCATTGTTGAAGCTTGAAAAAGCTTGAAACAAAAAGAATGAGTTCGTCGAATTCAAGATGAGATTGATGTCGAAATTGATTATTGAAGTTTTCTAATGATGTTGTAAAGTTGTACCTAAATTTGAGTTTGACTGGTATGAATTTTACTAGTTTAATTTTGTATCCACCATTATTGAACCTTTAAAAAGCTTGAAGACAAAAAAAAATGAGTTTGTTGAATTCATGATTGATTACAAATTGATTATTGAGATTTTCTAATGATGTTGTGAAGTTGTAGTTGAAATTTGAATTTGATTGGTATGAATTAGCTAGTTTATGTTGAAATTTGAGACCCAAAAATGAAGAACCCATACATGGGCAATGTTGAAGATGACAGGTGATGGCGGGGTGGGTGAGGATGGGGGGTGGGGGTGGGCTGGGTGGGTGGGAATATATGTGAAAAAATATTTTTTAATATATATATATATGAAATTATTTTTAAAAAATATTTTTCTTGCGTAGCTTCGACGTGGCAGTGACATGGCATTGATTTATCGGCGTGTGTGCACACTCTTCGTTATGAGAGTGGTATTCAATTTCAAAGGATGAAATTAATACACTTTAAAGATGTTGGGGGCGGGGGGGGGGGGGGGGGAAATAAACGGAAGTTAAATTTAATTGCTAAAGTGAGTTTGGAGGACAAGTTCAAGGGGGAAAACATGTCTTTTCTCTTCTTATTATTTTCTTCGGTTCATGTGAAACAAATTTGAGTCCAATTGGAATCTCTATCCCTTGCATTTTCGGAGGGGGTGGGGTGGGGACGAGGCTCAATCATTCGAGTTATGCCTCATTAAAGTCCACAAAATGGATCAGTATACCAAGGACAACTGCTGGTATACACAGTATACAGATAATATACGAGGTTTACAGGTTAAAGGTTGCTGGTATAAGCCAAGAGATGACGTATGATGAAGCTGGGAGCAAGTATACAGGGTTTTATACGCTAATATACAATGTATATATAGAAAAACGCAAAGAGAAGAACTGTGATATACATCTGGTATACTCTTCAGAAAATGGATTGAAGTCCATAATCCCAAGCCCAAAGGCTGGGCAGCTTGATAAATGGGCCAATTGAAGGCCCAACTTCAATTCTTGTATTATTCTTTGTAGAGAAAATTATCGCCCATACTATTATTAGATCTAAAATAATAAATTTTAGCAACACTTTTAGATAATTGCATTAATAGCAATTTTGTTACAAGTTATAGCAACTTATTAAAAGATATATTATTTTAATTATATTTTCAAAATTCATTTTTTATTATAAAATTTAAGATCAGTTCCATATTTATTATAGGATTGTAATCAATATTTCCATTAAACTGTGTATTGATAATTATGGTAAATATATATTCTCTTTCTCCATTCTAATACTCAACCTTTTAAAAATTTATTGAAAATTCTGATTCCATTAACTAGAGCCCGTTTGGATAGGATTAAAAAAAATTATTTTTTAGCTTAAGTGATTAAAAGCTTAAAATACGTGTTTTTAAATTAAGCAGATAAGTGTTTGGATAGAAGTACTGAAACTAAAAAAAAAATTATTGATGTATTTGGTAAACAAGTGTTGTCAATCACTTTTTTGTTGTCAAAGTGACTTGAATATTCTTAAAGTTGTTAACACATAATAACGTGAATTATTTGTGATTTTTAATTCTAATACTTTAAAAATAATTTTTATTTAAATACACTTTCAACGTAAAGTGATTATGCCAGGTCAATTTATAAATATAAGTTACTTTTTTATTTTTAAATATTAAAAAATAAAAATTTTAAGATATTTTTTATATAAACATAGTATTATATTATAATATCGCAAGCTTGTAAACAACATAAAATTTTTAGGAATGAAACAAACTATTAAAAAGAATCAATTTTTAAAATTTAAATAACATGCAGAGATTCTATATGAACGGATAGAGAAGAACTAACCACAAGCTCGATCTGACGATAATTTTTTTTGAGTGTTTTCTTATGTAATGATGGATTCTCTGAAAATAAAGGAGAAAGATGAAGAGAAAACTAGAGGAAAAAGATGAAAAAAAGTGGCAAAAGGAAAAAGAAAGAAAAATCAATAAGGGCTACAAAGTTTAGGGTATTGTTGGAATTAGAAGAAAATATAAGGGATAAAAAGGTAAATATTTTGGTTAAACCTAAAAAAAATTTAATCTAAAAAGTAAAAAGCCGGGGGTATCCAGCTTCTCAATTTTTTCTTTTTTTAATTCACTTTTAGCTTTTTTGAAGCTCTTTTTAATTTTGTCAAACACCTAAAAAGGCTAAAAAAAGTGATTAAAATCTAGTTTGACCAGATTTTAATCCACCAGATTTTAATCCTATCCAAATACCCTCTTACTCATATAATATTCATATTATTCCCTTAAAAATACAAGATTTAAAAAAAGTGGATTTCATATAATATTTATCTTCTTCATCGAAAAAAGTGGGTTTAAGATAATATTCATCTTCTTTCCAAAAAATATAAAATTGATATATTTGATTTTTCATTCTCCATTGTGAATCATGTCTAAACCAAATTTCGATTTTATTCCTTCGCGTAAAAGTCCTAGAATATGCAACCAACGATTTGTTTCATTGTAAATCATTATTCAACCAACGATTTGTTCTCCTTCACCAGAAATTCTCTTTCTTCTATTTTTCTTTTTGTTTTTTTTTTTAAAAATAATATGATATAAGGAGTATTATCAATTTATTTATTAAATACTCATAGTATATAACAATAAAAGATATGTCAATGGATATTAGAGAAAAAATATTGAAGAATCAGTTTGTGTTGGTAACAACATAAATAAGGATTTAAATGTAGATCGTAATCTTTCATAAGAATAATATAGTGAAAATTATCTTGTATATACTTATTAAACTGTTTCATGTATGAATTTTGTATAAAATCAGTATGAAATAAGTATAATGATTGCAGAAGTTGGTATAGAAATTGACTTTCATCAAATATTATACGTTATTATTTATTTTAGTGTATGAAATAAATATACAAACTTGTATTTTTTGAATTATTTCATGTATGAAACCTGTATAATATCAATATTACATTCAAGGTTTATAAAATAGTTTGTTACATGTTATATTTATCTGGAATGAGTATAACGTGATTGTGATATTTAACTAAGAAGATATACTTAAGATTATAAATTCAATGAAATCAGTTTATAGAGTGTTTTTTTACATGTTACATTTGTATGAAATAGATATATAAATTATTGCTATGGATTGCGAAATTAAATTTAGGTGATACCAATTTATATACTCATTCATACACTATGTGCTTCTCTCTTTGAATCAAGATTCTATATCATCTACTTTTGCATTAAATTAAGATTTAATGAACACTGTCATCTTTCATACTGAAAAAAATAATCACGATTATAAAAAAAAATTGCAGTAAATCTGGTTGACACAAACTTAATTGATATCCAATTCATTTAACGATGTGAAATACAAAACAACTGTTAAATTAACATAACATCGATAAAAAACTGCTTAAATACAAAAACTAAACTTTGTTCATACCAACAATAACAGCAATAATGAGCACCAAAAAAATATTAAAATACAATATTCATGTCTATGTATGCAACTCTTACTGCGTTTCAATCACAAGCAAATTGAGGAGATGGGGGTTAAAGTCTGATTAATCAAGTAGTACTCCCCTGGAGACATATTGATCAAATGAAGACATATTGATCGTGCTTGTTCATTAAAGTGTTTGTGACTGGATTAACTAAATGGTGTATAAAAAGAAGGTAGTGTATGAAGATGAAAACTATTAATGAAAACATTACAATAGGAGAAAAGAAAAACGGTTAGAGAAATTTGTGGTGGATTGATATCAATAATTAAGGATAACTATATTTATTTAAGGAAGGATTATTGCATATTAGTTGTATTAAATCTTTATTTTTCTTTTCAGTAATTACTTTTTTGTATTTAAAAAAATATATTTTTATTTTTTTACAAGATTTGCTACAACTTGAAAAAATGAATGTTATGCTATAAGTTGTAATTTCCTATCTAATAATTGTAATATACATTTTTTTCCCTTCTTTGTAGCTTATAATTTATCCTTGTTTATTTGTACCAACATTCTAATCAATTAATCTAGATAAATTTCCTAAAGTGTTGTCATTTTATTTTATCTTAGTTTTTCTTTACTCTGTTCATAATTCTTTCACCTAATTTGTCTCGTCTAAAAACGGATTGAAATTGTTCCTTCGATTTCCCCATTAAAATAAGTCTTTTAAAGGTTAAGCATTTTATTTCAAAGTGACATTTGTTATGTTCATACAGCTAATAGTCTATTTGGATTAAAATAACTTTCTTCAAGCTCAAGAAACTAAATTTTCTTATAAGTTTTAACTTTTCATAACTAATAAGATACTTTTAATTTAATACTCTCTTAACATTTTTTTCAAAAGTATTATCTATAACCTAATCGACTCTTTTTCTACAATAATTAATAATAATAAAATAATTCCGTTATCTTTTCTTTCTTCACGAAAGCAAAAATCATTTTCCTCTTAAATTCTAAAAATTGCAACTTAGTTTAATACAACTAGAATATTTCTCGTTGCATAAATAAATAATACTATTTTAAATATTTAAATAAATAATTTTAGCATTTCCTGTAAAATTAAGTCTTTGCGAAATTTAGCCACTTTGAGTTAGTCAAGTTAGTTTTTTTGGTAAATCATTTTAAATGGATGCTCCTAAGTGCCTTAAAAACCCTTTTAGGACGTTAATTGAACCTTTACCCAGTTTCTCTAGTTTTAAAGGTTTATTTTTGTTTTGAACCTTTGAAACTCTTTTAATTTTTTCTTGATTTTTCTATAAAAATGAAGTGGCGACTTTGTGAATTTCTTAAAATTATTTTGAAATTTTCTTGAATCTTTTGAAATAGTTTTAAGAAGGTCAAACTATTTTCTCGCCAAAAAAAAATCTGAAAAGGATAAAACAGAAATGACGGCTCAACTGGGGAATTAACTAGGCTCTAACCAATTATTTGAACTAACTTGTTTGACCAATTATTCGAATTTGTAATACTTGAATTGTTTGTTGTTTATGTGTTTAAATTTTCGTAAAATTTAAACTGTTGCGTTTCATAGCATACTTTCACATTTGAATATATAAACTGTTTTGGATTTTTGGGGGTGTCCTAACCCCTATTTATCAATTCTTAATGAAATGTTGGAAATACGACAGTTTATTGGCACGTTAGGCGTCCGATGGCTGTTCGTATTTTCAAATCCGGGTTTTCCACTTGGGAACCTGGTCAAAGCCTACTCTTGTACCTAGGATAGAGTGAAATCAAAGCCTTTTTTAGATATGAGCCTAGGACGACCCAATACCTAAGTGGGTATTGGACCCTTTAGTAGAATCCACCTTAAGTCTATTGACCACGAGTCAATAACAGATGATCATTCTTTATATTTTTTAGATGAAGGATGTAATGCCGAATTGTAAGGACCACTGTCCCTTGGGATATATTTGGGGGCAATAGAATGTCTTGCAAACGACATGTATACCCTTCAAACGCTAGCCTTACCTTTGGCTTGAAAGGTCCCATGTATGTTAGTATGTGTAATAACCGTTTATGTGCTAAAGTGTTATAATTGTTTTGTTTTTTCTATATTTGTGTGATCTATGTGTTTACATGTCATATCTTTGACTTTAAACAAGACTAGTCCATTATTCTATTTAGAAGTCGTAGAGCGTTAATAGGCACATAAAACTCAAAATTTGAATCTTCCTAAAAATACCCTTAGAAGTCCATTGATAAAATTCCTTCCAATTTTCCCAAATTTGTTCAAAATTTTATTAGGTTATTATCCAATTCATATTGATCACGTTGCCCTCACAATTTTATTTTTCCCGTATTTGATTATAGTTAGAGCTATCTGGACATTCTATTAATGAAAAGACTATGTTGTCTTCAAAGCTTTTCAAATAAGCTTTTTTAAGATGTTTATCCGTTAATATCCGATTTATTCAAATCACTTAGTTCATCCTATTCGAAGTTCTATTTTTCCCATCAAATTCAAGATCCATCAAATGATCAAAGTTCTGGTCATTCAGTCACTTTCTCAAGTGTCTTATCCTTCAAATTCTGGACTTAGTATGTTTCAAATCAAATATATGTCATTTGTTTCGTATATTACTTTGGTCAATCATTACAACCATGAACTAACTTTTTGCCTTTTTGAGTGTTTTTTTTCCTTCTAGAGAGAGGCTAATTCGTGTTGGTAGTTGAACTTGCTTGCTTCACAAAGGCAAAAGTAATCGCTGGCAGAACATCAATATTTCACACAGTCTAAGGTCAAGAAAGAAATTATAAAGTCATAAACTCTTACTTGGGCTAATAGAAGGACTCGTTTAACTATGGACCCTAGTTTGATCAGCACAAATACTACATCCGACTCAGTTCCCACGTTCTCTGTGTCAATAGACCCGAGTACCTCGATAGGAAGAGAAATAACCCTAGAGCTCATTACTGGTTTGGAGCAACAGAATTTTGAGCTAAGTTTCATGGTGATGCAAAGTAGAACAACTTCTTAGACTCCTTCAAACGTGACTCTGTCCTTTGATGATCGACAAAAAGGTCCTATGTTTTCGACATCGAAAGGAGTTAATAAGTATGGTCACTTTACTACTTCTCAAAATATTCATGCCTCTCAGAATGCTCATTTTATGTATGTATTTACTCCTCAAAAGGTTCAAAACATATCTTTGTCGCACCATGCTCCGCAATGTACACCTATGCTACCACCCCACCGATAACACAAACCCAAGGGTTATACCACTTAGATGCTAATCATTATGTTGAAACAGAGAATGATCCAAGAATGTACACTGATGAGATGGTGAACAGAAAGCTCAAGGTCTTGGAATATGCAATGAGAAGCCTTCGGGGGCTTGGGAATAATCAAAGTGTGAAGTATGGAGAGTTGTGTGTATTTCTCGAGACCGAGTTGTCTCCCGATTATAAGATCCTAAAATTTGAAAAGTTTGACGAGTCTAGAAATCCTTTTTTCATTTGAAAACTTATTGTGAAAAGTTAATTGGTGTGGGAAAAATTGAAGGAATACGGGTTAAGCTATTTAGTCAAAGTTTTAGTGGAAAAGCTCTAGAATGGTATGCTAAGCAAGATGTGACTAAGTGGTGCACTTGGGATGACCTAGCAAATGCTTTTATGGATCACTACAAGTTTCATGTCGATACCATTCCTGACAAGATCTCTATCATAAATCTAAAGTAGAAATCAAATAAGAGTTTTTGCGAATATGCCATACGCTGGAGAGAAGAAGCGACCAGGGTACATCCTCTTATGGAAGAAACTGAGATGATCAGTTACTTCATTCAGACACTAAATCTAGAATATTTTTATCGCATGGTAACAATGGTTGGAAAAATATTTATTGAAATTATCAAGACTGGAGAAATGATTAAGGATGGTCTCAAGACAGGAAGAATAATAAATTTGATAGAACTGCAATCCATTCATAAGGGCTTCCAGACTGGCTCTTTCGAAAATGGGAAGAAAAAAAAGTAAGTAATGAGAGTGATGACTCAAGAAAATTCTTCCAACTACAAGCAACCTCCTCGATACCAACCAAATGCTCGACATGCTTACTATCCGGTCTTCAATACACAAGTGGCATATCATGCTCAAGCTCCACCACGAAACTATCAAAATAATGCTTCTCATGCCAATCATGAACGGAAGCCTCCCAGAACTTTCACATCGTTGGCAGAATCTCTCACTCAGCTTTTTAAAAGACTGAAAGAAGCAAAACTACTTCATCTAGTGAAGGCAAAGCCCGTGAACACTTCTGCTAATTGGTATGGTCCAAACAAGCAATGTGCTTACCATTTTGGAGTTTTTAGACATGATATAGAAAAATGTATTACTCTCAAGCACAAAATTTAAGATCTGATTGACAATAAGATCATAACGCTTGAAGAAGCTCCAGCTAATGTTAACAACAATCCATTGCCCAATCACAAGAAGTAGTCATTGACACCATCAATCAGGAGAAACATGAATTTTCCTCAAAAGTCGCACTTTTGGCGTCCTTCTATCTTGCATTTGAAGTTAGCATTTTCTTCCGTTGTAATTGTACTTTATCATTTTATTTTCTTGTAATTGCATTTTGTCGCTTTATTTTCTTATAATCACACTTTATGATTTGATTTTCTTGTAATTTCACCCTTTTAGTTGTAATGAGCTACATTCGACCTGATTTTTCTCGTGGAATACGTAGGCGGACTGTATTGGCTTCGATCACGTTATCAAGAATACCAAATATCCCTTTTTTATTTTGTATGAGCTATGTTTGATCTGAATTCCCCAAAAAGGGATACGTAGGCGATCTATGTCGGCTTCGGTCAACCCTTAGGAGATTTACCTTCTCATTTTATGTTGGAACTACATTTCCTACCTGAATGGAATGCGTAGGTGCCACACTGGCCTAGTCATAGAAACCATGACAAATTTTTTAGAAAATCTCAAAAATTCATCAAAGAATCCTTGCCGAAGTTGAATAAAGATGACATTGAAGTATGTAACTAGGGCAGGAATTTTTTAGAAGGCCTCAAAATTTCATAAGATTTGACATTGGCTACAATGTTGAAAATCAAATATTATTGAAGCTGATATCAATGCATAATTTTTGAAGTTCTCTATGCTTGAAGTACTCTACATTAGAAATAACTAAAGTACTTTGCATTTTAGACTGGGGTAGAATTTTTGAGAAGATCTAAAAAATTCCATACTCATAGATGTCGCAAGTTATAAGAAAGTTCCTGATTTATATGTTATAGACCGGGGCAGAATTTTTGAGGAGGATCCTAAATAATTCCACAAAAGCTGTACTCAAGATAAAAAAAATTATAAATCAATGATCGACAAGGTGCATCAGGGGAGCAAGACAATATCAACATAGTCAGTCTCTCAAAACTAAGAATTTTTCTTTGAATGTAGAAATAGTAAAGTCACAAAGTTGACAATGTTAAGCATGACACAGGGCATTATCAGCCCCACTATGACCTTGCCATAATAATCCAGACAACTTCTCTCCCCTACTTTTCTCTCGATTTATGTTTCTATTACTTTGTTATGATCTCTAACACTTTCTCTGATTTTATAGGAAAATAATCCGGCATAACAATGAAGATGTGGAGATATTATCCGAACTACTATCTCTAAATCATCATGAGTTAAACAACTTCATCTTTATTTTTAAGCTCTACCTTCTATTACACTTCTGACTTAGTTATAACAAATTGTTGTATTATTAATGAGTGTTGTTTAAGCTATACAGGTGACGTTATGCAGGATCATCTTTAAGAAATAATGCAAAAGTATCTTCTCAAAGTTTGAGGATCCAATCCAGAATCTCAGGATATGCACAAGTCCTTTGAAAGACTCCTGATTCAAAGGATGAAGTTCATCTCATTTGGTTCGTCCATCATTTCAAAAGGACATATTTTATTTCAACCACCCTTTCTAAAGTACTTATCTTATTTGTGTCGTCACCCTGACCAAAGTGACGTGTTGTATTCAAGATAGGTCGTCCACTTTTTAATAGGACAAATTGGGTCGTCATCCCATTCAAAGTGACACGCTGCATTTAAGATAGGCCGTCCGCCTTTTATCGAGACACTTGGATCGTTACCCCATTCAAAGTGGCATGTTACCTCCAGTATTGGTCGTCCGCCTTTCAATGAGACACATTGGGTCGTCACCCCTTTCACGTGACATATTATATTCAAGATAGGTTGCCCATCTTTCAAAGGGGAACATTGAGTCGTCACCCCATTCAGAGTGGCACGTTAAATTCAAGATAGGTCGTCCGCCTTTCCATGAGACACATTGGACCATCACCCCATTCAAAGTGAAACGTTACATTCAAGATAGGTCGTTTGCCTTTCAATGAGACATATTGGGCCATTACCTCGTTCAAAGTGACACGTTACTTTCAAGATATATCGTCCCCCTTTTAAGGAGACACATTGAGCCATCACCCCATTCAAAGTGACATGTTACATTCAAGATAGGTCGTCCGCCTTTCAATGAGACACATTAGGTCGTCACCCCATTCAAGTGACATGTTATATACAAGATAGGTCGTCTACTTTTCAATGATACACGTCGAGCCATCCTCCCATTCAAGTGGAATTACATTCAAAATAGGTCGTTCACCTTTCAATAAGACACGTTGGATCATTAATCCATTCAAAGTGACATATTATATTCAGTATTAGTCGTCTGCCTTTTAATGAGACACATTGGGTCATCACCCCCGTTCAAGTGGCACGTTAAATTTTCAATGAGACATGTTGGGTCGTCACCTCATTCAAAGTGCCATGTTATATTCAAGATAGGTCATCCACTTTTTAATGAAACACGTTGGACTGTCACTCCATTCAAAGTGACATTACATTCAAAATAGGTCGTCTGCCTTTCAATGAGAAGTGTTGGACCATCACTCTGTTTAAAGTGATTGTGCAAATTGATTCATCAACTATCTTAGCACATTATGTTCAAACAGGTTTGCACCAATTTTCGCTTGTGTTATGCTACGTTTACAACTAATCGTTTGTTTGAGTTGTTGTCGAGAGCATCCAAGAGGATGAAAAAGCATAGCTACGGACGACTCCCAAAAGGATGCAGCACAACGTAAAACTTTTTCTTAGCAGTGAACTGGGACATAGTCTAAAGAGGGATATCAAACTCTTCGGACGCGAGCTGAGAGACGACTTCCACCACCATCAAATCACACTTCTTTTAGAAGGCATGTGGGGTATTTTGGGATATTCTAGTTTCAGTTTTACTTTCAGTATATTTCTAAATTCATACTAGAAGTAACCCTTTTTTTCCTTCAAATTCGAATGATAACGCACTCAGAGTTTTGAAAATTATGTTCAGGTAAATTCTTACCTGTGGATGTGAAGGATCCCATACTCATGGTTAAGAGGTTACAAACCTCTTTTCCATAAGCTCAAATAACTTATCACTTATCCCGAACCAAAGATAGTCTAATATAAAAAAATATCTTTTCTATCGATCGAGTCGAACTACAAGTAGTCTGATTTCCTAAATCATTGGAATATGTAGGCTGGGCTCTATGTGAAAAACTCGACTGCATTCCAACCCTCCCCCAATCCTCTTATTCCTCAATTTTTCGATTTCACCAAAATTTGAAAACTGAAATAGCTTGTGAATTCTTTAAAAATCGTGCTTTAAAATCAAGCTTATGAACTATAAATGTCCTAAATTCTCATTTAACCTGAGATATGTAGAAAATCTAATACCGAGGTTTGACCATAGCTCCCAGAACTTGTGCGAAAACTAATCTTATCTGAGGGACGAATTTGTGATTAGACAAAATTAGGAACGTAAACTCCCTTTGTCTAGAGTTACTTGCATCCACCCTAACCAAAAGGAGGGGGTAATTATTGACACCTAATTTTTTCCGTCCACATTCCAAATTCATTTTTGAATTTCTCAATTTTTAATAGTTTTAAAATATTTATTTTAAGTTATTTCAACCTTGGCTTTTGAATTTAGGTGAAATTAATATATTTAATGTTTAATTATACATATTTATATAATTATTAGTTAAAAAAATGCTTTAGAATTTTTCTGATTGAACGATTGGAAATACTCTACTTTTCTCAAGATCGATTGAAAATAAGAAATTGATAACCTAATTAGTTTCCTAATTTTTATTTTATTATGATTATTATTGTTGTTGTTATTACTGTTATTATTTTTGAAAAAAAAGAAAAAATAAATAAATTGTGTTTTATTCAATATTTATTTTGAAATTATTTAAATTGAGAAGCTCGTTAAATTATTTAGGAATTGACTTAACCTCAATTTAATTCTAATTAATTTAATTTTAGCTATGTTATTAACCTAATGTGGCTTGAATTTTAATTGAACTTTATTCTCTTTAAATTTAGCAACCCATTCCAGGCCCAAAACAATAACAACTCTCCAACAACCCATTATACTCCCTCTTTTGCACTTAACCCAACAGCAAAATCGTCCCAACAGGCCCTCAGCCTTCACCCCTATTCCCTTCTCCTTTACCCAACAGACTTGACAACACCAAAACTCCCAGGCCCAATCTGCCTCGACCCAGCTAAGCTCCAAACCACCCCAGCAACCAGCCCAATTCGCCGATCCGAACCGGCCCACCACTTGTTATCTCCCAATATCAGCTACAACAATAAAATAACATTAACAACAACTGATACCCGACAAATCCCTTTGTCGTTCAACGTTAACAGCAACATTCAACAACAGCCAACATCGGCCAAGCGTAACACCCAGCAAAACAATGACAAAAGTCGTAACACCGTTAGCAACAAACAACAACAACATTAACAACACATAGCAAAACGCCGTTAACCGGCAAAACCTCAGTCGCCCATTTACCCCGGTTCAGCCATCTATGGCTAAAAATCAGATGTCTTTCACCATATTCAGTCCATGATTCACTTTTTTGGGTAGGAATTAATGCCCAACGTTCTTTTTTTTTGTCCCACAGTGGACTTCAAAATTTCTTAAGAAATCACTCAAATTCGGGTTTGAAATCCGAACCCTAATTCTTTTCCTCCCTAATTCTTTCTCCTATAAATATAGGTTGAGGGATAGAGGAAAGGAAGAGGATTTGGGGAAAAAAATTAGGGGTTCTGGAGGTGCATGCCTTTAAACCTCACGCAACCATAATCCCGACGGAAAACTAAACTCATATAAAGTCACTGTAATTTCGAGAGATTGAAATTGAGTTTTGACAGTGGTGAAGTCGTCGTCCACTCACTGTTCCTATTCACTGCTTGGAAAAAGGTAAAGTTTTCATATTCTTACACATCTCTTCTGTAAAAATTGGTAATCGCGTGACTGGAATATGTAGTGTATGAATATTGAGAGTTTGAATTTGATTTTGTAGTTACAATCTCACTGCATGGGGATATAACTCAAGTTCTTATCTTTGTTTTCATTCCCTTTTGTGACTTAGCCATATCTCCATAGTACCTTAAGCGCTCTGCTACTTATTGCACTCAAATATTGATTATGTCTTTATGGTTGAACTGATTTTGGGTGCCTTGTTTCAAATGGTTGGGTTGAAGTATTGTTGGTGTGATTTAAAATAGTCTTGAAGTTAAGAATTTTCCTATGATTCTGGCATAATCAGTTAGGAGGAGATGGAGCCATTTCCCGTAAAAATAGAACTAGAAGATGGAGAAGAATGATGAAATTGTCATTTTTCGTCTTAATATAGTAACACACACCCTTATTAATGCTCTATTCGACATCCTTAGAATAACCAAGACAGACGTGCTCGGAATATCCTAATAAGAAAGTTGGAAAACTTTCTAACTGGAGTTGTGTAACTCCAGATGATGCCAAAAAAGCCCTTCCTCGGATTCGAACCGTGACTTTCTTAGCCTATTTCTAAAGGGTGAACTGATCAACTTACATGTGTCAAGCATACGACCGAAGTAGCATAATTAGACTTTCTTATAACTTTTTTGACTAGCTATAAACTTCAACCCCCTTTCTCTTAGGTGGAGAAATGAGTAAGCAAGACTTTCTGCCTGCTTTTCTTTTCTGTTATAGTATTCGATGTCAATTTAGAATGAATCTATGTAAAGATCTTAATAGGATAATATTTGTCAATATTGACTTGCCTTTTTTATTTCCTCAATACCTAATTCTTATTATTTTCTTTGGTGCATGTGAAACAAATTCTAGTCCAATTGGACTCTGTATCCCTTGCATTTTCTGGGGTGCCAAAGAGGCCCAATTTGTCAAGTTATGCCTCATTAAAGTCCTCAAAATGGATCAGTATACCATGGACAGCTGCTGGTATACACAGCATACAGATGATATACGAGGTTTACCGGTTAAAGGTTGCTTCTATAAGCCAAGAAATGACGTTATGATGAAGTTGGGAGCAAGTATACAGGTTTTATATGCTAATATACAGTGTATATACAGAAAAACACAAAGAAAAGAGCTATGATATACAGATGATATACACTTCAGAAAATGGATTGAAGTCCATAATCCCAAGCCCAAAGGCTGGGCAGCTTGATAAATGGGCCAATTAAAGGCCGAACTTCAATTCTTGTATTATTCTTTGTAGCTTATAATTTAGGAAAAATTAATGAAAGTAACATAGTTAAGAGTATAATTGCATTAAATAACAACATTTTTTCAAAATTACAATTTATAGCAAGAGTAACATTATTTTGTCCATAAATTTCAAACACACGTGTTTCACTCCCTCTCTCCTATTTTTACTTCATTACTTTACCTCTCTCCTATTTTTACTCCATTACTTCACTCCCACAAAAAAACATTTTACATCCACTGAAGATTTTTATCTTCATGAGCTTCGAAAATTCAAAATAGATCATCAATGGTGTTATAGGTATTGAATCAAAAAATTATTTTCGTACATCAATTTCAACAACTTAAAATGATTTAATATTGTTTGATATTGTTTTTTCATCTTTTTTTTTTTTAGCAAATAGTTTTTTGAACATTTTGTATATGAATTTTTAAAAAAAATGAAGGCAATTGTACTAGGAGATCGAATTAGATGAAAATCGAACTGATCGAGTTAATGTTTGTTCAAACTTGATTTTGATACTTTAAATATTTTTTTTCCTTGAGGCAAACAATAAAATGTTTCTCTTTGTCATGTACTGTATAAACATACTTTGTAATCGGTACAACCTGAAATGTTTTTTTAAAAAATTAGTTAAAAAACTCACATTAGTATCCTGAAATTTTTTTTAAAAAATTAGTTAAAAAACTCACATTAGTATTTTTTGATTTTGCATATGTATTTTTTAGTTCTGCATATGTATTTACAGGTCTTTATATGTATTTTCAGCTCTTTTATGGTTGTATAAATATTTTATGCACAACTATACATATATCTTACATAATACATAAGAAAATACATGTTTTACTGGAGTCAAAGTGTACACGTATGACGGTAATTCGTTCTATTGGAGTATTTTTTGAAATACAAATACCAAAATAAAATACAATTACATTTACTAAATATACAAATGCAACTACATCACAACATATAATTACGAATATAACTACAACATACAATTAAGATAAATACATATCAAGATAAATAGTATAGTTGTTTTATACTGTGTTAAGATATGCATTTGTATTTTTTATTTAATATGACAATGATATGTACTTTGTAAATACATGAGTTTATATATGTATGTTTTATATGATAATATACACTTTGGACCAGATATGTATTTTGAAAATATATATGTGGGGATATATGTATTTGTTATAATGTAATATGTATGATGTAATAGAAACATATGCATATTATGTAGTTTTTTTTTTTTTTTTTTGTGAGAAGTACATGTAATATAGATTTATGTCATTTTTTGGGTCTATAGTTTCCACGTGATCAAATATTCATGGCAAGGGCACTTTCAAAATTTGCACCACATATAGGATGTCACACGGTCAACGATATTGAAGAACATATTAAGGCTATGTTATCAAAAGAGCAGTACAAGAATTTTTCGTCATAAGAATATTTTTGATGTCTACATCATGAAGAAGAAATGTGTAGTTTAAGCGCAATTAGGCAAATGTATTATGTCACTTTTTGTTATAGAGATTTTGTGTCCTATATATTTATATATACATATGAGTAAGATATGTATTTCTGTAAATACATATGCAGATATATATGTATATTTTGTATTGTAAATACATACGCAGATCTGTACGTCTATGTATTTTGTATATTTTTTGAATATGTATATGTGATATAGATATGTGTCTTTTAAAAATAAAAATAAGAGATAGAAGAGTAAAAAAACAAAACAAAAATAAAAATAGAAAAAGAAAAAAGAAAAAAGAAAAATCCAAAGAAATAAAGTGAAAACGAAAAAAAAGAAGAAAGAGAAATAAAAGCTAGATTTATAAGTGTAAAATAAAACCAAAAAGAAAAGAAATAAAAAAAGGAAAAAAGAAGAAGAAAACAAAAATAGGAAAAAAAATACGAGAAAGGAAAAAAAAAAGGTTTTTTTTTTAAATGAAAAAGGATAAAAAAGAAGAGAAATATAAGAGTGAAAATAAAGTGGAAAGAAAAAAAGAAAAGAAAAATAAATCAAATTAAAAAAATAAAACAATAAAAAAAGAAACAAAAACAGGAAAACAAAAAGAAAAACATGAGAAAGTAAAAAAATAAGAAAACGAAAAAAAATAAGAAAAAGATTAAAAAAAGAAGATAGAAATAGAAAAGACATATCAAGAAAAGGTCTATTTAAAAGTAGCATGAATTAAGGGACAATTACTTTCCTTATTTAACTCTAACTGATGGGAGTTAAAATAAGAACTACTATTCAATTTGCATCAGTTGCTATAATAGTTAAAAGAAATAAAAAAAATAAAAACAGAAAAAAGAAGAAGAAAACGAAAATTAGGAAAGGAAAAAAAAATACGAGAAAGAAAAAAAAAAGAAAACGGAAAGAAAAAAAAACAAAAAAGGATAAAAAAGAAGAGAAATAGAAGAGTGAAAATAAAGTGGAAGAAAAAAAGAAAAAGAAAAAAAAATCAAAATATAAATAAAATGATAAAAAAAGAAACAAAAATAGAAAAAGAAAAAGAAAAATATGAGAAAGAAAAAAAATAAGAAAACAATAAAAAAAGATAAAGGATAAAAAAGAAGAGAAATAGAAGAATCATACAAGGAAAATGAATCTTTATAATTAAAAGTTGATGGGAGTTAAAATAGTAACTACTATTCAATTTATATATGTATTTATATAGCAACATTTTACTTAAATACAAAATACAACTTGCTATTTTTCGTAATTATGAAACAGTTGCTATAAAAGTTATAATTATAGATGTTAAGTTGCTACTTTTGAAAATTTTTCAATAATTTATCCTTGTTTATTTGTACTAACATTCTAATCAATTAATCTAGATAAATTCTCTAAAGTATTGTCATTTTATTTTATCTTAGTTTTTCTTTACTCGGTTCATAATTCTTTTGCCTAATTTGTCTCGTCTAAAAACAGATTGAAATGGTTCCTGATTTCTCCCTTAAAACAAGCCTTTTAAAGGTTAAGTATTTTCTTTTAAAGTGACATTTGTTATGTTCATACAACTAGTAGTCTATTTGGATTAAAATAACTTTCTTCAAACTCAAGAAACTAAATTTTCTTATAAGTTTTAACTTTCCATAACTAATAAGATACTTTTAATTTAATACTCTCTTAACATTTTTTCCAAAAGTATTATCTGTAACCTAATCGACTTTTTTTTTTTTATTACAATAATTAATAATAAGAAAATAATTTCATAATCTTTTCTTTTTCCACGAAAGCAAAAATCATTTTTCTCTTAAATTCTAAAAATTGCAACATAGTTTAATTCTTTCTCGTTGCATAAATAAATACCATTTTAAATATTTAAATAAATAATTTTAGTATTTCCTGTAAAATTAAGTCTTTGCGAAATTTAGCCACTTTTAGTTAGTCAAGTTAGTTTTTTTGGTAAGCCATTTTAAGCGGACGCTCTAAGTGCCTTAAAAACCTTCTTAGGGCATTAATTGAACCCTTATCCAATTTCTCTAGTTTTAAAGGTTTATTTTTGTTTTGAACCTTTGAAACTCTTTTAAGTCTTTCTTGATTTTTCTATAAAAAATCAAGTGGCGACTCTATGAATTTATTAAAATTATTTTGAAATTTCCTTGAATCTTTTGAAATAGTTTTAAGAAGGTCAAACCATTTTCTCACCAAAAAGAAGTCCGAAAGGGATAAAACAAAGCACTTTTTATTTTAAAAAACTCTTTTTTTTTTTAAAAAAACTTTTTTTTTTATAAAAAATATGTTTGGTAAATTTGAAAAATTACTTTTTCTTAAAAAAAGCCGAAGTAATTTTTCTGCTTCTGGGATTATTTCTTTATGACAAAAATATCCCTATCACTTATACGATGCCTGAAGCTTGGAGGTGGAGTACGATGATCCCATTATATATGAACAAGGGGCACATTCAGAGTTGCAATAATTGCAGTAGTAACAAGTTGTTGAGTTATACCATGAAGGTTTGGGATAGAATGGTAAAGTTGAGGTTGAGGAGAATCGTGACTGTTTTTGAGAATCAATTCAATTTTATGCTGGGTCACTCAATTACTAAAGCCATTCACTTCTTGAGGATATTAGTGGAGTAGTTTAGGAAAAGAAAGAATGACTTGTACATGGCGTTCATTGATCTTGAGAAGACTTATGACAAAGTCCCTAGGAAAATTTTGTGGAGGTGCTTGGAGGCTAGAGGGGTGCTCATGGCGAAATTAAGTCGATTCAGAATATGTACAATGGTGAGAAGGCCCGTGTGAGGATGGTAGGAAGAGATTCAGAGCACTTTTCTAGTTTTGACAGGGTTACACTAGGGATCAACTCTTAGCCCATTTTTATTTACCTTGATGATGGATGTTTTGACGCGCCGCATTCATAGGGAGGTGCCTTGATATATGTTATTTGCTAATGATGTTGTTCTGATTGACGAGACTCGAGGG
>NC_061113.1:37252931-37296802 GCF_002878395.1 Capsicum annuum | reverse complement strand
TGTTCTCTAACACTATACGAGTCTATAAATCAAATTTGAGCCAAATCTGAGCTTATTTGAGTGTTCTATCCTTGTTGGAAGCTTGGATTGCAAATTTTGAAGTTGGTTGCAAGATTTGAAGTGTTGGGTGAAGAATTTAGGAAAATTGAAGTTGGGAATGAGTTTAGATCATTGAAAAGGGCTTAAGTTTAAAATTTCAACTCATTCCGAGCCCCGGAGAAGAAGTTAATGTTCATGGTGTTTTTGAAGACATTCAAATCTTCAAGTTGAATCTTCATCAATAGTTGTTGTTTGATCCAAAAGGAAGAAAGAAAATTGGTAAAAATGTTTTTTTCCTAAATCATCCAATAAGATTCCAAGTAGTTCCCAAGAAAGAGTACAAAGAGGAGACCATTTAAAGGGTAAATGGGCCATTTCAAGAGAGAGAAGCAGGTGACCTGCCTTGCATCTGCGCCTAAGGTGCTATTGATCTACCCCAGTAGGTCCAGCGCACATCAAACCATAAGGGGGAAGTACTCCTGCATCCAGGGTGTGCTGGACATGTGCCCCACCTGCTGCAGCAACTCCCCAAATGCACCTCAACACAGAACACCTCAAATTGAGCATAAATCGGCCCCAGCGCATCCCGAACAGGATTCAGTACTAATCCAACATCAAATCAAGTTCTAAAACACATGTAAACACTTTTAAAACTCCATTGCTGAAGGTTTGATTCTTTAGTTTCATTTTTTTGATTCCTAATCTCTTCTTTTAATTCTTAAACCAATATCAACTAGTAATTTGTTTACTAAGTTAATCGATTAGTTATTAAGTCCGAATTCTTTCATCGTCCTTTTCTTTGTTTGATTTTATAGTTTTTAATTCATTGTAACTTCTTTGTCCGTAAGTAGATTTTTATTTCTTTGAATCATTCAAACAAGAATCCACTCCAGCCGCAAAGTAGAGATTGACACCTTATCGTCTATCGGAGTATTATCAACTTTGAACATTTGCCTCTCCAATTGTGAGGATCACAAAGGTAAGTTCATACCAGTGTTGGGGAGGTACTTTACTACTAATCTTAAGTGTTCATTTTTGTAGGTACAAGGTAATATAAGGGGAACATGTATTTGATAGCCTCGGATAATTGTGACTACAACATAAGAGACTATGAATGTGGTGAAGAATGTTATGGCTACGAAGAAGATGGGGATTATGGGGGCTATGAATATAGCCATGATCAAATGTGTGGATGGGAACTAAGGTATGAATCGAGGGTATAGTAGTAGTCAATATCTTTCTACTATATGTATCTTCAAAGGAGAACGGGATCCCCAAGTTTACCTTGATTGGGAATGGCAATGTGAAAGAGTCTTTGAGGATTATGCTATGAGCAAAGCCTAAAAAGCTACATATGCCCTTAAGTACATTCAAGGTCTGACCTTAGAATGGTGTAAACTTGCAAGGAATCCTACTCAAACTTAGGGTACCTTGAAAGAGTTTTTGAGGATAATTTATATGCCGAAGGGTTATACGAAGTTTTATAATAGTGATCTAAGAAGACAACCTTGTTCAAGATGGGTAGAGATTTATGGAGTTTCGAGATGTGTTCTTATATTTGATGATTGGTTTCATGCTAACTACATAACTCCTCTTATGGTTGATTATCTAGTAATACCTCGAGTGTCCAAAAGTTTCCCATACTTCTTGGAAGGCTATAGAGTTTTTGCGAGCATGAAGGTTTTCTTTACCCGAGATGGGTACTATGAGGAGGTGTGGTGTGACATATTCCTATTAGAATGTCGACACATACGTTTGGGTGCCTATTGGTTTACACAACACAAGATTCTAAATGTCCAAAATTGGCCTAAGTTTGAAAAGGACCAATAGGTAAATCATCTCTTTCCACCTACCCTTCCCAAATCTAAAGGAAAGATGACCACTTACTCCAAGCCGAATGAAAATGAGAGACAAAAGATTGAGCGGAGTAAAGGAGTGCAAGGTGGAAACCTAAGAAAGAAAAAATGAGAGGCAGTGAGGAGTGAAATGATGGTATTGCCACCAACCGAAGCTAACATTATTTTTCCTTCTATTTATAAGGACATGTGTGTAGGTACCAACATCGCAAGTAGAGGAGATCAAGTACCAAAAGAGAAGATTCCTTTTGAATATTTGTCGAGGGCAATCTTAGATGCTTTTGAGGCTTTTGGAGGACCTTCACCTCATGGTAAAGAAGAATGTGCTCAAGAACTTCAAGGTAAAATAGCTAACTCTTACACTCTTATGCATGAGAATGATGATGGTGTGGCTAATATCCCATTGAGTGTGATTAGTATCTTACCTACATGTTAGTCTATTGATTCTTTACCTCTTTACGATGATGTACATGTTGTGAGTGTGGATACACTAGTTGATCTTATTGATGACCGAATTGACTTTTCTTGTAAGATCGATTTGTGTCCACCTAGTGTTGAAGCCATTGTGTTGAAAAAAATTACATCATCTTATTAAAATTATGTTGATCAACTTATGTGAGAAACTAGTCCACCACTTGTGGATGTATGTTATATGATTAAGGAACCTCAAGTGAGTGATGAAATTGAGAATATTGGTCAAGAAAATGGGAGTGATCCTTTAATCTTGTCCTTTAGTAAAGATTCTAATGATTGCGTGGCTTATAGGGATAATCATATGCTTGAAACATCTTTGATACTTGATAATGGTCTTTTAGAGAATGGTCTTGCATGTTCTACATCTTTTTTATGGATAGATCCTTTTCTCTTTACGGGCAATATCTTGTTTGAAGATGAGGAGCTCACTTCTAGCGAATTACCTTGTGGTGTGTATAACATTGTTGATATAGCTCATCTTGACGGATATATTCCATATGACAACCCACTATGGTGTGACAACATTTCTCCTAAAAATGGAAATCTCTTCTTAGAATATGTGAGTACTCTCAAGGGAAAGAAATGTGAAGTTTTAGAAAGAAATAATCAATCGGGTGATGATGAATTTGATTTACTTGAATATTTAAGAAACCCAACAAGTGATTGTTTCTTTGAAAATGATTGTGGTTGTAGTCCTTTGTACGATACCCCACCCTTGTTTGATACCTATAAGGATGAATTGCTTGCTTCTTGTGAAGGCCTAAGTAATAATCCCTTTGATGTTAGTGGTGGCATGTGTCTACTTGAGGATTCTTCCATGGAAAGAGAAAGTATCCATTGTTTGGACATAGCTTCTTCTTCTAGTTTGTGTGATCATATTATTGAGAATACTCATGGTAATGATCTTAGATCTAACAGTGAGTACATACATGAGGTAACCATAGTTAAAGTTGACTTGAGTGATACTTTTGTCTACTTTCCCCTTGTTTTTGATGATGTTTAGACTAATGTGGAGAGTATATCTTTTAGTTTGGGATAAGCCTATAAGGAAAAAAAGTGTTTCCTAGACACGTATCTATGGCCGCTCTTTCCATTTGACCCAACGCCAAATTTGGATATAGTGATATTGGTATGCCTAACTTAATTCTTGGTCTATATGGCAAGAAAAGTTTGAATGGGGGTGTTGGTATCCTTCCCTATGATAGAAAGTCTTTCTCGAGGATCATAATCTACTCAATGGACCAACATTGTGTAAGGGAAAGACCTCTAACCAAGATGAAGGGCTTTTAAAGAAGAGGAGCCATGAAAAGCTCCAAGAGAGTTCACCATTGTGTGTTTCCACTCTTGACCAAGTTTTTACTACTTGTAGGTTAAGAAGAAAGTTATCTCTTAAGACTACTTTGGATGAATTCCATTCATGTGATACCCCCCTCAACACTTGAGTGGAATTAATGACCTCCTTCACTAAGGTGGTATCATTCTTGGGAAACCGAAGGCAAATATGTCATTGTCTCCTTTAGGTGTTGCTTATAAATTTTCATCTTTGCTTGACACACTTGTGCTTAAATTATATGAATCCCAACTTATGGATTCCAAGTTTATTATTTGTTTGTGGAAGAGCCCATGGATGTTAAGGACTTCTTGTCACCTTCTTAGGGCATGACAATTTGAAGTATCTTTTGGGGCTCTAGGTAGCATGCTTGCCTTTGTTAATGAAGATAAACAAACTACTAAGGGCATGACGCCATTAATGAATTTATTTCTTTTGGGAAGTTGTTTGAAGGGAAAGAGTTATACACGCTTAAAAGCTTTGATTCCATCCCTGTGTGCATTATGTTCTATGTTTTTTGAGCCAAATGGACTTATTATAAATAATAGCACCTTGTATGATGCTTTTATAATTTATTCCTTTCTATACTACCTCTTTGCTTATGATGATATCCATGCTATTTTTGGATTTGTTTTATGTAGAGGTAGGAAACTTATTGGTTGGTCCACTTTTTTGAATGACAATGCTATATGGGTCTTATGGACTTTAAAACCAATTGAGGCACCATTCTTGATGTGGTCTCTTAAAGAGGTAAAGAAACAATTGTGTCTTATAGCTCCTAAGGTGGAGGTAGTTTTACCTTTTGAACTATTTGATGCCATTATGACCTTTGTAATATCCTTATCTTTTGATGAAACCCATAGCCAACCCCTTTGTGCGTTCTTCAATAAGTTTTTAAATTTCAAAACAAGGGATCCTTAGTTATATCTTAAGTGTGTGCAACCTTGGCATGATGCTATGAATATTTGTGCTAACCTTAACCCTAATTTTATGAGGATGTTGTATTTGTTTGTCCTTCCTTTAGTTTTGCAAGGTTTGGATTCGAGGTCAAATCCTTTTCAAGAAGGGGAGGATGATACAAGCCAAATTGCCTCCAAACCTTTGAATGAGATACATATGATGTTCAAGTTGCTTGATGGCTCCTTAGTGCTTTTAAAAGATTCCACATGGCTGAATATTACCATTAAGAAGGGTCAAAGGACTTTGACGAGGTCGAAGGAGTATAAACGGGGCTCAAAAGCCCCTTGGAAGGGTCATGTGCCCAAGGTACTTTGGATCCACTCTAGCATTTTAAGAGCGAGTCAAAACATCCCCTAGTTGGCCTTTTCTTATATTTGGGTCACTTTTTGGCCCTAATTATGTAATACTTAGCCAAACTATAAATAAATAGATTAGGGTTTTTTCTTACTTATTTTTTGATGATAATTTTTACATGATGTATTCATAAGACTTCTCGGGACTGTTGAGTGCTTGGAAAAGCATTTGTTGAACTTTTCTTAGAAATGCTGGTGGTAAGGTGGATCAAATCTCCTTTATGTTCATTGTAAGAGTTAGGTGTCTATTGATTGTCATTAAGGAAGGTTTTAAGATTTGATACATCCTTCGATTGCCCTTTTAGTATTAATTTCATATCTATCTTCCTATCTTGGTTATTCTATCCTTCTATATTTACTTTTCGCATATTAGATTCGAGTCTTTAAAGCTTAGATCATATTAGAAGGTGCCTCCTAAGGTTAAAGGTATGTTCAGTAGAGTGGCAGTCCGATCGGCTATGTTGTATAGAGCGAAGTTTTGGCTAGTTAAGAACTCCTACATACAAAAGTTAAAGGTGATGGAGATTAGGATTTTGCAATGGTTGTATGGAATTACCAAGCTAAATAGGGTTAGAAATGAGACTATTTTAGAGAAGGTGAAAGTGGCTTCGGGGGAGAACAAGATGCGAGAAGTGAGGTTGCGTTGGTTTGGGCATGTGATGAGAAGGGAGATGGATGCTCCAGTTCGGAGGTGGGAGAGAATCGCTATAGATGATTTTAGATGGGGTAGAGGTAGGCCAAAGAAATATTTAAGGGAGGAGATTAGGCAAGACATAGGATAGTTACAGTTTACGGAGGACATGACCCTTGATTGAAAGGTATGGAGGATGCGAATTAGGATAGAGGGTTAGTAGGTAGGGGTACGTTTGTAATAGTAGGAAAGAGTGCTATGTTTGTATCCGTGCCTATAGTGTCTTGTAGCCTCTTGTTTGTGGTATTTTTGTGATATCTATGGTTTCGTATAGCTAGTTTATAATATTACTTTGTGGGTGTTTTGTTTCCTCTACTATCTCGCGGTGTGATATCGCTTTTTGTTGGTTTCTTTTATGTTTTTTATTTGTTATATTTGTTATCTGTCCTGAGTCGGGGGTCTTTTAAAAACTAGCCTCTGTACTTTAGTTGAGATAGTGGTATAAACTGCTCACACTTTACCCTCTCCAGACCCCACTTTGTGGGAATACACTGGGTATGTTCATTTGACTAAATATGCTTCGTTCTATCCCCTTTTATGAATCCTCTCTTAAATTGTGCTATGTATGCTGCATTATCTTCATATAAAATTATGGGTACTTTGTCACATTTCAAATCATATTTTTCTCGAATGCGATATATTATGGACCTCAATTGCACATGCTCTCGGCTTGCTTTATGAATATTTATTATCTCAGCATAATTTCGATGAAGTGGTTATGATAGACTGCTTTGTGGATCTCCAAGATATGGCAGTACCCCACATATGAACACATAGCCTGCTTGAAATCGAGCTTTTTGTGGGTCAAATTAATACCCAACATCAACATAACCAACAAGATCAGGACTGCAATCTCTAGAACAAAATAAGCTCATGTGTTTGATCCCATTTCGATGTCTCCTAATAGGAGAAGAACTATACCTTGCTAGCAATTTGACCGAAAAGGCTATATCAGGCCTTGTAGTATTTACAAGATACATTAGTACACAAATTGCACTAAGATATATAACCAGTCTAATTCGGTATATTTCTCATTTCAGCAAATAATCTATTGCTTTTGAAAGCTCTCCAAAAGTTCCAATGATTTTCATGTTATAAATTTATGCAATATAAGGATTATAAATAAGTTTTCCAGAAACTTTTATATGCTTCAAACATTTTGAATCCTTAAAAAAGTTTTCATATAAATTTTGTCAATTGACAACATTCAAAATTTCACGTGTGACATTTTCAAGTTTTTGACTGCAAATCAAATAAGTGTTATACTTACCAATATGTATCCTTTCATGTCACTTGATAAATATTTCTACGTCAGCATGCTTAAATAAGCACAACATTCTGATCCTCATAATCTTTCTGAATATTATTTCAAAGATATCATTGATGATAAATTATTTCATATCGGTCCACAGTGCGACATAATATTTTGAGATCTCGTCACTTCATTATTTTTAGGTACCTAAACCTCTCATAATGTTTCATGAAGTGTTATGTCGTGGACTCTTCAAGAGCACATTGCCTTTTTATTATGATGTAACACCCCACATTTTTGAGCTAGAAATTGAACTGTCATTCTTACGTGTGTAAAATGTTATCCTATGATTTATAATTGAATACATGTGTCATGATCTTTGTGATAGTGTGTGAAGTGCTTATGAGGTGAAAATTTTTCATAGAAATCACTTAGAGCAAAGTTGATCTAAGAGCCTTTGACTCGGTCAAATCTTGGTATTCGATCCTACAAGGGTCAACTTTGAACGTGTATAACTTTTATGGAATTTTTCTACTCAAAACCTATCAAATTGTAGATAATTGAATTAGCTTTCCAACGATACCAATTTCACCTTAATCCGATACCCGAGTGGAAAGTTATAATCATTATCATAAGAATCAGTAAGCTGCCGCGATAGCTAAGTTACCACGTCTAGCTCCGCGACGCGGAGTAATGTTTTTCTGCATCCATAAATACAAGCCCAAAGGGAGTTTTAGTCATTTCCCCTTGCCCCTAAGCACTCAAGTGACAGATTAAAATACTAAAAGGGCATTATTTGCCCACATTTCATCATCAAACCCTTATGTAAACCCTCATCTTCCCCAAGAACAAAATCCAAACTTTTTTCCCAAGAAATATAAGAATTTAAGATTCCAAGTTCAATAATCTTCAAGAAAACATCAAGAATAGGGTTTCTTTCACAAGTTCATCATTCAAGTCCCAAGATTCAAGCTCTCTTCCTCAAGAATTCAAGGGTTCAAGTTCTAATTTCAAGTTTCTTCAAGAATTCATCGATTAAGGTATGTGGGATTTTGGACAAGGTTAATGTTTCAACCTTGTGTCCAAATTCATGACTTTTCAAGTTAAATTTACATGTTTTAAGACAGAATTCATCCCCAAACTCTTATGTGTGAAAATATGGCGTTATCATGTGATTAAGGGACTAAAGAGCATAGGAGTTGTATTTATTCATGTTTCCAACTACAAGTTTGATGTCTTATCTTAAATTCCATTACTTTGATGAGAAATTGTTAGTACCTTAAGTTTAATATGTTTTCATTCTCAAATTCACGTATTATGATTATATACTGAGATGTCCACGTATGATTCCATGAAAAGTCAAAATTATCTCTTGCTACAAGTTTTAATTTCTCATGTCATCTCCAAGTGAATTTCATGTTATAATAGCGAATTGTAAACTTAGCCATGTAATCATGTTGTTTTCTTATGTTTTAAGATATGCCCATGTTCAAGTTCAAGCTTTTCACTTTTTCGGTGAGATGTCCAGATTTTGGGTCTATGAACCATGTTTCCATACTACTGTTTTTAAACTGTGTTATCGTATTTTATGGTCATTCAGTGCTGAAAGGTTATGAACACCGGATACCTATGTTGTAAGACCCCGCAAAGTCCTAAGCTTAACTCAGTTCTTTAGAGCATGAAAAGAGGTCCCAGACTTAGAAATTTCAGCTAAGTGTTTACTCTTAGAATTATTTTTAGCCTTCATAAGTTGGCGATCTTATTTCATGAGCCATATGATCTTAAAATATCAATCCTTGGATTGAATCATGATCAGGTATTTCAATAGGTCACTTCAGGTGATTTTTAGATTTTTCAAACCTCATTTGAATCAAGTTTGGATGACCAAAATAGTGGGTCGATGCGATCTTGACGTGCCGCGTTGCCCATCGCATTGACAAATATTTTCCCAACCTCAGAGTATAGATTCCAGTGAACCAATGCAAACTTAACGTGGTGCATTGGTCATCGTGTACATGTCATCAACACGGCGCGTTGATCTGCGCATCACTGGGCACAATTTTGCTCTTTTAATTTCACATCCAGAGGGGTAAACGGGTCTTTTTCCCACCTTATATCATCCCCCAAAACACGAGATTAAGCCTCCCTAAAGGCAAAATCCATCATTCTTTCTCAAAGTTTCTCAAGAACAAACCCTAGGGGATCTAATTTCAAATTCAAGGTTCAAGAATTCACCATCAATCCTCACAAATTTAAATATCGAGGTATGTTAGGTGTTCATCTATGAGTTCCTTTCACCTATAGAGTCCAAGAATCTCTTTTAAAAAAAACTACAAGCTTAATAATTCATGATTTACATGCTTGAATTGGATTGTGTTCGGGTTCATGACATTATTTGAGTTTTCAATCCATGATTAATTGCAAGTTCCATGAAATTGAAATAGTATGTATATCAAATTATGAAATCCCCAAGTTCTAATCCTTGAATTAGCAAGTTCGGGTGTTGTAATTATAATGTTTATGTGTTACCCATGGTTATATGCATTAAGTTGTACTCTCCAAGTGTTTGATAGAATGTCCATGTGAATTAAATGGTGAAATCATGACATGCTAGTATACGCATAAGTTTATCCTTACAAGTGTTTGATAGAATGTCTCTATGAATGAATTATGGACAAATGAACATTGTTATGTTTTCAAGATCATGTTATGCTCTACTTTTCATGCTATCGAGTCCTGGGGGTATTCAATACCCAAAAATCTAGTTGTTAACTTAGAGATATAGTAGTTATAGGATAGTTTCAGAGATATCACGACCAGTAGTATTTAGTCAGTACAGAACTCAGTATATTCAGTCAGACATCAGAACTCAGTTAACTCGATCCAGTTCAGTCAGTTAACACGATAAATAATAGTTCAGTCCAATCTAGTACAGTTTTGAAATTTATTTAGTGTCATTTCAGTTGGGAGTAGGATTCAACACCGAGTGAACCCAAGGATGGGGACTCACCTGCCAGTAGAGGGTGTTATCCTTAGAAACAGTCCTTGTGTTACAGAACTATGTTGCCAACGTAGGTTGAGACATCAACCTACCAAATTGTGGGTTTATGAGGTATTTTACCTGCTAGATTGAGGGTATCACCATTCTCATTCAGAGCACCTGCCAGAATGAGGGTGACTCTTCAGCTTGTCTTTACCTGTGGCATAGTACTGACACCCTTTCAGCTGGGGTTATAGGTTGGACTCTAATAAGTTCAGAGAGGGGCATGTCAGTTAGATGATTGCTTCCCACAATTTTAGTTTCAATCTCAGTATAAAACTCAGTTCAGTTCTACAGAAGCAGTACTGTCAGACACAGTCACTCAGTTATCAGTAATTTAGTTATATGTAACTTTAGATATCAATTGTTCAGTTATTAGAACTCAGTATTTAGCTTTAGTAAAAGCTCAAATATAGTATACACATATATGCATTATATTGCATACTCAGTAATTACAACAGTTTCAGTTATCTATGTGTTCTCATATTCAGTTACTCTATATCATTCAGTCAGTTACTATTAATACATATGAACCCTTGCATTTAGCCTTACCTCATCTAGCATACCAGTACATTCCATGTCCTGAACATACTTTTTCTTTGTGCTATGATGTCTCATATCATAAGTTTAGATTCTTTGGTTCCTGACCACGCATAGATAGATTCAGATTCAGCCAGCAGTGTCAGATTTAGTAGTGAGTTCTCATCTATCGAGGATATGTTTTTATTTTAGTATTTTAGTAATTGAAGTTAGTTGGGGGCTTGTCCCATCAACTACACATTTCAGACAGTTTAGTTAGAGGCTTTTCAGATAGTATTCAATATTTCAAATATTTTCATCAGATCTTATATTTTACCAGTATTTCAGATTTTGAACCTTATGGCATTTCAGCCTTTTTTCTACATTACTTCCAGTATTATTATTTAGTGCTCATAGCAGTTACTAGTCATGGGTTAGCCTGTAGTTCTTTGGGGTCGTAAGCACCGTGTATCATCCGGAGTACAGACCCGGGGCATTACGAACTTGGTATTAGAGCCTAAGGTTCAACAGAGTCCTCGGGAGTCTAAATGACGCATCTAGTAAATTTTAATGCATGTGTGTGTAGCATACCATACTTATGGACAAGAGGCTATGAGGCAATTTTAGGAAAAGTTTCCCTTCTTTCAGTATTCGTATCATATGAGTGACCATGAGCTCAAGTTACCCTCTTATTCTAATCTTTTTCTTACTTTGGTTTTTAAAACATGCCTCCCAACAAGAATAACGGAGGGAGAACAGAAAACCAGCCAGCACCTCCGCTCGTTCTGGAAGATCCCCTGGACGAGCATGTCTCCTACGCAGAATTCAGAGTAGCTTTCACCACTCTAGCTCATTCTGTGGCAGTCCAGAATGAATACCCAGCTTTTGTTTCGGCCAACTCAGTAGCCAATACTGCTGCAGCTAGAATTTGAGACTCACCTGAATGAACCCTTCATCCTTTACTAGGTCTAAGTTAGATGAGGACCCACAGAAATTCTTTGATCAGGTGCAGAAAGTCATAGATATTATGGGGGTGACCGCTAGTGAGAGTGCTGAGTTGGCCGCATATAAGTTTCAGGATGTGGCTTACTCATGGTTCAAGCTATGTAAGGTAGAAAGAGCCGCAGATGCAGGGCCTATAGAATGGGAGGAGTTTACTGCTGCTTTTCTGGATAGGTTCTTCCTACTGGAGTTGAAGAAAGCAAAGGTTTTGGAGTTTATTAATCTAAAGTAGGGAAACATGACAGTAAAAGAGTATTCTCTTAAGTTTACTCAGTTAGCTAGATACGCTCCTCATGTGGTAGCAGATAGCAGATCTAAGATGAGTAAGTTCATGTCGGGTGTGTCTAATAGTGTTTTCAAGGAGTGTAGAACCGCAATGCTGATTAAGGAGATAGATATATCTAGGCTCATAGTCCATGCTCAGTAGATATAAAAGGCTAAGAATAAGGATAAGGAGAGGGAGAATAAGAGAGCTAGAGCAGGTAGATTTAAACTCACACAACCTAAGTTAGAAGGTGGAAATCATTCTTAGTTCCGCTCGAATTCTTTAATTCCAGCTCCGTCCTCAGCCAGTGCTCTAGTGCCCAAATTTAGAGACAACAATAAAGATAGGGCACCAGGCCCTAAACCTCAGGGTAATGTTAGTAGTGCCCGAACAAACCCTTATTGCTAGAAATATGGCCAAAACCATCAGGGCTTCTGCAGAGCTGGCAGCGATGTGTGTTTCAGATGTGGCACGCCAGTCCATAGGATTAAAGATTGTCCTCAGTCAGGTTCTCAGGGTCAGTATAATCATCTTTCAGCTTTGTCAGGTCGCCCGAATCAGTAGGGTGCCGCTTCCAGTGCCACTAGTGGGAAACACCCAAACAGACTCTATGTACTTCAGTCCCGATAGGATCAGGAAATTTCTCCTAATGTGGTCACTGGTACGTTACAAGTTTATTATTTACATATTTATGCTTTGCTAGATCTAGGAGTTTCTTTGTCCTTTGTAAATCCTTATATAGTTGTTGACTTTGGAGTCAGTTTCAAAATCCTAGTAAATCCCTTCTAAGTCTCTACCTCAGTGGGTAAATCTATCATAGCCCGACGAGTATACAGGAACTATCCGATTATGGTATCTCAGAAAGTTACTTCAGCAAACTTAGTAGAATTAGAGATGACAGATTTTGACATCATTCTCGGCATGGATAAGCTTCATTCATGCTATTCTTCAGTTGACTGTAGAAATAGAGTTTTCTATTTTCAGTTTCTGAATGAACCTGTCTGTAAATGGAGGGGTAGTACCTCAGCACTTAGGGGTCAACTTATTTCTTACCTTAGGGCGATAAAAATAATATCTAAGGGATATGTCTACCATCTTGTTCAAGTTTAAGACTCTAGTTCAGAGACCCCTAATCTTTAATCAGTGTCAGCAGCATGTGAATTTCTAGATATGTTTCCCGAAGATCTTCTCGTGGTTCCTTCCGAGAGGGAAATTGACTTTGAAATAGACCTTCTTCTAGATACCCAGCCCATACCTATTACGCTATACAAAATGGCTTCAGCAGAAATCAGAGAATTAAAAGAACAGTTAAAGAATCTCCTAGATAAGGTATTCATCAGACCTAACGTACCCCCTGGGGTAAACCAGTTCTATTCATGCATAAGAAAGATGATTCTCTTAGAATATGTATAGATTACCATCAGCTAAATAGAGTCACAGTTAAGAATAAATATCCATTTCCCAGAATTGATGACTTGTTTAACTAACTTCAGGGTGCCACTTACTTTTCTAAGATAGACCTCAGATCAGGTAATCATCAGCTCAGAGTCAGAGAATGTGACATTTCAAAAATAGCTTTTATAACTCGGTATGGTCACTTCAAATTCTTAGTCATGTAATTTGGTCTTACCAATGCTCCAACAGCCTTCATGGATTTGATGAACCGCTTGTTCAAGCAGTATTTGGACATGTTTGTCATAGTCTTTATTGATAACATTCTTGTCTACTCCCGCAGTGAGAGTGGTCATGCAGACCATCTTAGAATAGTATTACAAACTCTCAAATCCCATTAGTTTTTTGCCAAATTCAGTAAGTATGAATTTTGGATAAGATCAGTAGCCTTCCTTGGTCATATCATTTTTGGTGATGGCATTAGAGTTGACCCTTAAAAGACCAAAGCAATAAGAATCTGGATGAGACCTATCTCTCCATCAGATATTAGGAGTTTCTTGGGTTTGGCAGGCTATTACCAACGATTTATGGAAGGTTTTTCGTCTATTGTATCCCGCATGTCCATATTAACTTAGAAGAAAGTCAAGTTTTAGTGGTCAGATTCTTGTGAAAAATGTTTTCAGGAGTTGAAGACTTGACTAACTACAACCCCAGTTTTGACTAGACCAGATGGTTCAAATGGATTTGTGGTATATTGTGATAGTTCCAGAGTTGGTTTAGGGTGTGTTTTGATGCAGAGAGGTAAGGTCATAACCTATGCCTCTTGACATCTTAAGCCCCATGAAAAGAACTACCCCACTCATGATCTTAATTTAGCAAAAGTGGTGTTTGCCTTAAAGATTTGGAGGCACTATTTGTATGGGGTGTATGTTGAAGTGGTCACAAACCATAAAAGCCTTCAGTATGTGTTTTTTCAGAAAGACCTGAACCTATATCAGAGGAGGTAGTTAGAGTTGTTGAAAGACTACGACATGAGTGTCTTGTATCATCCGGGCAAGGCCAATGTAGTGGATGATGCTCTTAGTAGGATGTCTATGGGTAGTGTTGCTCATGTGGACGATGATAAGAAGAATTTAGTTAAGGAAGTTCATCAGCTTGCCCGACTAGGTGTCCGCTTAGTCGATTCAGCAGGGGGTAGCGTATAGGTGCAGAATAGTTCAGAATTATCTCTAGTTTCTAAAGTAAAAGAAAAGCAGGACAGAGATCCCAGTCTAGTTAAGTTGGAACGGTCAGTCAGAGATCAGAAAGTAGAGGTTTTCTTCTGAGGAGGAGATGGTGTGTTGCATTGCCAGGGTCGGCTATGTATGCCAGGTGTAGATGACTTGAGGCAATGAATTCTTGTAGAAGCGCATGGTGCGCGTTACTCAATTCATCTAAGGAACACTAAGATATATCGCGATTTGTGAGAGATCTATTGGTGGAGTGGGATGAAGAAGGATATCGCAGAGTTTGTAGCTAAGTGCTCTACGTGTTAGCAGGTTAAGATTGAGCACTAGAAGCCTAGTGGGTACATACATGAGTTCAGTATTCCTATTTAGAAATGGGAAAAAGTGAATATGGACTTTGTGATAGGTTTGCCTCGTACTCATCATCAACATGATTCTATTTGGGTCATTATAGATAGGATAACCAAATTAGCTTACTTTTTTTCAGTTCATACCTCCTATCTAATTGAGGACTATGCCAAACTCTATTTCAGAGAGTTGGTTAGGTTACACGGAGTCCCAGTATCCATTATCTCAGATAAGGGCACCTAATTTACCTCTCACTTCTGGAAAGCATTCCAAAAGGGTCTTGGTACCCAAGTTCATCTCAGTACAACCTTCCACCCTCAGACAAATGGTCAAGAAAAAAGGGCCATTCAGACTTTGAAAGATATGTTAAGAGTGTGTTCCATGGACTTTAAGGGTAGTTGGGATAACCACTTACCCTTGATTGAGTTCACATATAATAACAATTATCATTCCAGTATTCAGATGGCTCTGTTTGAGGCACTCTATGGTAGGAGATGTAGATCTCTAATTGGTTGTTCAAAGTAGGCGAGGCCACAGTAGTAGGGCCTGATCTAGTGTTTGATGACTTCGATAAGGTTCAGTTGATCAGAGAAACACTTAGGGCATCCCAAAGCCAACAAAAATCATATACAGATGTGAGGAGACAAGATCTTGAGTTTGAGATCAGTGACTTTGTGTTATTGAAAATCTCTCCCATGAAGGGGGTAGAGAGGTTCGGCAAGAAGGGAAAACTCAGTCCTCGATATGTTGATCCTTACAACATTCTCATCTGTTTCGAAAAGATAGGTTACGAGCTTGAGTTACCTTCAGATTTAGCTTCAGTGCATCCAATGTTTCATGTTTCCATGCTAAAGAAATGCATAGGTAACCCAACGGTTGTAGTCCGTATCGAGGGTATAGATGTTCAAAACAACCTTTCTTATAAAAAGATCCTAGTCAAAATTCTTGATCATCAGGTTCACAGATTGAGGAACAAAGAAGTTCCTCTAGTCAAAGTTCTTTCCCGGAATCTGCCCGTGGAGGGAGCTACTTAGGAAGCTGAAGCAAATATGTAGACTAAGTATCCTCACCTCTTCTCCATAAAATCAGACTCAGCTCAAGGTAACAATTTTTCCTTGAATTTACTCAGTTCCATGCTCAGATTATCTTTACAACTCTGTATCAATTTAGTTGCGTAGCATTCTTATATCATGCCTACCTTCATGAAATAGCTCAGTCATGTTTCATGCCTTCAAAATTTTAGTCATGCTTCAGTTATGTATATTCAGTGTGAAAACTCAGTATATCAGTAGTTCCATTCATGAAATCATGCCTTTGTTGTGCATGTCCAGTATGTAAATTCAGTCTTTCAGTATTCTCATCTTAGTCAGTCTTATTCGAGGAAGAATATTTCCCAAGGGGGAGATATTGTAAGACCCCACAAAATCCTAAGCTTAACTCAGTCCTTTAGAGCATGAAAAAAGGTCCTAGACTTAGAAATTTCAGCTAAGTGTTTACACTTAGAATTATTTTTAGCCTTCATAAGTTGGCGATCTTATTTCATGACCCATATGACTTAAAATGTCTATCCTTGGATTAAATCATGATTAGGTATGTCAATAGGTCACTTCAGGTGATTTTTGGAATTTTCAAACCTTGTTTGAACCAAAACAGTGGGTCGACGCAATCTCAACACACCGTGTTGCCCATCGCGTCAACAAATATTTTCCCAGCCTCAAAGTGTAGATCTCAACGAACTTGACGTGGTGCATTGGTAATCGCATCGATACCATTGATGCGGCGGATTGATCTGCGCATCACTGGGCACGATTTTTGTTCTCTTAATTTCGCATCCAGATGGGTAAATAGGTCTTTTTCTCACCTTATATCAGCCCCCAAAACATGAGATTAAGCCTCTCTAAAGGCAAAATCCCTCATTCTTTCTCAAATCTTCTTAAGAACAAACCCTAGGGGATCTAATTTTAAATTCAAGCTTCAAGAACACACCATCAATCCTCACAAATTTAACTACCAAGGTATGTTAGGTGTTCATCTATGGGTTCCTTTCACCTATGGAGTCCAAGAATCTTTTTTTAAAAACTACAATTTTAATGATTCATGATTTACATGCTTAAATTGCATTGTATTCATGTTCATGACATTATTTGAGTTTTCAATCCATGATTAATTGCAAGTTCCATGAAATTGATTTAGTATGTTTATCAAATTGTGAAATCCCCAAGTTATAATCCTTGAATTAGCAAGTTCGGGTGTTGTAGTTACAATGTTTATATGTTACGCATGGTTATATGAATTAAGTAGTACTCCCCAAGTTTTTGATAGAATTTTCATGTGAATTAAATGGTGAAATCATGACATGTTAGTCTACACATAAGTTTATGCCTTACAAGTATTTGATAGAATGTCTCTATGAATGAATTATGGGCAAGTGAACATTGTAATGTTTTCAAGATCATGTTATGCTCTACTTTTCATGCTATCGAGTCCTGGGGGTATTCAATACCCGAAAATCTAGTTGTTAACCTAGAGATATAGTAGTTATAGGATAGTCTCAGAGATATCGCGACCAGTAGTATCCAGTCAGTACAGAACTCAGTATATTCAGTCAGACATCAGAACTTAGTGAACTCGGTCCAGTTTTATTTGTTAACACAATAAGTAATAGTTCAGTCCATCCTAGTATAGTTTAGAAATTCGTTCCGTGTCTATTCAGTTGGGAGTAGGATTCAGCACCAAGTGAACCCAAGGATGGGGACTCACCTACCAGTAGAGGGTGTGATCCTTAGAAGTAGTCCTTATGTTCCATAACTACGTAGCCAGCATAGGTTGATATATCAACCTTCCATATTGAGGGTTGATGAGGTGTTTTACCTGCTTGATTGAGGGTACCGCCATTCTCATTCAGAGTACCTGCCAGATTGAGGGTGACTCTTCAGCTTGTCTTTACCTGTGGCATGGTACTGACACCCTTCCAGCTGGGGTTATAGATTGGACCCTAATAAGTTCAGAGAGGGGCAAGTCGGTTAGATGATTATTTCTCACAGTTTTAGTTTTAGTATAGAACTCAGTTCAGTTCTACAAAATCAGAACTATCAAACACATTCACTTAGTTATCAGTAACTTTATATATCAGTTGCTCTATTAGTAGAACTCAGTATTTAGCTTCAGTTAAAGCTCAAATACAGTATACACATATATGCACAGTATTGCATACTTATTAATTACAACAATTTAAGTTATCTATGTACTCTCATATTCAGTTAATCTATATCATTTAGTCAGTTACTATTCATGCATATGAACCCTTGCATTTAGCCTTACCTCATATAGCATACTAGTACATTCCAGGTACTGACGCATACTTTCTCTTTGCGCTATGATGTCTCATATCATAGGTTCGGACTCTTAGGTTCCTGACCATGCACAACAGTGTCAAATTTAGTAGTGAGTCCTCATCTATAGAGGATATATTTTTATTTTAGTATTTCAGTAGTTGGAGTTAGTTGGGGGTTTGTCCCATCAACTCTACAATTTAGATAGTTCTGTTAGAGGCTTTTTAGACTAGTCTATTTCAGACAGTATTTGGTATTTCAGATGTTTTCATCAGATGTTATATTTTACCAGTATTTTAGATTTTGAACCTTATGGCATTTCAGCCTATTTTCCACATTACTTTCAATATTTTTATTAAGTGCTCATAGCAGGTACCAGTCATAGGTTAGCTTGTGGTCCTTTAGGGTCGTAAGCACCATGCAGCATCCGAGGTACAAACTCGGAGCATTACATAGGTGTTTTACATGATTTTCACTTATCAAGTAATAAGTCAGTTAGACCATGGTTTTAACATCATATTCAGAACACCATGATCATGTTGACCACTATCAGTTTACATGTTTATAATTACCTCAGAATTCGTATGCATTATTATTTTTAGATTTCCATGACCTGAGCATACCAGTTATCAGTTATCAGTGCATGCACCAATTGGTCTTTCAATGTCTTTCAGTTAGGAGTAGGATTTAGCACCGATCGAACCTAGGGATAGGGGCTCACCCGCCAGATAGGACTGGATCCTTAGTAACAGTCCCTAAGGGACAGAACTACATAGCCAATGTAGAATTATGGGAGATCACCTGCCAGTTTAGGACTGACACTCTCTTAGAGGTCACTCGCCAGATTAGGACTGACTCCTTAGTCCTTGGGGATACCAGCCTTGTGGATCCACATCGTCTGCCAGTGTTAGTACCCGTGGCATGGTACTTACACCCTTCCAACTGGGGTTACAGGTTGGACCCCAATTAGCTCAAATTGGGGCATGCCAGTTACATGATACTTCCCACAGTTTCAATCAGTATTCAGTGTATCTCATCTCAGGTTTGCTTGACCAAGTGTACAGATTTTTAGTTATTCAGTTATACAAATTTTAGTCATTCAAATTACAAATAATCTCGGAAATATATTTATACTTGGTCTTGCATTCTCAATATTATATGTCACATTTTCATGCTCAGTATCTATACATGACCCTCAGTACAGTTTTTACAACATATTCAGCCTTATAAGATAATTTTTTACAACATTTATGTTTTTATAGCTTTCCAACTTCAGTTCTACTTATTCTACAAAATTAAAGATTTAAGAAACTAAGTTTAGTAATTCACTAGCTTATCAAATTATGTTTGTTACTCATGTTTAATATACTTCAACTTTCAGTTTATTTCAGTCTCTTGGTTAGTCTATTTGCACTTAGCATGCATATTTTAAGAGTTTGTACCTATTAAGTTTTACTTATTAAATGTACCCCCACTTACTCAGTATATTCCTGAAGTACTAATACACATATATGTCTATGTGGTATATTGCCTCATAATATAGGTACCAGTTGTAGCCTATACGACATAATCAGACAGTGTGCAGCTTCCAACTAATAGGTGATAAGTTCTCTTATTTCGGGGACTCCAGTCAGTAGTAGTTCATGTACTTTTATTTGATTATTCATATGTATTAATTTGTGGTAGTTGAAGGAATGTTCCATCTATCTATAGTTAGTATAGTAGATACTTCATAGATAGTTAGTCAGAATCATGTATTGTAAATCAGGTTCTTTCTTCAGATGTATCATTTTGTAAACTTAGTCAGTATTATATTCAAAAAGATTTTCTCATGATTATTGTTCCACTCAGCAAATTATGTTTTGTTATATACATATTAAATCAGTTGCTCAACAGTATGCCAGTTCATGGGTTAGTTTGGGATCACTCGTGGTTCCAAGCACCATGTTATAACTTTGGGGTAGTCTCGGGTCGTTACATATGATCATTTGCTCCTTTTTCCTTTTCAAGGATTATTGTGTTTAGAACTGATTGATCTACCACGCTTCATGTATGCAGTAGATTTTATCCTTCTCAGGTACATTCAATTTGAAGCATGTACAACTAAATATGAGATTAATATTGGGTCAGAAAATGCTTCTAGAATTTGAACTTGAATTATCTTTTGAATGAGGATTATATTAATGATAATTCACAATTTATATTTTAACTATTTATTATCTCCCCCTCATGTTAGAAAAAATTACATAAATCTCAATTTACTTTAGAAAATTTATTTTTGTACATCATGGTATATCTATTGATCATATACAACGCATCAAAAATTTTTAGAGGGAATATTTGGTTTATGACCTTGAACCAATTGAGAAGAAAAAATAATCATAATCTATTGATCTAATGCATACAAGTGCTATTATATACAATATATCATATTTTATACCAACACATGAAGCTTTGTTCTCATTAGCAATGGTTTAACTATTTATCTAAGGCATTCAATGCTGAACCAATATTATCAAAATGAATTGTCTTGATTACACAATTTGAAAATTACGCTTTTAACTCAATTTTATTGAGCAAACAACTTTATGAATGTCAAACTGCAGGTTGACAATAAATGTACATGTGATCATCTTATGAATGCATCTTTTTAACATATCACATGATAGGTTAATGAACCCATATTCACCTTTTATACTTTTCAAATTTAAGGGAGTCAATCCCAATATTAGTTGGTCCAACCAACTTATCACGACAGTAAACAACATGAATAATTCTCGAAGAATTTTCTAATTCTTCATTATATGTCTATTAATCAATATATACATCTTCAGATGCCATAATCGTTCATGCCAACTTATGAACTTGTTTGTACTAGTAAACAACAAGTTTACTATGATATGTGATTTTTGTTTTAGTAAATTTTAGATTTACTATTACATGAATAAGTTTTTGAATTTACTACTTTGGGAGTACATTTAGAATAATTTCTCTCAATTATTCTGCCTCTTCTGGAAGTGAGTTGTGATACCATCACAATCAAGCTAAATATTATCATATTTACCTTAGAGAATGAGTCTATACTTTTAATAATCAAAATTTTCATTCCCCGAAATGGAATATAATTGTTCCTTAAGTCTATTACATTTTGATAGCTTATAACCTCTTTCATGATATTACTACTTCAGGACTAAATTGAGGCATACATATAATGTAATGTAGAGAATTTTTCTCTAACATATCTTATAATCATAACAAGCGCGTGAAAATATTATCACTTTTGATGATTATTATCATATTGTCCCTCCACGCATATATTCATACATTTAATCATTTATCTTTTTTCAAATATATTAGGCACTACTACCAATGAAGCATATTCAATGGGACAAATTTAATGTCTTTTTACCCAAAACATGTTATTTTACCTTGTCCATCATTATATCATCAATATGGTGCATTGAGATTCAAACTCAATGAATTATCCATATAAAGACGTCTTAGGCCATAAATCAATGAGAATTAAACCCAACATCTTATCATCATAGTACATCGAGATTCTAATATGAGGTCTTACACTTTTAGTGAGATGAAATATGAATCCACCATCTTTCTCTCAACTAATGACATCATGAGTCAAATCGTGTAACTCACCTTTAAGGCTTTGGTGAAATAAACGAATCCATTTTGTTCTTATTAGTCACTGCCTCACTGGATTAGATAGGTTAATTAACCTTTAACTTGATCCAATATCACCAAGTAATCTTGTTTGTATGCTTAGATAAACCATGATTATAAATGAGTCAAATCAAATGAAGCAGATATTCCATCTACAAAATATATGCAAAAGTAATGTATTAACATATTTTAACTTATTTGCTACCTATATTTTTAGTTGCAGTGTTACCTGGTTGTCTTACCCATTTCTCAAGATTAACAATATGGGTTCATATAATGTAACTCAATGATGAAGTTAGAGACTTCGTGCTGATAATGTGTTATGAAATATAAAGCATAGAAGAAGAAGAATGGAGAGCGAACATAGAGTAATTCTTATTTCTCTTGAGGAATTCTTCAGGGGTCAATTACAATGAAGGAGAACCCCTTTATTTATAAGGGAAAACTAACTTTGTCCCAAAAGTTGGGGTTTCTAACTTTTTTCATAAATAGACATTCACTATATGTGGTAATGCATTTATAATAAATAAAGAGAAGTAGAAGCTAGATATAGAAAAGTAACCAAAAAAAGCAAAAAGAAAGAAATAAAAAAGAAGAAAAAAACAAAAATAAGAAAAGAAAATAAAAAAGGATAAAAAGAAAAAAGAAAAGAAAACGAAGAAAGAAAAATAAAAGCTAGAGATAGAAGAGTAAAAAAAATGAAAAGACAGAAAAAAGAAAAAGAAGAAAAATGAAAATAGGAAAATAAAAAAATAGAAAAAAATAAAAAAAAACCAATAAAGAAAAAAAAGAAAAAAAAAAAAGAAGAAAGAAAAAAAGAAGAAACAAAAAGAAAAAAAAAAAAAAGAAAAAAAAAAACCAAAAAAAACAAAAATGAAAAAAGAAGAAGATGAAAAAACGAAAAAGAAAGAGAAAAAAAGGACAGAGAGAGAAGAGAGAGAGAAGGAGAAAAATAAGGGAGGATGAGAAGCCACAAAAATATTGCTATTTTGTTATCACACTTCATTTTTTTTTAAAGTGTTGCTATTTAGCTTAATTATGAACTTAAGCTTACTAGTCTTTATACTTTTCCCTCTGTTGCCCCGTTATAAGTTTGGGTCACCCTCTTAAATAGTATATGTGATTTGCACTTTTTTTAACTATAAAGTAGGTGTTTAAAGTGATTAAATTCATCATAATTCTACTATGTTCTTATTCTCTCAATGTTCTTTTTTCTTTTCCTATATATACTTTGATTAAACGTTTCTTATTTTTTTCCTCCTGCTCTGGATGAAGTTGTTATCTTTTAATTTTCTCTTTTATTTTATTTTACTGCAACAACCAAGAATAACATTTCAGCTCTGTGAAAATAAAATTGTAGCAATTGGGCAAAATGCAATTGTAGTAGTCAAGCAAAATATAACTGTTGTGCAAAATTCAATTGTAGCAGTTGTGCAATATTCAGCTGCAGCAACCAAGAACATAACAGTTATGCGTAACTATGCAGTTACTAATATGCATCATATAGTAAATACTACTCGACAATTAAGCTTGAAATAACCAAAAAAGTGGACTGTATTGACCCTTTAGTCTATTTTCTCGATTTTCATGCTTTTTTGGTGTTTTGAGCCTTTTTATAACAGCTACAGATCATTTATGACTTGTCAAAACTATCGTTTCAACTACCGGATAGTTGTTTTAAGCTCATTTCTCTGTTTTGGAGCTTTAGTTGTTAAGGAATTGGTCTCGGACCAAAACTCTTAGTAAACGGCCTCGGATAAGAAATCCGACAGTGCTAACAACTCTAGAATGCTGATTTTAGGCTGGAGGACCCTTGGTTCATGTCTCAAGGTTTTCTGACCCATTTTGGGTTGTTGGGTAGAATTTTTTTAAAACAGAACTAGATATGGGACCCATATTCAAACAAAACGATCTTGAATAAAAATTTTGATGCTTCTGTTGAGTTTAAAATTTCAAATTTGGTATGGTAGCATAGTTTGTTTGCGGACATAAATTTGAATGAATCTCAAACACCCAATCGGAGTACATGTGGACTTAGAAGAATTTAGTGTAGCCAACCGTTGCCCATCGCATTTGCGAGGTTGGGGTCTTATTCGTGAAGGGTCAACCTTTTGACCATTGTGATCACGAACCTTCCCTCTCGCATTCGTGATGAGGGTGAACCCGACCTAATTTATTTTTTGTCTTCGCAATAGCAACCCTCAGGTATTGAGATCTATTTGGCTGCATTCGCAAAGGGTAACCTTACCAGGTATTGCGATCGTGACCCTTGGCCTCCACTATCATGAAGGGCAATTGCTTGACAGTATGTAATCCCCCTTTCCGTATTTTACCACCATTTTCTAAGTCCTAATACGCCATTATTGAACCCTAGAGCTTGAAAAAGAGTGGAAAATCATCCATTGAAGCTTAGGTAAGCCAGCCCAACACTCCCTGGTTATTTTTCATTATTTTTCCATCGAATTCCACTATTTTCATTATAAATTCCTATAATTTAGGTCCCTAATTCCTATACTTTAAGGGCTGATTTGGATCTCGATTTGTGACCTGTTAAAGAGGAGCCTTGGAGTAACTGGTAAAGTTGCTGCCATGTGACCAGGAGGTCATGGGTTCAAGCCTTGGAAACAGTCTCTGGCAGAAATGCAAGGTAAGGCTGCGTACGATACACCCTTGTTATGGGGCCCTTCCCCGGACACCGTGCATTGCAGTAGCTTTAGTGCACCGGGCCGCCCTTTTGTTTATGCTCAATTTTAAGCATACATTTCTTATCCTTTGAGGAACCTCGTGAAAGATTTAATTTTGAATTTGGTTTGTGGGCCCTGCAGGCCCGTTCTTGACCCAAATTTTGAAAGGAGTTTTATATACAATATGGATGTTGTCTTACTCTTAACAATATGTAGATTATGATTTTGATAGTAAGATGATAATTTGAGATCGTGGAGTAAAGATGAGCAATTTATGGGGGATTCAAGATTGTGGTTCAGCATTGAGGTAGGCTTCGGTCTACTTTTCCCTATGAGATTGTGTATGGTATAGATTTCATGTTAGGTAGGGGCGATAGGATATATTTACGACTAGTATGGCATGACTTATCCTACTTAGGGAATTTGGGTTAGAAATGTGACCCGAACCTTAGCCTAGAATACATAATCTAACCTTAAGAATGGGGATCCTATTATCCTTGTTTATGGACTTGTTTAGGCATAGATCTACATTATGGATCCTTTAATATAAGACTTACTATTTGACTTAGTAAATTTTTTGGTACTTACCTGATTAGATCCTTTAGTGACTTTACGCCCTTATTTGTCGTAGTTTCTCAAGTTATGAGGTTTTATTATGTTAATTATATACTGTTGGGCCCGTGGCTACGGTTATGCTACCAATTGGACTCCATGTGAGTATTCTATCCTTAATATTCGTTCAAGACCAAGCAGTGCATACGAATATTTTAAGTCCCCTATTAGTCCCTTCATCCATGAGCCACAGTGCTAGAGAATAATGATCATCATAGGTCCTGCCTTTGCGATCTTTTGAGCAGATAGGTATTATACACTTGTTACGTTATAACTCATGGATTGGAAATGGTCAATAATTGGTTTTTGTTGCATTCATTCATATGCATTGCGTATCACCAATATGATTATTTGGTGCTTATGTCTATCGACCTTATGGGGGGTTGTATAAGTATGAGCTATGATTGTTGTTTGTTGAGCGTTTACTTGAACCTTCTGAACTTAGGAGGTCTTGGTTAGGTATTAGTTGTCTAGACTAACCAGTTACTTTATTGTTGGTTTATGGTTATTTCATAGCAGGATGGTCATGGACTGGTACCCGAGATTGTCGATACATTTTTGATTCCTTATCTTTCTCTATTTGGTAAGTCATATTATTGATAGGTTACCTCATGGTTAGAAATTATTGTTAGAGATCCAAACTATACTAGTATTAGCTTTCTTACTTAGTTATAAGCCTTGAGATGTTAGGTTGGCTCCCTCAGGTTATTATATTTTAGTTTAGTCCTATATAGGTGTGCGTATATATATATATGATATTACCGTATATCAACCTCTTTCCTTATTTATTCATATCATATATGTATCTTTTGTCCTTGTATTACTACTATATATCTTTCGTTCACTCTTTATTTGTATATTGGCTAGTGAAATACGGTATTGTAATTTAGTTCCTGAATATTGTTAGAATAGGATTGTTTACACTTTCTGCTCTATCAGCATGATTATGTTTAGTTTCTTGAATAGTTGCCTATTTTTTATATTCCTTCTTTACCTGTTATTTATACTTGAATTATCTTTAAAGCCCAGTCGGTTGATGCCTACCGAATACCACTGATTGTTTCTCATACTGCACTTTTGCAGCGTGTAGATCATAGTATGAATTTTTGCCGTTGATGTGTTTATCATGCAAAGCCATTATGGATTGGAGATTTGGAGTAAAATACTGATGTTCAGAGTATTTCTGATCTTCCTATATTAATTTGACTTAGAATTTCATAGATGGTTTGTACATATACATTTATTCTGTATTTCAATTTGTACTCTTTTTGTATTAGAAGCTTTTTTACTGACTTCACCAGGTTTTGGGATTATTTTATATATTAGACTCCTTATTAGATTCATTTTCCGCTGCTTTCTTTCTTTCTCTTGATAAACCATTACTCATCATTCTAGACTATGGGTCGGCTTATTTATTAGTGGGTTATAGTAGGTTCCATCATGACTGTAGAAATTAGATCGTGATATTGGTATTAGAGCCTAGGTTTATCGGTATGTTTCTATAAGAGCTAAGCGTCTAGTATAGTCCTACGGATTGGTATGGAGATGTCTGTATCCTATTTTCTGGAGGTTATAAGGCATTCTTAAGAAATTCTATTATTGACTCCCTACTATGTGCTCGTATTTCTATGAACTTATAGTACTTCTTTTGAATCCTTTATTTTCTAAATGGATAACTCGAGGTTATCGATAGATGCAGATGGGACTTCAACACATGTTACTAGAGTTTTAGCTCTGCATCGGGCTAGGGAGTTATAGACTCATGTCGAAGATCTTCAGTGTTAGCCAGAGAAATTTAGGGGCCTGTGTAGGCTCAGGTAGAGTTTGTGACCACCTCAGTTCTTCAAGAGCTGGTGTAAGGGATTTTAGTATTTTAGTGGATACTCCACAACTAGAGATGATATTTGGTACATCGAATGGTTCTCAGACCGGAGTTGGTAGTTAGTAGGGTTTCTTATCAGTTTTAGAGTATGAGATTTTATTTCTCGACAGGGCCAGTCATACTCCTATATTATATCCTTCAGATCATGAGATGGTGAATGGATTTACTAGAGAATTAGCTTTACCACTCTGTTTGCATTAGAACATTTGATTGCAGTTGGATCTACTTTCTTTTAGATTGTTGATTATGCGAGGGCTAACAAAGGCATGTATTAATACATATGAAGGTGGCGGTAAGAGGCCATGTTATCAGTACAATGTTATTGGTATCCCATTTGAGAGTAAGGGTACTCCCAACAGGGATCAGCATCACTTGAAACCTATTAGTTTCGTACAAATAATATCTTAGGCTATATGTGGCTCTTAGATCAGTTGTTGTGTCACAATGGGTAGAGTTCTTTTCATATATTGCAGAGTATTTGGTATTAGATCTGCAAGCCGTGGCAGATGTTTTGGATCAACGGGTGTAGTGCATCCGACAGTCCTAGGGGCATGTTTGGACTGTGGAGAGGTCGGTTATTAGTTTATGAAGTTACCCAAGCATGAGTTTGTAACTCCCCGAGACTACCCCCTGGACATCACACGGTGCTTAGGACCATAAGTGATCCCAAGCTAACCCTTGTACTGGCATAACTCATGAGCAACTGAATAAAATACATAAATCTAAACGAAATAAGCGAAAGATAAATCTTTTTTGAATATGATCAATACAAACTATATTAAAATGATTACAACCCTTATTATATGAAACAAAACTAGAATCAAATACATCAACTCTACTAACTGTCTATGAAGCCTCTACTAGTATTGACTGTAGGTAGCCGATACATGACCCTAGCTATCCCGAATCAATACGACTAAATAAAGAAAAATAAAATACTACTCAAACTATGACTGACTCGAGCCCTTGAATCAAAAGGACTCATCACCTACTGACTGGAAGCTGCAAGTTGTCTGAATATGATGTACGCACTGCAACTCGTACCTATATTATGAGACAATGTAGCACATAGACATATATGTGGATCAATACTTTTGGAATGTACTGAGCATGTGGGGGTGAATGCATAAGTAAAAATAGTAACTAAAGGTATATATAACTTGTAAAGAATGCATGCTAAGTGTAAATGACTCACATTGGCTTGAATAACTGAAAGCTGAAAATCATAAATCATGAATAATAAAGCATACTGTATAAATCTTGTGAGCCATAACACTCTGTTCTAAAAGTTGTACTTGTACTCTGTTTTCAAATCATGCAATCTAAGTGTAGAAAGGACTCACCTTTATCATATGAAAACTAAAAGCGGAAATTCTGTAACTGATGTCTTAAGTAAGGCAATATCTGAGTAAATTTGTGATCCTTTACACTTAATTTTTGAAAGTTGTTCTGTTATTCTTTTTCTGTTAGGACTTAGGGAGGTTCTTATAACTGACATACACCATGTGAGCTATCATGGTGTCCAACGTTTTGTTCCCTTGAGGGGAAAAACTTACGTAGGGGAGAGTTGTCATACTCTTTCCAATGAGTAGGACCTGAGCTAAGTGATCACAATCTGTATCTGCATCCATATAAATGGGAATAGTTCGAATCTATACCTACATTGGCTCATAGTTTTGGGACATGTGAACTGAGACACATACCCAACTCGGTGCTAAATACTACTCCCTTTACTTATATGCTTATTCTGTAGGAAATCCACCTTAAAACCAGCATAAAGGTTTAGAATGAAAATCAGTTATGCAACTATCTGTTTTAAACTGTATTCAAAACTAATCTATGTGGATTCCATATCCTAGCTGAGGATCAGAAAGATCAAATATTGCTTAAAATCTGAATATATGCTTGTCAAAGAATGTTTAAACATCATATTTCTTGAAATATCAAGAGCTAAACTTAGGGCTTATAACCCATGCTTGAAAATCATGTCAAATTATAATAGAATTCATGCTCAATAGAAATAATCTTGAAATACTTTAACAATTCTAGTCAAGACAACTAAATTCACATCTTAATGTATATAAAAATCAATGCACGCGCATAAACATGCGAAAATAGAGATGCAATTCAACACTTAATCACTTGTAACTTCACAGACTTCAAATAATGATAATTCGGTATGAATCCTAGACTGCAAATCATGTAAATTCAACTTTAAAAATTAGTTTTGAGCACAAGGATAAAAGGAGTGTCCTTGTTCATAACTCCACATACCTTAATAGTTTGAATTTGATGTAGAAAGCTTAACTTTGAAACCCTTGGAGATAATCTTGAAAGCTTTTCCTGAGATTCTTGGATTAGGTAACTTAATTCTTGATTTTTCTTAAAGAGATGAAGAGATTATGTCACTACCTGAACCGAGACCCAGGCCGCGATGAGCATCCCAAACCATGAAGGCCGAGAGGCCTCTATACCAGCAATCATATGCACAATTCATAAAATATAAGGAAATGCAGAAAATAAAATGAAGTCATGGTCATCCAATTTCAACAAGACCCAAATCCATCTAACACCTGTCTACAAAATCTCTATTAACCAAAAGAAAATAATATCTATTTGAAGACCGAGACAAGGCCCCCGATCGAACCATAAACTAAAAATAATTAAATCATGAGATAAGGACTTCTGAAATAAAGGAGGCTTACCAACTCCATTCATCTAATAATGGTCTACAGCTTAGCGGGACCCTAGACTAATCCTCAGATCTTGAAATATAGAGGGGTCAATACAAATGTACTAGTACGCAAAGCAATCCAAAATAATATATTTATATATAACATAAGTGAGGGCAATTCATAAAACATTTTACATATGATATATGAAAACACATGGGAAATCTTAAAAGATTTTAACACATTTCTTTAAAACTATGACCCACTCTTTATTTTACTTCTAAGCTAGATAGTACACCCTACAATCTGTAATTCCATGGGCTATATAAAATCCGCCCTTGATTCGGTGGCCAGGCCCCCAATCCAAGTTTGCCGCAAGGATTGAAGTATCTATAAGGGGAACACACAAGATCACACACCAGGGTGACAAAATCCCCAATCAAATCAACATGTCATGGTAGTGTACAAGATCATAAAGCAGGGCTCCTAGCCATAGTCCCAATTTGTGGTGACATGAATCAAGGTTCATACAATCACAAAGCAGGGTACCATATCCTGTATCGGCAAATCACGGTTTCTAGCGTTAAGTCTTTCAACTCGTACTTTCTTCAGACAAATATCTAACTCTCTTTAAGCCCATTTTTAATCTTTTCTAAACATGTATCTTTCTAAATTCAAAATCTGAGTAAAATCTATATTTTAGTCTGTCCTAAATCAGCTATGGCATTCATCTATTTTGGTATCAGCATACCAAGACTTGAAAGTCATATTTCTCAGCCATACATTATCAAGTTACAACTCTTTTCAAGCAAAACAATGTTTAGACCATCAAATCAATCAAACAATGCAAGAGAGTTCTTATTTTCAAAAAGTATTTCAAACTATGCAGAGATTCTCTCTTTTCAACATTTCGTCAAACATGTGGTGATCCAAGTATTTTGTGACAAACCATGCAACTCTTTAAAACCATCACTTCTCCTTTATATAAACAAGAAACAAACTTTTTCTCTTCAGTTCATAACAAAAGACAAGTCCCAAACAATATTAAACACACTTGTATCATGCTTCTCAATATGCATTTGAAATAATCTATACCATATGAAAACAATGGGGATTCTTAGCAAGAGAGGGATTCTATATGTTCATGCTCTCAATTCAATCTTCAAATTCACTTACATACATACTTGTATATGAATACAAATCAAATTTATGGGAAAGGCCTCAAGACCAAAGAATTTTATCATTGAAAGAATTCAAAATGAATGATCTTTAATATAATTCAAAACCCTTCATGAACTCATTATTTCTCAATATTTAATCATTACTAAAAATATTTTTCACCATGACCATGTAGTTTAAGAAAAATCTACGTACCTTAAATTACAAGGTTTAAAGAGTAGAACTCGAGTCTTGATTTGTTTCTTGGAAATCTTAGACTTAAGGAGTGATTTTCTTGATTTCTTGTTCTTGGAGGAAACCCTAGTTTGATCTTATATTTTTGAGAGTGAAAAGAGGATTTTGATGTTGTATAACTGATAATGATGGACTAAAAATATTTAGAATATAATTTAATTCGTGTGACAAGTTTCTGGGGATGAAAAGTACCAAAATACCCCATTAAAATGCACTTTTTACGCGATTCGACCTCAATTGATGGTCTGTTGACAGACCGTCAGTCTGGTGATAGACAATCACTCCAACCGTTAGTTCTTGGCCATAAAATGATCTTACTACTTAAGTCTTGCCATAAAACTTGATGGGCCATCACTGGCTTGACGGTCCATCAGTCTGGCCATCGCACATCGACAGACTAACACCTCTCAGTAAAATAGGCATAACTTTTTACCCTACTATTCAATTAAAATGAAACTAGTGGTATTGGAAAGAGGACTCAAAGAACTTTAATTTTATATATAGTAGGATCCCTTGTTCATTATATACAAAAAGTTATGGTCGATGGAAGTTGTCCCAAGTTTAAACACACACTAAAACTCAATCGATAGGAAAGATTTCAACTCGTCTTTGAGTTAAGGGACCTCTATGATCTCAATTCATGCCCAAATATATTTACACACTACATAATTGATTAACACACTAAATTTTCATACGATTTATTGGCTTTTGGATTACATTTTAGCCCAAAATGCGGGGTGTTACAAATTGTGATGGAGTTTTGAAGTTCTTGGATGGAGGATAGAGTTTGTTCTTGAGAGAGAGACACTTTATTGGAGATTAATTATGAGTCAAGGGCAACTAATGCTCCTTAGGGGCTGAAATTATGTGTTATGGATGGATTTGGGTGAGGGAAAGTGACTAAAGTGCCCCTAGACCCTTTAGGAACTGAAGCAGCGTGTGAAAAAGCTCTGTATCCCATCTTATATTGCATTAGGCACAACAATGAATCACATTACTTATCACGTCGAGCAACCATCATGCCGCACCCCAATCGCATCGTCTTACTGCCTCACACAAAAAATGCCATAACTTTTCACTCGGGTATTGGATTAAGGCAAAATTGGTATCATTGGAAAGCTAACTCAATTTTCTACAATTTGGTTGGTATTGAGATGAAAAATTATATATATATAAAAAGTAATACATGTTCAAAGTTGACCCTAGTAGAATCAAATGCAAAGATTTAGCCGAATCAAAGGCTCTTAGCTCAAATTCACTCTAAGTGCTTCCTATGAATATTTTCACCTTGATATCACTTCACACTCTAGGATAATGACCATGAAACTTATATCAACATGGGAATATTTTGGATTGGAGCTCATACGCGTAGGAATGATGGTTAGAATTCTAGCGCAAAAATACGAGATATTACATTATCTCCCCTTTGGAATTATTCATCCTCGAATGATGGATAAGAACTTGTTAAATCCTTAGAGGTATGAAATAACGTGGACATGATATGTCTTTTAAGAAAGTATATAAATGAGCTGAAACATTAAAACCCTCTATCAAGAAACTGATTTCTAAGCTGACTTGCCTTTACTTACTATAAGGAGCTGATTCATGCTAAGAGTTTAGAATTCGCTTGAAGTGTTCATGATACAATCATACATATAGAACTATAAAGTGATAAATTATGTAAGCATGAATCATAAGATAGTGAGACTAAATCATACAATGGGTATTACGTCATCTGAGCTGGAATACTTGGAAAACTAAGATCAATCACTAAACACTTATGAATTGAATCATGACTAAATATCTGAATTATAGATATGATGCATGGACTGAACTGAATTACCTCATGGAATAGCCATACTCATGAAACTTCGATTAGTAAGACTTGATGGAAAGTTGGAAATCTATAGGAGCATATCTGCTTGATTGCTAAACTGGATTACAGGCTATATGGACTGGATCATGATGACCTCTCATACTTAAATAGAGTAATTTTTCAATACTCTTCTACAAAATTCTACTAATGTTAGGGAGTAAAGAATTTTGGGCATGATCTGAACAAGACATCTGACTAAGAAGTCACAACATTGATACCACTCTATAGTATGGAATATAGACATATAGCTTATAAGATAGGATAGAATTACTAGGCCTTAGGCAATGCAACTTCTTACTTTCAAGCTTAGCAACACTTCTCGAATACTTCCTCAACTATACTATTCCCCTTAAATACCATACTCATTTGATTCAACTTATCATTCTCACATGGGCATTGATAAATCTATCTACTAATGTCTAAACTATACTAAATCCTGCCAGCATGATCAAGCCTAACTCAAAATCACAAGGTATAACCCTCCATACCATAATAGCAGTCTAAACCACATGATTCAATCTTCTATATCTTTTAGAGCTCACACCCTAAGCATAATATGCACTGCGTTGCTACCTATCAACGTGAAATATGACGCATCGCATTGCTACTTATCAAGGCAAAATGTAATGCACCACGACTATATCATGGAGACTCATTATTTTTACTATCCAAACAGGTCTCAAACCTCGCCCAAAAAATCATAAACTTACCCTAGATGTGCTATCAACAACCCCAATCATGATTCAACTTAAAAATTTACATTTCGAGGTCGGGAAGGTTGGAAACTAACGTGCAATATATTCATCCACTTATACACCAACATGACATTCAAGCCTATTGTTATAACCACATATGAATGTCTAAACAAACACCTAAAATAGCATACTTCTCATATTCTCTAAACCTCTATCAACAATAACTTTCTTGCATGATTCTTAAGAAGACATACCTATAATTCTCAACTAACTATGACATATATCAAAGATTTACCTCAATGTTCTTTCATCCTTTAGAATTAGAAAATGTATAAATAATCTTTCTTAATGAGGGACATCAACTCTCTCTCATCTAAACCATTGCTTATTCGCTATGACTATCTTAACATAAGGAAAGGCCACTAAAAGGTTAGAAAATAAGGACCTAAAAAATGAAGGGGTACTAAGCATAACTGGACACTTTACTAAGGCCTGAGAAATAGAGTATCAACATCATGGATTTACCAAAGAAATCTAAACTGCGGGTATACATGACATAAATTGAATTTTGCTAGTATCTTGAGTTTTTGAGAAATGATCATACTCTGAAACATGAGTTCATGATTATCATAAGTTATTGAACATAAGACTGTAGTTCATAGATTCATGAGGGATAACTCGAATCACAGAGTGAAGCTGTTACTTACTTATCAAAAATTGAGAATGGACTTGAGTACACATGAAGTGTATAAGCACTAACCTTTGGCATAGATCTATCATGCAAGACATGAATTTGGTATGTTAATGAATGAAATCCAAGGAATGCTTTAGAGTAAGAAGGGGTCACTATCTCATCACAACTCTTAGAGGTAGTTACTTAGTGCCTTAGTTGGAGGTTGTTACTTAGTACCTCATTTAGAGGTTGTTACTTAGTACCTTAGTTAGAGATTCAAAAACTTACTCTGTGTTTGGACATACTTAGATTCGTACTCCTTTGGGCATATCAGGACTATGGATTTAGACACAATCAATATAGGTGCATTTTGATTTACTATATTTTACCTTTTATTTGAGTTGAGTTGGGGTTTTCATTCCCATGGATGATTTTATACCTTTGATGTTACTATATTGGTTGTTGTAGCCTGTGTAAATTTTTATGCTTATATGTCTACCCGTGTAGATGATTTCTTTTGCTATTGGATTGATAGATCGGTATTGTGTTTCCCTTTGGGTGTTTTACTTGGGTTAAAGTCTCATTTCCTTTGGCATTATGGCCTTTTTACGACCTTAGAGTGGTATTAGTTATGTTTTTTTGGTGCCTCTTGCACCTTGTATTGTTGGCATTGTTATTATTTGGTTGTTATTAATTCTTACTTGATAGGCGGCCAGTCTTTCTTTTGATTCTTATGCGTTGTCCTAAACAATAAACTCTGTTGGTTGACTCTCTCTCTTTTAGTGAGGTGAGGTTGGTTGTTTCCCTTCTACTGTCAAGGTTAGATCAATTGTTAAGTGGTTTGTGATGGTGAAGGTAAGTTTTGCCTTCCATGGCTTTGTTGTGATTCTAAAGTTTGTAATTCAATTTTATTTCCTGTTTTTGGTGTTGAAAAGTCTAAGCCTTGATTTTCTGGTTTGTTAGGTTCATCTCCTGGTGAAAGTCTTGATATTGGTAATGGTGTTGAGTTGGTTACTCTATTTTTCTGTGATGTGGTTCATGGATTAGTTGAATCGAAGTTGTTTTTTATAGGTGATTTTGGAAATTTCTTTTTTTTGGTAATTGATTAGCCTAATGTGAATTGGTGGAATGCTTCAGTTTGATGATATGCGATTGTGTATCAATTGTTAGTAACCAAAGCGGGTGTCATTGGGTGTAAGTATTCATTTCCATAGATGGAGTATTGGTTTGACCAGATTCAGGCTAAGGTTGTATTTTTCTAAGTTGCTCGAGCTTTAGCTACCATTAGTACTCTTTGTAGCTTTGGGGAGTTCTTGGTTATGCCTTATGTTATGTCTTCAGTGGATATGGATTTGATAGTTTGTATCTTTAGCCTGTGGTTTACCCTCAGATGTGGTTATGTCGGCAATATTTCAGTTTAAGCTCTTGCGAGAACCATTGGGGATATGCCGATTTCTGATGGTGAGGTTGCTTTGGGTGTTTGGCCTTAGTTAAGACTTGTTGGCTTAAGTTTTGAATTTTGACTCTTTTGAATAACGACTTGAATTTCATGATAGGTTGTTGCATAGGGACATTTAATCATCAACAAGACGGTTTAGATAGTTGAGATCGAGTAGTTTGATGTCGATGCTGAGATTATAGCTATGGATTGCGTAACTTTATTATAGCCCCATTTCTAAATTCGTTTTAGTTGGGAATTCATTTATAGTCATATTAAGCCTACTCATTACCTATTAGCTTATCTTTCATCGGTTTAGATGGTTTATGCTTGAGGGATAGTCCATTGGCATACGGTATTTGTTTTAACTGCTTTAGACCTTGATTCCTAGATTTCATTAGAATTTTAATTCTCTGCTCAGCAGAAAAAGTGTGCTTAAGTTGGACTTAACATGGGTTCATCCACATGTGGTGGGATATTTTCGTGTGAACCGCTCAATTTTGAGAGATTATGCTTGGAATTCATGATTATTGGTTTCGAGGATCATCCGGGCTAGTTGTAGCTCTAGATAGAGATCGCAGGTTTTGATCATCTCTATTTATGTATCCAGGTAGCTCCTTATGGGTTTATTTTTATGCTTACCATAATGGATTATCAGTAGATCAGCTTCGATCTCTCGCAGTTAGTATAATGTGATTGCGCGGTTAGGACTCAGATGACATTCTATACAAATTAGACTAAGTAGCAGGATTGGAAAGACATAAATAGTTAGATTAGGAAATTGGAGTTGGTTTCATGATTCATGCATTGGATTGTCTTTAGTTGGTTGAGTTTCTGCTTAATTGTACTCGTAGAAGCATGATATTAGTGTATTGTGGCTTGAATTTACATGCATTAGTCATTCTCAATTCTGTTGGAGGCCATGTGGTTGTTGAGAATGAGTTTTAGTTATTTGATAAGTGAAGTAAGAAAGTTGATGAAAAAGGGATAGCTTTGACTAAGTGAAGTAAGAAAGTTGGTGAAAAAGGGATAGCTTTGTCGAAATTCCTTGAAAGCATTGTTTATTCTTAGAGGTTTCTTGGGGGGGGTCATGCTCTGCGCATACAAGCTCAGTACCTCATTCTTTTGACCTTTTGGTCTCTTCCTACTCGATCGAGTGGTATGACTCAAAGAATGCATTTATGTAACACTCCAAAAGTCCTTAAGATCATATATTAGACTTAGCCTAAAACACTAAATGAAAACCAGTAGATTTCCCTCAGAATGACTCATTGTATGAGTTATACAGTGAGGCCACTAGTCATGGGCTGACTCATGGTAAGCAATCAATAGCTAGCCTAGTCCTAGTGGTTACAACTCAGACCACAAGTCATGGCCAGCCAGGTCGAGTTATGATGTTAACCATTCTGAGCAGTAGACCAAATATCCTGAAAGATGAAAGTTTTTTCCCAGTGTCCATAACTAAATGACCCAACCCGACCCGGCGCTTTGTCGTAATGGGCATCCCAAGTCCAACCAGGACCGTAGACCACCTCCGTTACCCAACCCAACCTCCAACCACATGCCTTGAATTGGCTGAATTTTGAGCATATAATAAGATAGCGCATGTATACTAAACCATACTCTCGGATAGGTCCATAACCATCACCAACCTGAACGAGTCCAACCATTCGTTGCCAACCAATAACCATACCATAAACCAATCCATATATCCCATGCCAAATGAGTTCCAAATATATTTATATATATATCCAAAACATAATGGAATAATCATAAATCAAGTTTAGTCCACCGGTATCAGCCCTAATACCAATGCCAATACTAAGGCTGACACTAATACTGACACTGCCCATACCAAACCATAGTAGTTCCACAAAGCCTCTATCTAAAAGAAAAACAATATCCAGTTGGGACATGCCCCTAACCATAGCCAAAACCAATTTTCCATAAAGTAACCAAAGTATGTAAAGACATATATGAATGAAATGGAGCCTTCCAGAATATGGAAGCTCACCACTTCAATCCAATAGCTGATCTCAAATCTGATCAATAAGTAGGAGGAGTAGTATGTCGGTTCCTGTATCAGGTGGGGATATAGCCGCCAGAAGACGGTTTAGGGGGTGAACGCTAGCAAGTACTCAGGATAAGGATAAAATAATGCCAACCTTTAAAACCAAGTAAACCAACCATATGCATACAGAACCATACATATATACATATATAACTATGTGGGGAAAGGGAACTGGGATTAACATGCATTTAAAACCATTAACCTGGGTATGTGTAGCTTAACCATCCTAGAATTATCCACAGGCTATTAGGTCTAGTGTAAACCCCTGAACGAGCCTTGATATATGTAGCCGCATGAACTGGGGATACCACAAGAGTAGGGGATTCTCGAGTACCCTTCTCTCTCCATGATACATATGTACAAATATACTTAGGGGATTCCCGTGTACCCTGTAAGTATCATATATGGTCATCATGACCAATCCTTATGTCGGTAAATATGAGTTTCCAGTGTCCATCCATTGGACTCACACCTTCCACGATTAGCTATCATACCCCACCATTATTGCCCAATTAAAACCAATATCACACAATCAAACCACCATTGAATTCATTATTAACCAAGGCTATAAATAGTGGTATCATCATACCGACTATAGCTTGTAAGCAATGTCCTTATCCAACCTTTTAAGAAAAAGAGATTCCTATGTACCCGTAGATTACATTATTAAGTTGCTAAGGGGAATCCCATGTACCCTACAAGTGTTTCATTGTTATGTCTTCTTGGGGGATTCCCTTGTACCCCACAAGGATGTTTAATTAACCATAACCATGACCACCAAGACCTTACAATTAACCATTCCTAACTATTTAAACCACTTAGGGTTTCATTACCAAGTTATGCCATGCAGTAGTTCAATGAAAGTCCAACGATTTAGCCAAAAGTATTCTCATAGGAATTTTATCAAACATGTTGGGGGAATAGTGTTTCCAAAGACATAACCAAGTACCAATTAACCCCATGCAACCAAATGTTCAAATCATCATTATAGCATGAAAACCACAACTAAAAGACATGGGAAAACCATAACCAACCATTATAACCAAAACCCCAAACATATATTTGAAAACCCGAAACCATACAACAATTATGCCATGAAAACAATTCATTAAAACATTTCTTTAGTTGAACTAACAATGAGGGAGAGTATCTTGCCTTAGATTGAGAAGAAGATGAGAAGAAATCACCCCTATGAGCCTTAATTGACCACCTATTGATGAAACCTTATCCTTTGTTTAACCCAAGAGCCTTTAGAGATTTTGAGTGAGTTTCTAAGTGTTTTATATTAGAATATTAGGGTAAATGATTTCCCAAAAGAGTTAATAAGTCATGGGGTCCTAAGGGGTTATAAGGGGAAATGTTTAGATTACCCCCATCTTAAACTGCATAAAATTCCTGCAGGAGGGTACGACCACCCCACACGACCTATACCCTAGGGTACGAGTGGTACCTACCACTCGTATCCAAAGCAGAACCTCAACCCCCAAACTGACTAACACATAACTCCGAAGTCCCACTCGTACCCAATCATACGATTGATACCCATAAATTGTACCCATAATAGAATCAATAGGAGTTGACACTGTCCATCGTATGAGTTGGAATATACCACTCGTGCCCTATATCATGACCCATGGTGAGCCACTCGTACTTGGATACACGTTAAGTTACTAAGTTTAAGATTAAATGAAGAAAAACCCAACCCTACGACTCATCACCTACCATACGACTCGTACCCACCAAAGTCGTACCCATTCCATAAACTCAACCACCCAACACCACCATCACTGGACAATATAGGACCATCACCATACGAGTCATACCCCATCATACGAGATGTACCATAATTGTATGATGTCCAGAAGCCAAAAACTATGGAAATTTTCTAAGGGTCAAAACCCAGGGTGTTTTACTAGAGGCCATGAGTCAGAGATTGACTTATAGGTTTAGGGTACAACTGAACCGAAAATTTTAGTTATGTTTAAAAAAGGGTATTCTCATATTTTCGTATGACTGAACCAGAAATTTCAGTCACATTTTAAAAAGGGTATTTTCATATTTCCTTATCTTTTACACATATGCTACGTTATTTTAAGGTCTTTTAGGAGGGGGTTAAAGGGACTTGTTTGATTTCTTACCCCAAACACTTAGAAACTTCAGAAAAGAGTGGGTAAAATCTCTCAAGGCAAAAAACCTATGGTTTTTCTCAAGTTTAGAATTTCAAGCTTTCTTACATGAATTCTCAAACTCAAGTATGTGGAATTTCAGCAATGAGTATCCTTTCACTCTTGTGTCCTAAAGTAATTTATGAATTTCAGTTTCTCCATAATTTATGATTTAAGGTTCATACCTAAGTTATGGTTTTCTCTTAAACCTTAGTTTTATTGTGATCCCTATACAGTTATGACATGTTTTCAATGATATTATATTCAACATGATACTATTCTATAAGAAATAACTACTAGCATGATTCCAAGTAAATTTCATCGATTCTATTATTTCAAAGCAAGTTTCAAACTATTATGATTTTAGAACAAACAAGCATGATGAGTTTTTAATATACATACTTTCAGAATAATCAGATTCTGACTAAGTTCTCAGAACATCAATTTTAAATGAGCTACCTGTACATTATCAGTTCTGGAGTAGTACTTAGCACTGAATTAGACTAGGGCCATAATTTCACCCAAAGTTCTAGGACATGTGCCACCATACATTTATTTAGCCCTCCTAGTTTGGGCCCTTAGTATAGTGATCACGCCACCCTGGCAAGGTATTTTGGGTCCTCTTGATAGGGTGCGTATCTCAGACTCCATTTTAGCTCATGTGATTTATGTCGGTGAATGGACTCTTCCATAGACTCAGACTCAGTATATTTGTATAGGACCCTTAGTTTAGTTTAACTTGCAGTGTATTATGATTTTTAGAACATCTTTACATATCAACATCTATGTATATCATTATGGATCATTGTATTATAGTTCAATTTTTTGCACTCGATTTGGATTTAGTACAACTTATAATTTTATGTTAAAATTACATCATATCATAACTTACCATAATTACTTAAAATTTCAACCTTATAAAATAATTACATAAATCCCTGATTTTACTCAAAAGCTTGGATACACCATCTGTGTAAAATTAGGTGATGTATTTGAAAATATGTGATGTATCCGTGTAAAATTAAATCATGTATCTGGAAGAATGTGATGTATTCGTGTGGACTAAATTAGTGATTTTTAGTAATTTTAGAAAAAGTCAGAATAAAAAGTAATTAGCTTCAAAAGGGTTGAGATTTATGTAACTTTTACTTATTTTATAGTTGTATGTATTACATGCTTAGTACACATAAAGTACTGACCACACACTCTCTTTTGTGATGTATCGTCTTGTGATGTTGGTTTAGATGCTCAATCTTAACATCACGGTTAGTATGTTTCAGTACCTCTTCAGCAACTACTAGTGGTGAGTCCTCATCATTAAAAAATGAGAGTTTTTATTGCTTTCCTTTATTTTATCTGTTTTAGTAGTTAGAGTAAGCTGACAATTTCTCATTAGTAATAAAGGATTTTCAGACATAGAGTTAGACATTTTAGCTTTTTAATTCTTTTCAGTATTAGGATTTTATTCAAAGTTGATTTTAGTCCAGATATTTATATAACTATTAGTTTGGCTTCCGCACAGTTATTTAGTTGATTTAGTTTATAAGCATTATTTTATTTAGCTTGGGATCACTTGTGACTTTGCGCACCATGTTATGTTCAGAGTGTAAAGTGAGAGCCCATTACTATAGGCCTCATGGATAGTTTTCCTAAACCTGTGGAAAAGTTTAATTCCATTTTAGTGATTATGGATAGGTTAAACAAATAAGCTCATTTTGTTTTAGTTGAGACTAATTACAATATAGAGAGGTTAGATAAGATCTACATGTAAGAGATTGGTTGGTTGTATGGTGTTTCTATTTTCATCATTTTAGATAAAACACTATGTTTACATTGTATTTTTGGAGTTTAATGCAGTGAGAGATGGGTACTCAATTAGATATGAGTACAACTTTTCACCCCCAGATAGATGGTCTACCATAGGACCATTCAGGTGTTGGAAAACATAATTCAAGCTTGTGCGATTGACTATGATGGTCGTTGGGATCAGTTCATTCCTTTGGTGGAGTTTACATATAACAATTACCATGTGGGAATCCAAAAGGCTCCAGTTCAGGGATTGTATGATAGAAAATATAAATCTCTAGTGGTTGGTTTGATTCTTTTAAATTTAGGCCATAGGATACAAGCTTACTGAGAGTTTCATAGGTAGGGTAAAGTTAATACATGACCAACTTTTGATAGCCTAAATTCGGTATAAGGACTATACAAATAGAAGGATTTATGCTTTAGAGTTCATGATTGGTGAGCAAATTATGTTGAAAATATCACATATAGAGGGTATGATGAGGTTTGGGAAGAAGGACAATCTTAATCCCAGATTTATTAGTCCTTTTCAGATTCTTTGATGTATTAGGGAGGTGGCCTCTGAGTTAGCCTTACATCTGGGCCATTTAGTCATGCATCCAGTTTAATTTTTTTTCCATGTCTTCATGTTAAAGATGCCATGACCCAAATTACTAGATTGTATGGGAATCTACTCTATTCTAACTAGATAAGATATTCCTTACCATCCAACCAATCATTATGCAAAATTTAAAAAAAAAATTCTTATTATAGTTAAGAAAATTTAAATATATATATTTGATATAATCATAAAACCAAAAATCTTACAATATTTAAGAAACAAGATACACAACTTACAACATTAACCAAGACTTAGCTTAGGCATTTACAAGAGATTCTAATACAATAACGAAAAAAATAAAAGATACAGATCCCCCATAGGAATAGGATAAGAAGAAGCTGCTAATGAATACTTTCCACTTGAAATAAGAAACCTCAACTAATCTTGCAATCATATCCCAAAAAGAGGATATAACAAGAGTAGTATCCATATAACCACATGTACTAGTAGGTATCATCGACCAACTATGGTTAGATCACATAAGCATCATATAAAAATCACAAAAAGAAAGCATGGCAATTTATATATAACAATTTAACTATAATGATCCATTTTGTCATTATTGAATCCTTTGTGATAAAGGAGTGAAAATTTTAATTTTCATTCTCTAATATGAATTTGAGTCCACAATAAAATTTACTTTGTCCATCGTACCACCTAAAGCATTCATGCTAGGATTTGAGCTTTACGATGTTTATAAATAGACTCAAACTCAATGAAATTTATTTTTTTCATAAGTATTAATATCAGTTCTTTAGTATGGAAGTGCATCAGGTATTTATTAAGGTCCTGCAAAATCCTAGCACAAAGTTAAGTTAGAAGTATCCTTACCGATTGAGTTTCAATCTAAGTTTAAACTAGGTCAACTTCAAATGAGCACTACTCCTAGAATATGAAGATTTGTGGGACCTAATACCCACTAAATGAAAGATATTTGAGTTTTCTTTCCATAGACACCAACCGTTCATTAATCCACTTCTTTAGTAAAGATTTATGACCACTTTACTAAAGACTATCTATATTGAAAGACTGAGGCCTCTATAGTGGGATTCGAGCAGTTAATATGCCTATTTTGGCCGAATTTCAGGTCTAAAACTCAAAAACCTCATTCCAAAACTCTAGAGGGGCAATTTCCAAGGTCTAAAGTGAAAATCCTTTATTGAGGTATTATTTTTACTTTCTTTTAATGTTTATTAATTCTTTTGTCTTCTAGAATTATTGGGATGGGAAATTATGGAGAAATTATTGGAGATAAGAATCCCAGGTTCATGAAATTATGGGTAAAACCTATGTGTATGTATAATATCACCTAAAATTTCTTTTAGATTATGAACTAATGATTCCTAGCATGAATTTATTATTCTAAATCATGATATTTGATAGTGGGAAACCTTGAATTCTATATAAATGATGTTTTTAGCTTTAAAACTCCATTAGTGGAGATAATATGAGTATGATAGAACTAGTTAATGATTAATTAACCATTGGATAATGTTATAGATCATGAATATGGATAGACTTAGTGA
>NC_061113.1:36870676-36899453 GCF_002878395.1 Capsicum annuum | reverse complement strand
TATATAGTGGGCATATTACTTCGGTGCCTCCCGAAGAATCTTGGGTTGTTCCAGTAGAGCTTATGGGGAGATTAATACCTCCTCTATATATTGACCCGAGAACTATCAAATCGGGAAGAAATCCATATAAAAGGAGGTGTGGAGTTGGAGAATCATTTTCATCAAGAAGAAACAATTGCTCCATATGTAAGTGCACTGGCCACAAAAGAACTGCATGCCCGAATCATAATCCTCCATGATCGTTGTAATTGCAGAAACTTGTGTTGATTGTTTCTTTGTTTGTTGTGGACTTTTATATACTTAACTCATTGTTGTGAACCTAATGTTATCATTTATTATATATAAAATATTTTTTTAAATAACTTGTGCATTAATAAAATAAGGCAAAACATGAACTTAAATAATACATTAGACCACAATTATTCTCAACAGTTGCACAAACAACTGGAATGCTTTCCTCCAACAGATGAAAATCTGTCGAAACAGATGGATAATCTGTCGAAATCCAACAGATGACCAATCGGTTCCAACTGTTGAAAGAACTCAAAAGCTAAAATTGCTAGTGCTACTGGATTCAACATTGCCTCCAACCGTCGACATGTTAACATGTATTAGATTAGAAGAAACTAGAATGAAAATTGAATAAGAATTAAAATGCTAAAGTTTGACTAAAAGTAAATTTTTCATTAAATGAAAAATAAAATACATTACGTATAGATCCAATATAGAAAAATTAAAATACATACGCTAAAAGAAAAAAAAACATTCTAATTATTGTTATCATCATCATCATTAATGACAGCCGGCCAATCAACTCGCAGCAGCAGGGCTCTCATCAACCTCTGCATCTCTCTGAACATTATCTCTCTCGCAGCGACCAGCTCGCTCTGCAGGTCATTAACCTGCCTTTGAAGTTCCCGCACTGTGTCGTGTAGAATAGCAATGTCCAGAAAAGGATCAGCCATATCTAGAACACGCATGAATTGACAAATGTAAAGAAAAATATTTATAATGTAATCAACGTATACGACCAACTGGTAAATTTACACCAGAAAAAAACTTACCTCAACGAGAAAAGAATATGCTCTTTGAAGAGAAGTGGTTGAAGATGTCACACGAAAGTAAAAAATGCAAGAAATAAATAGAGTTGAATGAAGATTGAGGGACCTATAATATAATCTGGACGAGTCAGGCCAAAAGGCAGGACTGTTCAGCTCCATTGTATTAATTAAATTCAAACTGGTGGCATTTTGTTTTTTGTGAAAAGTCGCGACTTTTTCTTTTACACTAATTACTTCTTACCTTTTCAGAGCGATTTGAGACTCGATAAAAGTCATTATTGTTGAGCTGTTGCAACAGATCGTCTAGGATTTTTAACAGATTTAGCATCTGTTGCAACAGATGGATGAATTGAATGTGCAACAGACGGCTATCAAAACAGATTTACCATCTGTTGCAATAAATGGTTTGTATATGCAATAAATAAGACATCTAATGCAACTTATGTATTATCTGTTGCAACAGATGGACAATATGTATAAGAAGTTGGAGGAGATGTTTTTATATCTTTTGACAGTTAATTCATTAGTTTCAGTTTCAACAGATGGAGTATTCGATTCATTAGCTATTTTGAATGTGTGAGATAAAAAGTCTTCACCTCTTTTTAATAGTCCCTCTGTTACGTATTAGTTGGTCCCCATGGGCTTGGCACACCAATTAATAAAAATATAAATTAGGTGATTATTTTACCAAATTGGCCTTATTTAGGAAAACTAAGGGAAACTAGGAAATTAGGTCCCCATGGGATTGTTTTACATAATAAAATTCTCTTGATTTTATAAATAGGAAAACTAAATTAAAACAAACATATTTAGAAAGAAGTAATCACATGCGTGCAAATTAATTAACAAAAATAGTCAGGTCTATCGCAACAGATTTACCATCTGTTACAACATATAGATTATCTGTTGCGACAGATGGACCATATGTTTGGAGGAGATGTTTTGATTTCTTCCTACAACTGATTCGTCAGTTGCAACAGATGGAGGTTTCAATTCATCAGCTGTTTTGAATGTGTTAAGATAAAAAGTCACGACTTTTCACACCTCCATTTTAATAGTCATCATATTCGTGCAGATGAATAAACAATACTGACATGCCCTGATGGGGTAGGAAGAATAAGATGCGTGCAATGGATCCCATTTTCATGCATGCGAGTTATGTATATTATTGATCAGGCTACCGTGAAGACACATAAAGTGCAATGATTTTGTGAATGCAGTTTTTTATCGATGATTAGACACTGATCCTTCAAACTAGATCCTGAATTGTATAGTTTAGTTTGACAGGTGTGAACTAATAAGGCCGAAGGGTTCCAAGACGGTGGTGTCGATACCCTATTACAATTTAATGACATGATTCGTGCACACGTTTTTGTGTTTGGGGAAAGGTTTAAATTTTTGGCGGTAGTGTAAATATCCAATAGTGATTGGACTGGTTTTAATGGTACAATGGACTTCTTGAAAGGCCTTCAAAGCCTCGCAATACAGCAAACAACGATAGAACTAATAGAAATTCCCCTGGTCCAAATTTATATGGATGGATTGGTGGAGGAGACTATTATACAGCAGAAGGTGTTTGAAAAAAAACCTATGCGGGAAGAGGGTGGTTGAGAAGGCCATATATCACCTTAGTACTTGTTTAAGAGGATACACAGGGTCAATTCCTCTTGACCATTCTTCTTTTTCTTCAATGACTGATGGATTTTCATTTTTGGATACACTTTTACATTCACATTTCATCCAGTTTTTTCATTTTTTATGTCAATTTCATAAGCTAATTTCACTACACTTTTCTTCCGACCCTGTGAATCCTCTTAAACAAGTACTAAGATGATATATGGCCTTCTCAACCTCTCTCTTCCTGCACAGTTTTTCTCCCAAACACCTTTTGCTGTATAATAGTCTCCTCTAATAACCCATCCACATAAATTTGGACCAGGGAAATTTCTATGGGTTCTATCGTTGTTTGCTGCATTACGAGGCTTTGGAGTCCTTTCAAGAAGTCCATTGTGCCATTAAAACTGGTCCAATCACTATTGGATATTTACACTGCCGCCAAAAACTTGAACTCTTCCCCAAACTTGACACAAAAATATAAGCATAAACCGTCATTAAATTGTAACAGGATATCGATACCACCGTCTTGGTCCCTCAGCCTTGCCAGTTCGAACCTAACAATCTTAACTGTAAAATTCCATATCTTGTTTGAGGAATTAATGCCTAATAGGTAAAGAACAAACATTCACAAAATCATTGTACTGGATGTGTGTTTTTATGATAGGTTGATCAGTAATACATACCTCCCACATATGAAGTGGTTCCATCTACAAGCAGCTTATTCCTCCGAACCCATCTTTACTCTAGCCTTTAATGCTGGCCGGGCAAAAGTGGATCCAATTTCACTTCCCTTTGTCTGCAAACAAGAGAAATACATTTGATGTCAAATAAGAGAAGAACAAAAAGAACATTACAAAAGGGTAACACAAAATTGAGTAAATCAACAGATGACCAATATGATACAACAAATTACCCATCTATTCAACCGATGAGGCATCGTTTGCAAAGGATGGATGACATGTTGGAACAGATGGGCCATCTGTTGGAATAAATCAAGCCAGCCTTGCTACTGGTTTGATTTCTTCAAAAAGTTGCTCCGTCTGTTCCAACAGCTGATTCATCAGTTGCAACTGTTGAGGAAACTGTTGCAACACCACCACCAACAGCATCAAAAACAAAGAAACAAACAAAACAACACCATATGTTCCAACACCATCCACAACACAAACATCACATGTTTCAACACAACCACCACCCCCAACAACAGCACCACCAAAGTACCAAACAAAAGACATAAAAAAAACTATACTAATAACAAGGCTTTTGAAGTTCTCCTAACAGATGACTTTTTTTGCATATTTTAATAAAAACAATGGTTCGTTCATTCAAGACTTAAGAGTTACATTTTCTTCAATTTTCTTAATAAATAGCAAACTGGTAATGGGTAAATCATTGATAGCAACAGATGTAAACAACTAATTTAAATGACATACAAAGAAGAAGACGAGATGAAAAGAGCAACTTTGAACCATACCTGCAATGTCAAAAAAGCAAACAGACCAGAACATCCAGTTTACTCGAGAAAAGATATTGATTGGTTAAGATTCCAAAGTATCCTTATTCGAAAGAAGAGAGAAAAAAGAGGAAAAAAGAAAACAACAAAGATAATTGAGAATAAAGAATAAAGAAGAGTTATGAGTTGAGTCTAGTCTAGACTACTTTATGGCTGAAGAAGAGAGAGTTCTAGATATGAGGGGTTTTAAATATTCATTAATAACTTTTGAGGGGCACGAAGAGAGGGTGACATTGAAAAGACTAGATAAGACTACTCACTCAGGAGATTTTTGAGTTATCAAAGTTGTACTGAGTAATATTTTTACCGCCTTAGTATTTTAACTATTTTATCTCGAACATGAAATACCTATATTTCTTTATAAAAAATAAGGATCAAAAAATATTTAAGTGCAACCGATGACTTAATCTGTTTGATAGTTTACAACAGATTAGTAATCTGTCACAACAAATGATGTAATCTATTTGATAGTTTACATAAGATGCATAATATGTTGCAACATATTACCTAATCTATTTGATTTGATCCAATAGAAAAGACATATGTTGCAATAGGTTGAATATTTGTTTATATATAATTTCAATTGAGTTCATATATTAGACTAAAAACTTAATTGAATGTGAGTTATCATAGGATCAAATACAACTTTAATTGAGTCTTTTGGTAATTTCATGATGAGATAGTACTGCGTTCCTCTAACCAGAGTCGTCGATCGATCACTCTGAGCTGAGCCGATTCTTACTACCTCATATGTTAGACTAATACCTTAATTGATTAATCTAGGACTAGGGTACTAATACCTTGATTGAATAATCTGGGACTAGGGGTGAGTTCTCATAAGGTCAAATTTAACTTCAGTTGAGTCTTTTGACAATTGCATAATGAGACAGTACTGCATTCCTCCTGACTAAAGTCATTGATCGATAACTCTGAGTTGAACCAATTCTTACTACCTCATGTGTTAGACTAATACCTTAATTGATTAATCTAGGACTAGGGTACTAATACCCTAATTGAATATAAGGTCAACTACAACTTCAATTGAGTCTTTTGTCAATTGCATGATGAGATGGTACTGCGTTCCTCCCGACCAGAGTCGGCGATCGATCACTCTGAGCCGAACCGATTCTTACTACCTCATATGTTAGACTAATACCTTAATTGATTAATCTAGGACTAGGGTACTAATACCTTTATTAAATAATCTGGGACAAGGGGTGAGTTCTTATAAGGTCAACTATCGATTAATCTAGGACTAGGGGTGAGTTCTCACAAGGTCAGCCATAAAAGATGGCAACGCCTTTTTGATAATTTACAATATATGGGTAATCTGTTGCGACATATGACAATCCATTTAATAATTTACAACAGATGGGTAATCTGTCGCAACAGATGACTTAATCTGTTTGATAATTTACATCAGATTCGTAATCTGTTGTTACCTAATCTGATTGATAATTTAAAATAGATGAGAAATCTGACACAACATGTTGAATATTTATTTTTTATAATTTCAATTGAGTTCATATGTTAGACTCCTAAATTGATTAATCTAGGACAAGGGGTGAGTTTTCACAGGGTCACCTCCTAGAGTACTCGGTCAACTACAACTTTAATTGTTTTTATATGATTTTAAAAATTATGCATATATTTTATGATTTTAAAAATAATTAAGATCATTTCGGACCAAATTAATATTTTCAAAACTACTTGAAATTCTTTTCCAAAATACAAATCAACCCGTACAAAATATTTCATCATTTCAAATCTCTAAGTCTGGCTCTTTCTCTCTCATTCTCACTCAACAATACAGTACAGACAACAACTACTTAATAAATTTTCTCAACCCTCCACAACATATCACTTTTCTTCTCATTTTCGACCACATAGATGTTATTTTTGACATCCTTCTTGCTTGTATCAATCATTTTCTTTGTCTTCGTAGGCAACAAAGTTTGAAAAGAGCTCTATATTTGTTTTTTTTATAAAAAAATAAGGGCTTTTAAGTTAATAATGAAAAATAAAACTTTTAGTTGTATTATCTTCAAGAATGAGTTTACAATTTTGAGTTTTGATGGTAAAATCGTAGGAAGAACTCGAGAAATCCCTATTTTCCATCGTAGTGTTCCATTGATTGTCGTGGTATAGTTGGATGGTGGTGGTGGTGGTATTTGTGGTCGTCGTGGTGTCACCAGTAGTGGCATTGGTTGGTGGTGTTTTTGGTGGTGTCGGTATTCGTGGTGTTTGTTTATTTGTTGGCATTGGTTGGTGGTGTTTGTGGTGTTTGTGGTGGTGGCTGTTGGTGTGTCAGTATTCATGGTGTTTGTAATGTTTTTTAAAATCTATGCATACATTAACTGTAATGTAATTTTTGTTTTTCTTTGTCTGTAGGTAAAACATGTCTCTCAAAAGAAAATAAAGTGAAAGTGGATTAACGTCTGACTACTCAAAAAAAGGCTACAGTACAGAGGGATTCGGAGGAGCTTCCTAAACAATCTTAGTCAGGGAAAAGTGAAGCTAAGGAGAGATGTGAAAACAACGTTGAGAGAGGTGGACAAGGGTCCGTAGATGGTGATGAAGAAAATGAAAGTGAGAAAGAAGAGGAATTAGAGAGTCGGATAAAGAAAGAGGATGATAATCAATATGATGGTAATGGATCACCGACGGGGCATGAGTTAATATTGACATCCCAGCATGATCCTATCAAAACTTTTAGTATTGACAGGTTTGAAGTTGCAGTGTCGATAAATAATCCAGAAGGAAAACAACTAACTGGTCAAATTGTACTTAAATGTCAGATGGGGAAAATTTTTGAACATTTTATGAAAATTATGAAGAATGAAAACATAGGCGGACTTTTTAAGAAGAGCTTCTTTGGACGCTTTCTTGAGCTGCCTAAGGACCCCTCTGCCCATATCCGTTTCCCTATGATGATGGTATATGGTCTTTTCAATTGCAGGATCAAGTACACGGGGGATGATAAAGATCCGGAGGAGGGGGAAAAAGGCAATTAACGTACTGGGAAGCTTATGACGCTGCCGATAGGATAATAGACCTTGACTTCTGCAAGAAGCTCAAGGATAGGTACGATCAACTCAATGGAGAGACGTAAGCACTTGGCGTATGACTTGATTCCTAGTTCCTATATTGGTCTTGGATGAAGAAGAAACGTTAAGATATGTCATAGGGGACAGGCCAAATCCATACGACAAGAGCTGGACCGAGGCAAAAAGTATTCTTGCAGTCATTAGTGTGAACGACATGTATTATCGGGTTGTTGAGATACTACTGGAGGAGGGAAAGATCAATGTTTATGACTCCAACGTACCTCTCATCGACGATTTTGATCTTTTTCTCCTCGTAGAGCCACTGATGGTGTTGTTGCCCATCTTGTTGAGGGAGAGTAAACTGATGAATCATTTGCCAAAAGAAGTGTTGATGAAGAAATCATGGAATTTTAAAGGTCGAAACAGGGGAATGGTCCTTCCAAAAGATGATGCCACTAAAGCGAGAGGCTCGCATGCTCTTGCACACATCAAATATTTGCTGACCGGCACAGAAATGGCCGAGCCAATGACTTTTTTGTACGACAACACTATGTCAAACCTGGAAGAGGTCTGGGCTTATGGGGTACTAACTGGACGCTTAAAGCCTATGTATATAGAAGAGCCTGTGAAGTAGAAATTTTTAATTTCAAGTCACCCTTCACTTTATTACATGTACATGTAGTGACAATAATTTTTTTTCAGATGAAAGTTGAGTTTTTTATAATGCAATAGATTAGATTGTCAATCTGTTGCAATAGTGGAAAGACCTATTTGAATAATCTAATAATCTAAGTCTAATCTGTTGCAACAGTAGGAAGACCTGTTTGATAATTTCTATGAATAATCTAATAATCTAAGTCTAATCTTTTGCAACAGTGGGAAGACCTGTTTGATAATTTCCACAGATGACCTAAATTTTACAACATATGCCTAAATCTTTTTGATATTTTCCAATAGTTACGCTTGAATATCCATGTGCTCGTCGACAACAAACCAGTAGCAAATATACACACCACCATGAAAATTTCAGCAATTAGGCTTCAATATCCATGTGCCCAACAACACCAAACCAGTAGCAATAACGGCAACAATGTAGTATCTTCTTGCTCGATTTTATTTCTCTTCAGAAGCCTTGACTTTATTCAACAAACCCCAGATTACACGTTTTACTTGTGAAGGGTGTCATTCTTCATACCAATCAAAGTAATCGCATCCACCCAATTTCTATAAAAAAGAGAACACAATTACAAAATAATTACAAGTCAATAATTAATTAATTAAATAAAAAAATATTACCTTTGAAATCTTACAAGTAAAAAACCTACGATCCTAATTTTGTTAAGTCCAAGAGGTCTTTAACAGAGCTTCATGGCCGCACTTACAATATCAAAAATCTTTATCACAAAAAACAGTGGAAGATGCGCTCAACATTGTCAAGGTCAGTTGGAAAAAATGAAAGTAATAATTTGAAGAATTTGTATAGATAAAAGAAGATGGCGATGAAGAAGAATATTTGGGAATTTAGGGTTAAATTTTAGGAGGAAGATGAATATATAAGACAATGGGGGAAAAAATGACCGTTGAGGGCCAAGTGACGGCAAGTCAGCGAAATGTGCTAGGACTGACACTAGCACATTTGATGCCTATTTTATTTTATGTGTTTAAAATGAACATGTCTACTTGATGCCTATTTTATTTTAGGTGTTTGAACTGAACACTGTCAATGGGTTGAGCCTTTTTTATTTCAATTCACTTTAACCTTTTTACATGTAGTGGTAATTTTTTATGTCCAACAAAAGTTGAATTTTTATAATGCAACAGATTCTCCATCGGTTGTAACAGTTATCCTACCTGTTCTAATATATAGTTTATCTATTGCAATAGGTTGGTCATCTGTTGCATTATCTCGATGTTTTTATCTAAAGTAAGACCTATTTGATAAATTCTAACAGATAACTTACATGTTGCAATATATGTATAAATCTGTTTGATTATTCCTATAGATGTGTCATCTGTTGCAACAGATAAAGTTCATCTGTTGTAATATATGCCTAAATCTGTTCTTTTTTTTTCAATAGATGTGTTATCTGTTGCATTATCTTGATGTTTTTATCTAAAGTCTATCTGTTGCAACAGTGGGAAGACCTGTTTGATAAATTCCAACAGATCACCTACCTGTTGCAACATATGTCTAAATCTGTTTGAATTTTCCAATAGATGTGTCATCTGTTGCAACAGATATAATATTTGTTGCAATATTTGAATCTAGTATTTCTTTTCAATTAATAAGTTCAAATCTAAGGAATAAATAAAATTTGTAGACAAAATAAAATAAATCGAAGCCTTCATAAATTAGCTGAAATAAGTCAACGAATAAATGAAATGTAAAAAAATTGTTATGGCTACAGATCTCAACAAATACATTAACAATAATTTAAGTATAGTGCAAAGGATTGCTTTGACAGGCTCAAGCTATAAAAATTTACTCAGTATGGATAAGTTGTTCTTCATCCGATGCTATGGAATTCGGCTTTGCTCGTCGTGGATCTTCATTGTCACTTGCGTACGATTTCTGCGCTTTCTGCTCTACGTATTTCCATAAAAAGAGTAGCATATTTTCAATGTTGTTCAGTAGTAGCTTCTTCTATATCCACCTGGAAAGCCAAAATTGGTCAATGCTAATCACGGAGATACAACAAAATGAAAAAGGATAACTCATCTCTTCTAGCAAATCAAATAAGTATTCCTCCCATTTTAAATTGTCCCAAACATATCATATTTCTGTTGCAATAATAAATCAACTGTTGGGATAAATTTCTACATGAGGAAGACCCTGTGTGATAATTTCCAACAGATGAATCATCCGTTGCAACATATGAATCATCTGTTGCAGCAAATAGGTCGTTTGTTGGTACAAATAAAAGTTGTACGAAAAGCTGTTTGATTTGCTAAAACAGATGAGACATATGTTGCACCAGATAAAGTATCTGGTGCAACAGGTTAGTCAACTGTTGCAACAGATGTATATATCTGTTTGATAATTTTTAGCAGATGTGTCATCTGTTAAAATAGATATATGTCTATTTGTTTTGTCAGTTGGAAGACATATAATATATTCACCCTCTTCAGCTCGTGTTGCTCTTCTTTGGACATTGTACGTTGCTCAGTGCAACACGCAGACAGAGGAGTTGTAATTTCACTTTTTTGGATGCTTGATAATGCCCTGGAAATCACTTCTTTTCTCCTCTTAGCCCTAATATCTAATGGAGCTGATGGGAATAAAATCTTCTTTGATGGAATGAGACCCCTCTTAGATGTCAATTCCTTTACAGAAGCAGTTAATGCATTAATAGCATTAATCACTACATCATGTTTCGCCCTGCAGTCTTGACATTTGCATGCAGAACATTCGCTGGGAGAGGCAAAATCTGTATAACCAGTATGATCATACTCATAATGGTTTACTTTAAATACTGTAAGAGGAGCATCATTAGTACCAACAGCAGCACCACTACCACCACCAACAGTTCCATCAACAATAATAAGTCCACCCTCCAAAATTATTTTTCTTATAATGGATGTTGCTCCAAACAATTCCATTTTTATTTTTTCGATGACCTTAGGGTCCGATAAAGTTTGCACAGACCATAAAGTAAGAAAAAATAGCATCTTCAACTCTCGATTGAACGGAACTAGCAACGGATACACATTCTAACATAAATCATTACATATATTAGAATGATGATTAGATCATTTCAAAAAAAATATTTATTAAAAGAAAAAATTAACTATAATTATACTTACTGCATCCCTCGGGGGGTTGAAGAGCAAAAAATTTTGCATTTTTATCAGTTTTGACCGACAGCCGTCTCAAGATTCTTGGACAAGAAACTCCTTTCTGGTAGTTCACTTGTTGTCTCAAATAAGGAATAACTTCAAACGCCCAAGCCTATAAAATAACGCCAATAAATCAAAACCATTATTGAGCGAAAAAAATGAATGATATCATAATAGAAGAAAGAAACATTTACCATGAAAGCCCATGGGTAGCCATATAAGTTGACTGTCTTTGGCGCTAACGGAGTCAACAAATATTTGACAGTCATTTTAAAGCTTTCATACCCCTATGGATAGCTGTTAAACGCTCAAGATCCTTGGAGATCTTTATTAAACTGAGGCTTATGTTATTGTTAACGTCTCTCGCCCAAAGAATATTATGTACAAACCAAACCAAGCACAATGACTGCTTGTGCTTCTTTGAAAGTCCTTTACCTTTCAAAGCTTCTATCAAAATTTTATTTTTAAAGCGTGGACCAATAATGGACACCAGGTCATCACAATCACATGACTTGTCTTTGCCTTTTTTGGGTATGCGGGGTGCTTTTTTTTGGGTTAGAATAGGTATAACTTGAGAAGGAGAATAACATTTTAGTCCAGTAACTATGGTAAACTTCTTCCAACCAAAACAAACAGGCATGCCACAGTAATTTATCCACACCTCATCCATCTTATCTTTGTTTTCATACATAAACCTACGCTTGAGAAGTTCATATATCATTTTCATTTGGAAACGAACATTGTTGTGCTCCGGCAAATTAAGATATTTTTCAAAGTAGTTGTCCCTGAAATAAACATCCAATTTTTGTTCTCGAAGTATTTTTCTGAAGGCGTCGAAAGATTTTTCCATGGCTGACTTAACCACGAACTCACTCGTTAAATCTGCGGCACCATCGCACTGCATTCTCACATGATAACGATCAATGCTGAAGGCTTTGACCAGCTCTTCGGTGGAAGGGCTATTAGCATTTGCATCATCTCTTTTAAAATATTCCTCCTCCCCGTATTCATCATATTCTGCTCCCGATTGAGATAACGCTTGTAAAGCAAGCTCATAGAGTGGTGGATGTAGCCTAGCTGCTTCACTTGTTCCTTTACTTGGACTTGATTTGGTTTTTGTTCTTTTGGGAACCATATTATCTAAAATTAATAGAAACATAAAATAATATATTATTGTTGATTAATGTATTGTTAAAAAAGGATAACAGTAAATCAAACAAGCAAAACAGTAAAATAACAGTTAAAACAGATCACCGATCTGTTGCACCAGGTAGTATATCTGTTACAGCATATAACCAAACTGTTGCAGCGGATGAGTAATCTGTTGCAACAATAAAAAATATACCACTCATCTTATAAGACAGATGAATGGTCTGTTCAACAGATTACACAACTATTGTGACATCATCTGTTGTAACATATGAGTGATCTATTGGAACAGTTAAATAATCTGTAGCAACGGCTGAGTAATTTGTTGTGATAATATAAAACAAATCACTCATCTGTTGAGAAAGATGAATGGTCTGTGCAACGAGTCAGACATCTGTTGCAACACATGAGTGATCTATTGGAACAGTTATCAACGGTCAATATTATTTAGATTTCTTCCAACATAGGATCGTTTATCGCGGTAGATGAATGATCAGTTGGAAAAATCAAGTCTTGGACTTTTCCTGTAAGAAGAGTTGGTAGGATTTTATCCAACAGGAGGTTCATTTGTTGCATCAGATCATTAATCTGATGGTTCTTCCATTGCACCAGATGGTTAATTAGTTGCATCAGATTTTTTATCCGAAGCTTAATCTGTTGCAACATATGGTGAAACTGTTGCATCAGATTATTAATCTATCGCATCAGAATTATAATCTGATGGTTCCTCTGGTGCATCAGATGGTTGATCTGTTGCATCATCTGATAAATCTGTTGCATCAGATGGTTAATATGTTGCACCAGATGGGTAATCTGTCGGAGAAAACAGTAGCACAATTTTGTTAAACAAAAAACAACAATTTCATTATTTTTTATCAAGAACAAGAACAGAACAAATCAAACCAAATTGTTCTTTTGTTTTTATAAACACAAACAATAAAAATCAAACTTTACAAAAATGCAACAAACAACAAAATATCATAATTTACTTCGAAAAGAGAAGAGAAGAAATACCAGAAATTAGGATTTTATTCAGACGCATTTCAAATTAGTGCAATAAATATTAAAATTGTTAACCAATACTATAAGAGAAGTTGGCTCAAGTTCCTCGTTTTTTTTCAAACTAAAAAGGCCATAAATTTTTACCTGTGAAAGAAAAAAAAGACCAATGAAGAATTTGAAGTTGTTGTGACCGGAGAGCAAGGCTATCACGTCGATTGAAGTTGAAAAGGAACTCGAAGCCCAACGATTTATAGTAGGATATTGAAGTCGCCGAGGATTGAAATGAGAAATTTGCAGAACAGTTGGTTGGGAGAGAGTTGAGAGAAGCTGTCGAGAGAGGGATGAGAGACAGGTTGATTGAATTGGAGAGGAGAACTCGAAGCCCAACTATTTGTCGTCAGAGGTTGAAGGGAGAAATTTTGCAGAACTGTTGGTTGGGAGAGAGTTGAGAGAAGCTGTCGAGAGAGAGTGGTTGATTTGGATTGAAGAGGGTGTGGGTTGGGTTGATTTGTATTTTTGAAAAGATTAGAAAGTTTTAAAAATATTAATCAAGTCCACAATTAACTTGATCAAGTTTCCTAATAATTTTTTACCCTATCTGTTGGTCAATATCACCAATCCTTCATTCAAAACTTAAAAGACACCTATTCTTCAATTTTCTCCTGTGACTATGATATTATTTCAATTACATGAAAAATCCTGTCTGAGGAAAAGTAATTAAAATGTTACAATAGAAAAAGATTTACAAAAAGGATGGTAGAGATAATGTGTGAATATTTAAACTTCGAATTTCTTTAAAAGCTAAAGTAACATAACGAAATGATACTAAAATTTGATATTAATAATTTAGTCAATTTAAGAATTTTGAATAATGCAATAAAAGTTCTATATTTCATCAGTAAGAAAACACACACATATATAAAGATAAAGTTATATTAGCAATGTTACAATAATAATTGGTGAATGAATATATCTATATCTATCTACATCTATAATATATATTAAAAGTGTGAAAACCCTTAGAAAAGTGATTTGAACTTTTCACCCTTTATTAAAAAATCTCCGCTTTTGACAAAATCGTCTTTTCACTATTTTTCTTTCAATTATTATTTAATTATCTATAATATATTAAAAGTGTGAAGACCCTTAGAAAAGTGAATTGAACATTCTGCCCTTCATTAAAAGTATATGTTTTAGACAAAATCGTCTTTTCACTATTATTTAGAGTTGAAAATTAACTAAATATTTATTGTAAAATATTTTCTTATTAGAAGTCATTAGAATTAATGACAACTAATATCTTTTTCATTAATTTAAGAATTCTAAAATTAAAACCCAAATAATAAGAACTCTTAAAATATATAGTAAACCTTAAAAATTTAAGGACTCCTAAAATATATAGTAAATTTTAAAAAATTACCAAAAATATATTCAAAAGAAGAAATTAAATGTCTACAGGTTTCCTTGAAGAAACAACGTGCAAACAATTTTGTAGGGGTAGGAGTATACTATTTTAACAAAATATAACCAATTAAATTATTTTAGGACATTTTTAATTAAAATATTAAATTAATAATATATGACAATTAATGTCTGTACGTCTTCTTTTCCTTGTTTGTGCGAAATAGGAATCCTAAAAAATATAGTAATAATTAAAGGGTCCCAAAAATCTTATAAATACAGACAACTTAAACAAACGCTACACATAGTATTAATTAAATAGTTCAAAAAAATCCTACAAATACAGACACCTTAAACAAACGCTACACAAGTTCTCACAAACGAATGCATGGTGTCTCTCACACCAAATTTTGTCCTCTTTAAACCCTTAACCATCCCCAAGTTTGTTCACTTCAAACAAAGTGTTTTTCTTGGTTGTCCTTTTATAACCAATAATTGTTAGAAAAAATAGTTTGATATTTGATCTTTTGTTATGTATTTTATTGAACATGTTCTAGGTATTTGAGGTATCGGAGGTGAGTTTCGTTGAAAAGGATGAGATTATGATGCTGAATTAAGTTTGGAGAAAATTTGTCACTTGATCTTGGAGCTTTGAGAATAACCTTTGAATGAACGCTCAATGATAGGATGAAAGAGTATTGCAAAAGATATTAAATTTGAAGTTTAAATAAAAGAATTTAGTAGTTTTTATTAATTTAATGATACGCACGTGTTATCTAAAATTATATATATATTTGTATTTATATTTTATCAGTTTATGTTGTTGTGCATGTTCCTCAATTATAATATAAAGATAGACATGAATTGAGATGAATGTGAATATGAACTCCACACTGATGAAAGTGATATATATACACTTCAAAAGTCTGAGATCATGATTGAGGGACAAGTCGTAATTTAGAGAGAAGATTGGATTTTATTTGTCCATGAACTCTAGACTTAAAAAAAATTCTTAACTTAAAAGAAAAATTAATTATTCTTGTACTATTAAAATAGATCTCTAATTATTTTACTTTTCTTATTTATTGGTTGAATGCACCCTTTGATTTTGTAATAGGTGCTTTGTGTTGGCCATATCGAATCCAGGCATTAAGAATTAGTACATTAGATGATACAGTTTATCAGCCATGATTAAAGTACTCACAATATTATCGTGCATTTTCTCATCTTCATGGACGAATTTTTCCATCATCCCTTACATTATGCAGACGATTTGGGCTGCATTGGACGATATTATTGGAACACGTTGCCTAACCTCGAGGTGCTCAAATTCATAGGCAAAGCATGTGAAGGTTACATGTGGGAACCTACTAATGAATCATTTTCGCGATTGAGGTTTTTGTTATTTGATGGTATCCATTTAATAGATTAGAATGCTAGAGAGGATAATTTTTCTGTGCTTGAGAATCTCTTTATATCATATTGCTTGAGTTTAAAAGATATCCCAACAGAATTTACAAATATTATGACATTACAAGTGATTGAGTTAAATGATTGTTCAGCTGAGTTAAGCACATCTGCAGAACAGATCCAATAAGAGCAAGAAGCCATCTCTCGAGGGAAAATGACAACCATACGTGTATGTAATACTAATATAAAAGAGGTATGAACATTTTTCAAAAAAAGTATTTTTAATTTTTTCATGTTTGGTTGGCTTAATATTTTAGAATATGTTTTTCTTAGGAACTCATTTACCTCCAATTTTAGAAAAATGACTTCTCTAGAAAGAGGAAAAACATAACTCTCCTACTTTTCGGATTTTGATAGTGGATTTCTTAGACTATAATCTGTGTTTTTTTGTGTACTTTGACTATCGCTTTATCTTGTTATGACTATTGTTTATAATGATTTGAGAAGTTGTCTATAGTATTTGACCTCAATTTGGCGTATATTTAATATGTAATAGTAATAATATAGCTAATTTCAAGAGAAAACAAGGAGAATAATGGTTATAAGAAGGAGCTTCTCATCAACTATGAAGAAGATTACAAAAAATTATTTGATTCTGCTATAAAAGTCAATGGAGAGTACTATAAAATGAGATTTTATTGTCTATCATAAATAACTTCTCTAACTCACAATATAAGGATGAGATATGCTTATATCCCACTCTCTCCAAACTTCATTGTTAAAATTACATTAGTAATCGTTGATGTTCTTATTATGTTCAAAATTAAAGATATTAATATTGCATCTATTTAAATGTACATATATTTATGATTTAATTGAATATAATGTTGCACATAATGTAACTTTTTAATTGGAACATTTTGCATTTTCGATACTATATTAAATATTGAATTATGTTTTTTCGCTGACGATGTCACATTATTTTTGTAACTAAAGATTTAAATATTGCACAAACAAATATATGTAATCTTCTTCTTCAATATTAAATACACGCGCAAAGCGCGTACACTAAACTAGTATTTATAATATTAACTGAACTCCTAAAATATATAAAAAGAAATACATTTGAATTAAGGACTCCTAAAATATATGAAAAAAGATTCTTTTACCTCTTTGTTTATTGAACGTAACTTTTGAAAACTTTTTATACGTATACAAATGCACCTTTTTATTTTCAATCTAAAAATAAAATTTTAAAATAATATAATTTGATAAAATATTGATTTTAAGCAATTCAATTTAAAAGTATTCTATTATAAAAGAAAAAATTGGGTTTGTTGTTGTTTTATTATAAAAGGAAAAAGAAGTACAAAACTTTGACTTTCGTACAAAAAGTATATCTATATTTTTAATGGGTACAAATAGTTTAACTTTTTTTCTATATTATATTAATCAGTCTCCTAAAATATATGGAAGGAGAATCAATTAATATTTTTCTTTGCAATAATCAATTAGAAAAAATACTCTTAAAATAGGATAGAGAAATACTCCTAAAATAGGACTGTATTAAGGAAATGTTTCTATAAATATTGAGATGCACGTTAAATTAGAAAAGAAATCGATTTACTTATTGGGAAAATATGATTAATGCCCATTTAACTTGATTTGATTGCATGTCATGCTTAATAATAGAATTCAACGTATGTGTATATATATATATATCTTCTTTATTTTTCATTCATGTAATTTACAGGTGGTAGATGAATGTCGGTCGGCTTTGAGGAATTTTTTTAGGTGAAGGTTAGGTTTAATTGTATTATTTTTATATCTCTATTTTGATAATTTTTTTTGTGTAAAGGTTAAGTTTAGTTGTATTATTTTGATATATCTATTATCATATTATTTTGTTATAGTTTACAGACGGTAGATGAGTGTCAGACGACTTTGAGAAAAATTATTGTGTAAAGGTTAGACTTAATTATATTGTTTAGATGTCTCTATCATCATATTGTTTTGTTGCAGTTTCCAGGTGGTAGATGAATGTCGATTGACTTTGACAAGTTTTTTTGGTAAAGATTAGATTTAATTAAATAAATTATCCAAAAGATTTTGAATTTAATTATTGTATTCCTCTTTATTATTTAAACAAATATCCTATTTAGTATAGCATTTGAACTCAATAAAGTGAGGTGCACGATGGGAGGCGCGTACACCTAAACTAGTTTAATTAATAAAGAACAAAAAGTTATTTGATGATTACATAATTCATCTTCTTTAATTTATAGAGATTTCTTTTCTATATTTGTATATTGCTTTGCAAATTAAAAGTTGGCAACTTAAATTTTGTTTAGGGTAATCTGACTTAATGTGATCAAGAAAATCAAATCATAAAACATGATTCTATGAAGTAGAATTATAAAAAGAGGATAAACAGGTGATCGAACAAGCGTAGATTTATACAGGAACTTGAATCAGTGTAAGGTCTTTAATTCTATACGGTCTCGCAAATTTCCGTTGATTGACATATGAATGCTTGATTTGTTTATTCATACATCATCAACGCTAGTATATTTGATGAATCATTGGATTTTACATATGTTACTATGTTATTTGGAAAGAAGGTGAACATTAGATATTAAGACGTATCTCAACTCAAAACACATAATTTCATTTGTAGCAATAACATTTTCGTATAAATCAGAAAGGAAAAAGAGTGAATCGCCAACCGAATAACAGATCCAAAGCATGGATAATCAAATGGGGCATTGGTTTCGCATTAGTGATACTAATTCTCTGGCCTTATTCCTACACTTCCAGTTGGTAAGTCTGAAAAAAGATGATCAACTAAGTTGCAAACTTGATAATGCTGGGATATTTCACATTCTGGGCTTTAATATTGAAAATAGTGGAGCTTTTGTTTTTAATAGAACATTAATGTCTTGTTTGAATTTGTTTCAGATCGCAATTAAACATTGGAAGGACTCCAAAAGTAAACTAGATAGTCTACTAAAATAAACTTAGACGACAGAACTTTAAGCTATCTATAACAATTTTATATATGTCGAAAGTAAGTAAAAAAGGTTGTGGGAGTTGTCATCACATTTAAACCTAATCACTAAACTTCCCAAAGGGTTCTCTGGTAAAGGGTGATCAGGAAATCGGTCTCATCAATGACAAATGAGAAACTCGAAAGCAAAGTGTAGTGCACTTTGGACCGATTTATCAGAAATCCATCAAAATTAAAAGTTCAACCATTTAGTGTAGTAGACACAGGTTTGTGGGGATACAATTCCATTTGGTGTACATAGACTAATCCTAGGGCAAGCACCACATGGAATTGAAGCCATTTGCCCTATTGTTTTCGGACCAGTCCCAAAGGCAGCACCACTTGCACTTCGATAGCATACTGATCCAACAGCAATAGAATGATATTCTCCCAATCCGGTGCTCTTTACCTCAATAATAGCATTGTCCAGAACCATAGAGTTCAATATTTCTGCAACTTGTTGACTTGTGCACTCAACAACTTTACGTTTTTTCAAGAAGTCGTGGATTCCCTCTGCAGTAGCAACTTTCATCATTTCTATGACTTTGAGACACGTGTCTCTAAGAACAGTGATAAATTCTTTATCAAGTTTTCCCTCTGAGTACCACGCACCACCAGTCAAATCTTCCGAAGGTTCAAACTCAACAGCCATGTAATGTTTCCTTCCCTTATTTTGGATATTCACGACTTGTTTTATCAACTTCTTTTTCACAAGCGACGTCAGGGATTTATCCACAATAGTTGGTGCAAGGTTTGCCTCTTTTTTCACCTCTGCCACCCAGACACCCAAATTCTTTTTACTTCTGACAACATCCAGCACTATACGCTCAGCATCTACTAGTCCCTGAGTAGGTGAATCCATATTTGGTCTTTTCCGCTTCATGGCGGCTGCTTCACTTGATCGGCTCATATCTGTGAGCACAGAAGAGCAAATAAAGCACAGTGAGATGAGTTTTAGCTTAATTCTTATCATATTAATGAAAAATAGACAACTCAAACTAAGTACCGTAGAGAAAACAAAATTTCCAGTTCATACTCATGTAGTAACTAGAAGCAAGAGGAAAGATCAAATTCTCTCCCAATAGTCATTCCACCAGAAAGTTAAATCAATCAAAGCATGACCACACTTGGGATGGCAAATGGATTGTTTGGGCTGAAGTTGGGTGGGTTAAGATGGGCTGAACAAATAAATGGGCTAATGCCCAACCCTGCCCAAGATGGGCTAAACTATGGGTCATGGGTTATAATCCAACGGCCCAAATATAAATCTTTACAACATTCTCGATCTTTATTCTTCTGATTAGCCTATCATTTTACAATTCCATAGTGTGCACTAAGATATTAAATTTTGCTCTCTGCGTAACATAAGTTTCTATCCATTTTTATTCTGATTGGCGTAACATGTTTTTTCCATGGTGCTTCAATATGTTAAAATGAAGTCTGCTTCGTTCTTTTTTCTTTTGCTTTCAGCCTTTCTATTACGCTCCACTCTGCCTCCTTCCTTTTTTTGCTTTTGCTTTTCTCCCTTTTGCTTTCTATTATACGAGTTACGACTATACATGTACTACTTACTACATAAAAAACACTGTTGATTATAATCGAACCTTATGGATTAGTGCTTCTACTGTTGATATTGAGAACCAACAAATGTTTCTGCAACTTATAAGAAAGAAAAGAAGAGCAGGGTTTGCTGAAGCAAACTGTGCAACAAGTACCACAGTGGTTTATTTGTTGTAACAAAAATCAAATTCCATCTTGTATCTGTTCGGATTTAATGAGTAACAAGTGAAATAATTAATGGTCATTTTAGTAAACGTGTCACAGGAAAAAGAGTGATTCCTTAAAAATACAATGATATTAATAAGGACATGATATAACAATCAATAGCTGTGGCCTATTGCCTTTTACAGTCTTTCAATTGCATCAGCCTAATAATTTCTAGAATTTGGAATTCAAAATCTCAAATTACAGCTAAATATAAGTCAAAATCTCATATTGAATACTAAATGAAATTACAAAAGAAGTTGAAAAACAAAAAAAAAACAGTTACCCTTTAACAAAAAAATCAAAATAAGAAAAATTTTATCCCAAAATAAAGCATCCAATTTAACCTTTCATTCTACTTCACTTAATTATTTAAACATTTTGATGTTGATATACCCACTGGTTCAGAAATAAACAACAACAACATACTCAGTGTAATCCCACAAATAGGGTCTGAGAAGGGTGAGATGTACGCATACTTTGCCCCTACCTTTGTAGGGTAGAGAGGTTGTTTCCAATAGACCCTCAGCTTAAAAGGAAAGTTAATCATAGGTGGGTCGCAAGACGAAGACAAATGACAGCAATACCAAGATATAAACAAAAATGAAGAAACAGATAGTAGAAACACATTTTGGTTCAAAATAAACCCATATCATAAATTGTCAACATTTGTATAAGTGCTGAACAGAGGGGATTGAGAATGAAAGAGAAGAAGATTACGTTCTTTTAAAAGTTTCAGAAAATTGTAGCCTTAGATCTTGTTTTGGTGACTTGGCACGATCTGATGAAATTACTGGACAAAACTGGAGGAAACATTACTGGGAGAACTCTGCTAGACTATTTACTGAAAGCATCAAGAATAAGCAAGAGCAAACAAGTATGAAATGAATCAAGAAGTGTAACATGTTCTTTAAACAAATGGATAAGCAAAAGTTCTTGATTGTTTATCCAAGCCAGAGATACATAACGAAGAGGCAATTGGTTGAAACAAGAAAGGGGACTTATCTCAGATTCCCGGCTATTAATGTCCGTATTAACATACAAAAAAGAAAAATTTCTGTATTAACATGAGGCCAGAGTACAAAGAAAAATATCTTACTTCCAATCAAGCATGTTTTTCCTCTTGTTATAAAAAGGTGATATTAGCACTAGCAAGGCTAAAATTATGAGGTTCTCGCTCTTCAAAAATGTCATTGGGTGTGTGTCGGAGACTCGAATCCTCCAAAAGTAGTGCATTTTTGGAGGATCTATACATGTGTGGCAACATTTTTGGAGTGTCCGAGCAACTTAGCTTAGCAACACAATAAAGGTTAGCAAATGCACCAATTACACTGTTTGCAGATCCAGATAAAAATATCATATACAGAAAAGAATCACCCAGAAAAGTATTCCATATAATTTGATTAACACGATTTTATGAATAAATACAATTATTTCATAGGAAACAAACAAAAGAATCCAAAGAAACAAAGAAGACATAAAGAAATGGACAGACTTTACATTAATGCAACAGGTTGTGTGAAGATAACTTCCAAATTCCCCATTAGATTGAACAGAATTCAGATAATAGTCATTGGGGAATCTGAATAATGACAGTACTTCCCTCAGGTTGAACAACTTAATAGAATCCAATAAAATGAAATTAAAAAAGCTTCCCAGGAAGCCTAAAAAAAATAAAAATGAAAGTCATTTATCTAATCTGTAACAATAATATTGTTCTTTATCCTAGTAGTATAGAAGAAACTTATAAGAATCAATAAGCTATATGGCACCAAGTGTCAAGCTCTTTGTATCACTCCAATGGGAATAGTTAATCTCTAAATATATTGATTATAAGTCGGATATGAGCAATTGCAGGTACACATATACACGTTCATACATGAAAAATTTCTACCATTTACCATAAAGTGAGTGATATTTATGTCGATCGCATCAATAAAAACATAGCACATACAATCCTACAAGTGGAGTTTGGGGAGGGTAGTGGATGCCCAGACAAAGAAATCGATTATATAAAATAAAATTTATAACAAGGGATGGTGAAGGAAACAACAATTTACCGGGCTCAGGAGGAGTAGAAGAGGCAGAAAGAGAAGAGGTGAAAACCTTAAGCCCTATGTTTCTGGACAAAAACTAGAGTTAACAGGGTGTTTGATTGACTTATTTTTAGGTATTTTTAAGTTGTTTGATAAAGTAAACGAAGTGTTTTTAAGTATTTATTTTTAAGTTAAAAAGTGTTAAAATAAATTAAACATCAAAAGTAGAATAACACTCACTTATAGTTTTTGATTTTTGGCTTATATATTCCTTATTAAAAGCTAATTCAAATCCTCCTAAGAGTGTTTTTGTACCATTTTTTAAAATAAGTAGATAGCTTATGAGTCAAAAACTTAAGGGGTCATTTGGTGTGAGACATAGGTTATAATAATTACGGGATAAACTGTGAAATTATTTTATCTCATGTTTGATTGATTGAATAAATTACTGAAGGGATTACTTATCCCATTATTTGTGTCTTAGTGATGAGATAAGTTATCACATACATATAATGGGATAACTAATCTAAAATTAATTATCTTGGGATAACTTGTTCCTAACCAAATGATTCTTAAGATTCGTTTGGTGTGAGGTATAAGGATAAATAGTCTTGAAATAAGATGAAGGATTATTTTATTTCATATTTAGTATGAGGTGTTAGTTAGTTCCATAATTATTTATCCCACTATTTACATCATAATGACAAAATAAGTTATCAAATATACATAGTGAATAACTAATTCCAGAATTAATTATTCTGGATCAATTCTTTCCCAACCAAACGATCCCTAAAAGTCATAAGAAGGGGATTCTATTTTTAACTTATTTTTATATTTTTTAAATATAAAAGTAAGTATTTAAAAATATTTTTTAATTTTATTAAACATTATTAAAATTAAAAAAATATTTAAAAATCAAAAACACTTAAAATTAAGTCAATTTAAATAGTTTTTAATTTTATTTATTTCCTTCATTTCATTTCATTTCATATGGACTGAATATGGAGTTTAAGAAATAAGAAAAATTTTAGTGATGTTTATCAAATTATTCTTTATTACAAGAAATGTAATATTACAATCTTTAATTAAGCGGGAGATTCTATAAGTGAGGTCATTCTCTTTTTAAAAAGAATGGTGACACATAAAATGAACGGAGAAAATATTAAACTATTAAGAGTAAGGACATAAAAATATTATTAAAGTTTTTTTGATTTTTTAAAAAGACATCTAAAATTTGCGAAGATCCTACTACCCCTCAAACAACTTTAAAGTATTATTTAAACCTCCATTTTTAGTCAATACCAATTATATTAAAAATGTGTAAATGACAGACCAATCATAATTTGACACGTGTGAAGTTAATTTTAACCTTTTTTTGGGAAACAATGACCATATTTTTTTAGATAATTGTTTTTCTTTTTCTTTATTTCTTTTCTTCATTCTTCTTCACATGTTCTGTAGAAGTTCCTCCGCCATAGCCATTCGGCTCCTACAGTTATTGTTGTCATCAATTTCACTGTAAGGTGACTAAATAGTTGTCAAACTACCACTTACAAGTTTATGAATATCAAATCAATTTATATCCGAATCTAAATACTCAAATTACTACCGTTGAAAAGAAAAAAAAGGAAGAAAATATCAGATATTTTACATTATAAATTTCAGAATTCTTCTCAATATCAAGACGGTTCTTCTCTTTCTTTACAAATATCCGATATATGATATTTGTATTTGATTACAAATATCGACATTACTAGTTTATGAAATTCTTCTCGTCATTACAAGTACGATTCAAGATTGCATTTTACATTATAAGAATATCTCCCTTAAAATCTAATCACATAATATAACTTGTTCAAAACTTTTAAGTGAATTAAGATCAAATAAAGCTAATTTCGTTGAGAAATTAAAACATAAATGAAAACATCTTACCTTTTAAGGTTAATTTTGTTGAGAAGAGTTTGAAAAGAGGGTCAATTTTTTAAAGCTCCAAAGACTATAATAATGGAGATTTGAAAAATATTGGATTTTTTAAAAAAGAAGAGAAGAAGGAATTTTAAATAACTGACAAATTTAATTACACGTGATTTTTTTTAATTGTCGATTGTAGCCAAGTTTATATATTCATGTGTGTCAAATGCGTGACTAAATGATCTATTTACAATGATTTATATCACTTTTCTGGGGTAATAAATCGACTGCAAAGTTTAAGTGTCTTGGAGCAAATTTCGGACAACTTTAATAATCATTTGTGTTTTTTCTCAATTATTAAACTATGTAGTATGATTTATACTCCCCCTTCCTTTTCTACTTGACTAATTTAACCTCACGTGCCTCGTACGTGTAACGCTTGATTATTTAAAATTAAATAATTTTATCTATTGCGGAGATTTATAATAAGCGTAAAAGTTCAAATCACTTTCCAAAAATATCTCACACTTTAATATAAATAATGTGAATATAAATATATACACATATAAATTTTAAGTTTCAAGTGATTGATGGATTATCACTTTTGTATTTGTTATTTAGTCCTTTTTTTCCTTGTTGCCACATGCTAAGAGAGATACATCAATTAAAATCATATTTGTGTTACGATTATTTTTTTTATATTTAAGCCTTTCCTTGTTTTGAAAATCAAATCTTTACAAAATCATTAATTAAATTCTTATTACATACTTAAAACTTTTAAAGATTTGGTACGTCTTAAATTTTTCTTTTCTAACGATTTTGTCTCTAGATTTTTCAAATCTTCTTAAAATTAAATTTAGTTGATTCATAATTCTTAAACTAATAAAAAAAATATTTGTTGTCATTAATTTTGATGACTTCTAGTAAGGAAAGGTTCTACCATAAATATATTTAATTAATTTTCAACTCTTAAATTAGGAAAAAATTATGAAATTCTTATGACTTCTAATAAGAAAAGGTTTTATCGTAAATATATTTAATTAATTTTTAATTCTTAAATATTAAAAAAAGTAGTGAAAAGACGATTTTGTCTAAAGCAATGACTTCTAATGAAGGGCGAAAAGCTCAAACAACATTTCTAAGGTCCTTCACACTTTTAATATATTATAGAATTATAGATAGATATAGATATAGATATAGATTATAGATTATAAATTATAGATAGATATAGATTATATATAGAGAGAGAGTTAATCTGATTAAATTGACATGTTTTATTTTTTGAGAGTTAATTTGATAAATTTTTAAAGTTAATTAGATTAGATTAATTTTAAATTTTAAGATTAAAATTTAAATAATCAATAATTATATGAAAAGTAATATAAACTATAACCTTTTTAATACGATTAAAAATATCTCTTATATTGTTAATCATAATTTGTATCATTTGACCCAAAACAGAAACTATGCTAACTAAAAGAGAACCGAGAAAATACAGTTTGGTAAGGTGTATGGGGAATAAGCTAGAAAAAGTTAATATAATGTTTGATTTAAAGTTTAAAAATTTACATAACTAGTATTTATATAAATTGTGGAAAATTTATATAAGACGGAACAATTATGCATGAATAACTAATTTACGCATAATTAATTCTTGTATAAAATATTCTATAATATTTTCCATAATTAGTTCATAAATTACTAATACTGAACCAGCTACCAAAAGATTCCTTAGTTTTCATATTTCAGATGACCGCACTGCCAAAGAAAAGGACGTTTCCAACAAGTTTAGATTACTTTTGTCATGATATCATTTTTCTTTTCAGTTTATTGCAATTTTTGGGTTGATCACTGTTGGGCCAGTCAGATTGATTTAGTTATTGTTTGATAATATTATAAGTTATAAGATTAATAGCTTTTTTTTATATAATCAATAGATTATCTTATTAAAGCATAAATGGTATTATTGAGTTAAAAATTGTTGTCGCATTATTTATAATCTAGCTAAGAAAAGCAGAAATCCTAGTAACTTGATCTAATAAGAAATTAGAGAAGCTAGATAACTTATGTGATACCATATTCCTAGATCTAGAAATATGCATCATATCTATCTCGATAAAGAAATTCATAAGATTTTAAATGTCTTCGTATATTGTTTTGATCTCTCATGAAATAGATTTCTTTTCAATAGCTTGTTCACCACAGTTTTTGCACATGATAAAATTTGCACCTTTGATCATCTCTTTTCTTTAGCGCTTTCTAGTGTCTTACGAATTATTATTGCTTCAGCAGTTATGATCCTTCCAACGAATTAAATTGGAGTGCCAAGGCTTGAAGCAGGTTTTCACTGCCATCCATAATCGCTAGTCCAATGCTTGGCACCTTGTTTTTCTTATGTAAGCTAGCATATGCAAACATAACAACATCATTTTGTGCCACAATAATATTTTTATCATTAGTAGTAGCATTTATTCAATCTCATGAAAATTAAAAAGTGTCTTGTTAATAATTTTCTTAGGTTCACAAATATCTCAATTAAAACTGTTAAAGTTTCTAGCCTTCAAATTTGTCACACGATATTGTCACACCCCTTTTTTCCGCTCGAGGGTCGAGTCAAAGGATTTTTTCAATTAAAGTAACGGTAGTGAATAAGAATTATTTTATTTACAGAGTCGACACTTGGAATCGTGTTATGGTGTTCCTAGTAACCTTTTTGGATCCCTAATAAAAAGAAAATGACTCTTTGTTATGATCTACGAAAACACAAGATTGGGTAAGGAATTTTGTTGACCGAGGGGAAGGTGTGAGGCACCCCTCGAGTCCCGTGGTTCTAGCATGGTCGCTTTTATTGACTTATCTTGAATTAAACTATTTTAATTATTATGTTAGGGCATAGGCCTAGGTTCGCTCATTTTTAATATCTAAATTTGTCTATAACTCTTGTATTAAACTAGTGAAAATTAATTTTAATACTATCTTTGCCAAGGTGCAACATTGCATTCTCGAATTATTTTTAAACGTCTCAAAAAGATGTGTACACCGCATTCTTAATCGAGACAAAATTTATTAAATGTGAAAGCTTATCTAGCATTAAGAAAAGCATTTGCTTCATTTCGTGAAAATTCCAGATCGATCATTTTATCTTATTCATTTTATTCTTTTTCATTCTTTATTTTACAACGAGTTTGAAATTAATCCGCAATTCATCTCTCTTCCTTAAGAAAACGGATCTATAGTCAAATATTATGGGTCTTGAATTAAAATTTAAAATCATGATTCATTCGATTTGCTATGGCCAACTACTGACCAAACCGAGAGCCAACTCATTTCCGATCACAACTAAAATCTTTGCAGATGATAAATGTTAATACATCCAATCAATTGAAACCAAACGTTCAAATACTACAATTAGAACAACAGACCAAACATAGACGAAACAACAAAATTAAATTACTATACTTGACCTAACTTATTTGAAACAATAATGGTTATTTAAATTAATAACTTAAACCTCAAGATTCAATTTTTAAAGCCAACTACAAAAACTTTTTTTTTTTTAAAGAAAATAAAAAAAATCTTGACAACTTAAAACACTACAAAAAAAAAAAGAAGAGAATGAATAAACCATTTTTCTTTCATCATTTTCTCTACTTTTTCTTTCCTTTTTTTTTAATCATTTCATCTGTTTGCGTACATATAGGTTAAATATATACAACTAACAAAAACCTTTAAATGTTTACTACAAAAATCACATGAGTAGTAGATGATTTTCTGTATATATATATTTTTTCTAATATGTAAATGGACAATTTAAACAATCTATGTTTAGTGTACAATGGAAGGTTCAAATAAACTACCGGACTATATATAAAAATTCTTCTGTTAACAAAGTGGCTTATTTATATTCACATTGTTATATGAATAATGTCTTAAAAATAGCCATTCTTGAAGTCAAAACAATATTTTTTATAGGAACATTTAGT